>NC_044311.2:95537950-95845450 GCF_007474595.2 Lynx canadensis
GTCTTGTAGCAGAGGCTCTCATACTTTGCGCATCAAGGAAGACTTCCCTGGAGGGATACACAGTAATATAGTGAGTGAAGAAGAGAACTGTGTGGGGGAGGGAAAGTGTTTTAGGAAGTGGGAACATAGGAGAGAGAGACAACATGCTATTTGAAGGATTGGTAGATGTTGGCATGTTTAGAGCTTCGATAGTGAGAAAGAGAATGATAAAACATAAGGCAATGGCCAGATCTGGGAGAACCATGTAAATTGTTTTATGAGCTTGCACATCGACAAAGGGGGGCTACTGAAAGATTTGTTTAAAGAGGGTAAAATGATGATTTGAAGTCTTAAAAAAAGTCTGTGACTCCAGTGTGGAAGATAAATACTACAGGCAAGATGGGGGCAAATCTGAAACACACATACATGTGCACACGTGTGCGTGCGCACACACACACACACACACACACACTTTTGTAGCACCAAAACAGATTGGATTTGAGCTACAAGTTCTTAATCAAAGTCCCATTGCTTTGATCTGAAGTAGTTATCATCTACATCTCTAGTAAGAAATAGATCAACTGTAGACCTGATTCCCTAAGTAACAGAGCTCTGTTGATCTCTTGCTTGTCTCAAACCTGACTACATAAAATATGGTCCATGGACCAGCATAATTAGCATCTCCTGGGAGAACTTTACAAATTGAGTAACAGTTCCCACCTCAGACCTACTGAATATGAATCTGCATTTTAACAAGTTCCCTAATTGATTCATATGCACATTGGATTTGAGAAGCCTGTTCTGGAAATCTACCTTGGATTCCCCAGCCCTTAGTTCTTTGTCTATGTTTTAGAGACTGATACAAATTTATTAGTAAGATTAAACATAGGCACATTAGTAAATATTTAGCTCTTTACTTTGTACCGTTAAATGCAAGGAATGTCTTCAAATGATCTTTCCACAGCAATCTTGCTCTCAGGTTGGGTTGATTGCAAGTTTTGTGAAGTGAATTGATTATAAGTTTTATGATTTGTAAAAGTGGGAGCTTCAACAAATGAGGATTTTCTCCCAAATGATCTCTAGAATATTATTGACCTTCTGTCTCCCAATATTTCAACTGTCAGGTCTATTACGCACTATGATAGCCTTACCTTGCCCAAATTTAAGTCTCTGGGTGGTTGCCTCCAATATATATGCAATAGGCCTTCTTGTAATTATTCTGTTTTAAAATGTTTTCTTAGGCATCTATTTCATTTCTAAATTTCTGCCTAAGATTTCTGCAATGCCCATGAAGCCTAATCATGTTCTTTTATATATTTTACACACTGACAGTTTATGAGAGAAAAACAATGATAAATAAGGGAGTATCAATAATTTGTTTAAAACAGGAAGTTTTGGGGTACTGTGTTAAGTGGGCATAGGTTCAGCCCAGTCTCCTATGTTTATAATTTCTGTCCTTTAGCCTACTCCAGAGAAAACAGCAGTAATGATGACTTCCAAGGCACCTAAGGTTCCCAATTATCAAAAAATATTCAAGAACGTAAGTGTTCTGCAACCATCTAAGTAGGTAAAATAAACATTTACCTAAAAGTGGGGAGGTCTGTGTTCTGATCATGGCCACATTACTAATTAGCTGTGACTTCACAGATATTTTTCCTCACTGGCCCTAAACATCCTCATCTATAAATTGGAAGCTGTAGACCAGCCAATCTGAATATTTTAAGATTCCACATGCATTTCATTTATCTGAAAATTGGTAATCCATATGTGCTGCATAATGATGGGAACACTTGGGAAAGCATAATGTCCAATTAACCAGCACACTGCTATTTCCCAGACATCCTGAATTAGTGGCAATGCACACTCCTGCATGTAAGCCGCCTCTCTCAATCACGATCCTCCAAGTGGCAATTTTTTGCCAAGTCTAACCAGCAGTTCCTTTGACTTGTTGCTGTTTATTTTTTTCCTCCAAGCTAACTAAAAGATTATACCTTTCCTGAAGCTTATGCCAGATGCTTTCATCCCTGTCATAAAAATCATGAAGAAAATGTCTCTGGGAGTCAAAGTCTTTGACTATATCAGCAACATTTCTGCAATACCATCCTTATGCAAGTGCTTGCTGATGTCTTTCCCCTTTAACTGTAGTCCTGAAAATGAAGCAAACTCAAAATGGTTCATTTGCCTTGCCCTCCTCTCCGTAGGGATTCCAAAGAGGCTCTCCCCTCTCCTTAAAGGCTTATTCTTAGGGGTCACCACACCTGTGCCCTCACAGAAATACCTAAGCAGCACATCAGTATCAAAGGTTCCCTTAGTCTTTCCCTCCCTGCCCCTACATTTCTTAAATATTTCTTTTTGTTTACAATAAATAATACTACTAAGATAGAATGAAAGCTGAATTTGTTTTAGACTTGAAGTTGAGTAATGTAACGCTGTGATTAACAAGGTGAAACCCTTTGTGACTGATTCCTTTGCCTAATCTGAAACAATAGCAGTATTGTTGTTTTCTAACATCTATAACAATAGTTGTAATGATATTTTTCATCAATGCAGATTTACCTTATACCACACACTTTACATGGGGCATCTCATTTTGTCCGTAGAATTCTGTGGGGAATATTTTTATCCTCATAGTACAGTAAGGAAACTGAGGCTAGAGAAAGTGTACTATTAATAGCTTAGAGTTACCCAGCTGGTGGCTGAGCAGAGATTTGAATCTGGATTATTCTGACTTCAAGCTCCTAGTTGTCCACCATGTCAGATGTTAACTCTTCTTCCAGAACATCAGTTGGATCCTGGGGAGGAAAACCTAATGGTGACCCATCTAAAAGGAGAATGTCCAAGGAGACTTGGTGTTCACGGTTGAGTCTGCTGTCCCTGATTTCTCTTTTTGGATTTTTCATTTTGTCTGTTCCTATCTGTGGGCTTTAGGAGTTGAGTACATTTATCACCTCACCCCTCTTCTAGGTCAGTGTTTCCCAAATTTTGATGTACTTCTCTATCTTCTGGGAAATTAGAGGGTGAGTAGCTAAGGTAGGACCCAGTAATTTGCATTTTAAAAGCACCTCCTCCCTCAATAGAGAAACATTATGAAACATAAGAATATCTTGTCTATCTTTTCTATTCTAAGCAAAGGGTAGAAAAATCCCAGGTATTAGCAAATAAACCATGGGCGAGTCTTTGTCCCTTTTCCCTGAAGCAGTGTGACACTTGAAAATCAGGATAGTTTATCACAGATATGGATTAGTATTACCTGTGAGATCCAGTGTTTTCCCAGCCTATCTCTTGCTCTGGAATGTTTGGGTCACCCCCTTGGGACCCTGGCCTTCACTTTCTGTATGGGCTTTCCTGAAATCAAAGAAGAATCCTTTCTAGTCTAAGATGGTTTCTTCTAGGTTTCAACATATTATCCTGCCCAAAGTAAATATTTTATTTTTCCTTCCAAGGATTTCTTTTTTTTTTTTTTTTTAATGTTGATTTATTTTTGAGAGAGAGAGAGAGAGCACAAGCAGAGGAGGGGCAGAGAGAGAGAGGGAGGGAGGAATAGAATCAGAAGCAGGCTCCAGGCTCTGAGCTGTCAGCACAGAGCCCGATGTGGGGCTCAAACTCATGGACTGTGAGATCATGACCTGAGTTGGAATTAGACGTTTAACTGACTAGGCCACCCAGGAGCCCCTGGATTTCTTTAGCTTAGGCAAAATAGCTCTGAATCTTATTTTCAGTACTTGCTAGCAGTGAGACTTTGGCAAATTACTTATTCTCTGATATCCTCTGTGGCCCATTTACATCATAGTGCAAGTGAAAGTCTCCCTCTAAAATTGTGCAGTGCATACCTTGTGAAACTGTCTGAGAGGGCCCCAACATGAACTATTATTTTTAAATGGTTTGACACAACTCCTGACATTTCCACCCCAAATAGTACCTGTTCTTTAGTATTTATCCTCACCTTTGACTATTTCTGCTTGATTTGTTCTAACATTCTTGAAATATGTTTACTAGCCATTTGTTAACGTTAATTCTACTTGCTGACAAGCTTGACTCCTTCATTAAAGATCTAAGATAAGTAGGCTAGTTATGAGAGTGACTCTAATCTTACTTAAATTGTGGATTTTCCTGAATTCATTCCCTTTCTCTTACCATAGTCTGCTTGTAACCAGTGACATAATTTTACAATATGGCTGGTTGAGGTTAAGGGTGCAGTCTATAGCTATGAAACCATCTTTTTCCCTCTGTGAAATACTAACTAGGCTGCCCACAAATGGAAGTGACTACCTTGACCTCATTAGCCCTGCACTCCAAGCAGCTGAGCATTTTGCTTTCATTATTTTAATAATGTGATGATGATTATAAGATACAGCATGAACAGTACTGAATCTAGAAATTTCATTATTCCCATTAGTAATACAAATCAAGGGAAGTATGCAGAAGAGAGGTTGAATTTGAGTGCTCACATGGAAATCACAGATTGGGTGAATAGATTTGAGCACAGGTATGTGGTGTATTAGTGTGTGTGTGTGTGTGTGTGTGTGTGTGATGTGGGATGAGGGGAAAGGAAGCAGAAAGGTAGAGTATAAGCCCTGCTTTCTTTAGGCATGAGTAAGATGTACTAAAACAGAGATAATTGCAGGTGTCAAAAGATAATGGGGTAAATTACATAATTCACTCCCTTCCTTTTTTGTATTTTTATATCCTTTAAATACCACTAAAGCAAATGATTTAGGAACAACTTGGCAAGAGAAGAAGAAACATTTAATGTGTTGCATATTGTATCCACTTCATTTTTGATCTTTTTGCCCTGAAAATTTATCAGAAAATATTGCACAGATAATTAGATAAGCACACACACATATACACACTACTAGTACTGGAAAGTGTGTGTGTGTGTGTGTGAGAATGTGAGAGGGAGAAAGAGAGAGGGAGAGATTGATTCAACTTTTATTAGGAAGGCACAGATCAGGGAACTGGAAGCAAAAAAGGAGACTAACTGGGCAAGATTCCTGCCCTCATGAAGAGTCATTCTAAAGGGAGGGGTTAGGGGCACCTGGGTGACTCAGTTGGTTAAGCATGATCTCACTGTTGGTGAGTTTGAGCTCCACGTCCCATTCCACGCTGACAGTGTGGAGGCTTCTCTCTCTCCCCCTCTCTCTTTGCCCCTCCCCTTTCTCTCCTAAGATAAATACATAAATAAACTTTTAAAAACATAAAGGGAGAGGTTAGACATAAGATAACTAAATGAGCGAACAAATCAATAAATAAAAATCATGTGTTAATAAAACCTGTGAAGCAATTTAAAAATGTGAATGCTTTGAAAATAGTGGAATGGTGTGGGGAAGAAAGATACCATCACATAGGTTATTATGCATCGATAACAGGGGGCAAACTTTTCCTCAGATATCATGATTGTAGAAATTACCCCAGTTTGGGGGCACATCACAGGGCTGACTCTAGTATTGTGGAGGAGAAGGGTTTTTTCTGCCTTCATGTATTTAAAAGGGATTTAAGGCTCATCACACAAAAGGATACACCTATAAAGCTGCCCACTCACCCACAGCTTCTTGGAGCATAAGGCAAGATATGATTATCCTTTCTACATCACCCACCTGGCTAGGAACCTGCTGAACTCTTTCCATCCAGGACAGTTCTGTCTGCATTGTTTACGAATGGTGATGGGCAGAACACTCAGCCCCAGAAATCACTCACACCCAGGGATGATTCTGTCCTCTCCTACCTTACTCCAAGTCCCTTACCACTATGATTGGGGCTGTGTGATTTTAAGACTTTACAGTTTCCAGTTCAAGGCTCTTCAAAAACCTTGACCTTTTAATGCCTCAGTTACCTCAACCCCAGTGACCTTCTTTCCTTTTCCACTTTATTCCACTAGCAACACAGCCACACTTGAAGACCAGCATCAGACACATTTCCCCTGGGACTCACCATCACTCTTACTTTCTAGCTCCCGTTCCATCTACTCTGATTTTCCCCCTGATCTGTTCTCCCTTGACCATTTCCTGTTCTCACAGTTCATGAGCTGCTTTGTCTCTTTACTCAACATGGACCCTACTGTTGGGCACTTCCATTCTTCCTAAGCTGGTGTTCCCATGTTTTCCAACTTGTCCACCTTTGGGATCCTATACTTTATCTTTCTGTGTTCTGAGTGAGGGCTGCAGAGAGGATAAGGGTATTTTGTTTGTTTATTTCATTGGGTTTGCTCAATCTCGTGTCTTAGCTCAGGCTGCTGTAACAAAATACCACAAACCAAGTGGCTTATAAACAATAAAAATATTTTCTCATAGTTTTGGAGGCTGGGATGTTTGAGATCAAGTCACCAGCAGATTCAGTGTCTAGTGAAGTCCTGTTTCCTGATTCATAGATGGCTGTCTTCTGGCCATGAATTCATGTGGTAAAAGGGGTAAGGGAGCTCTCCAGAGTCTATTTTGTAAGGGCCCTAATCCCATTCATGAGGACTCTGCCCTCATGACTTCACTAAGTCCCAAATGCCCTACCTCTAGTACTATAACCCTGGGGAATAGGTTTCAACATATGAATTTTGGGAAGACACAAATATTTGGGCTATAACAACTTAGACATTATCTTTTTTAAAGATCATTGCAATAAATTTTTATATCATTCCTTTCCCTTTGATCACAGAGCTGGGCTGTTTTTTTCTACTTATTTTTTTCTCTTATTCTGTTTGAGAGCACAAAACCATTGGATTCTGAACCATTTAGTGGCGTTCTGCTCCCCCTTTAAACTCTTTATATCCTCACCAGTTTTTTCTTTTCCTCTTGCTTTGGAGGCAAATTAATTTTTCTAAGATGAAATTCAACCTGTGCTCTTGCTCTGACCTTCCTATACCCCAACACACACACACAGTTCTGTATTAATTTTCATTATTCTCATAAGCTCAGAAGTATGACTTATTTTCCCTTTATGTATGAAAACAGATTCTATCCAACAAATAGTCTATATTAATAAGACTACAGCCCTCTCCTTCATCTCATGAACAGAATTTGTGAGATATTGGGGTGTGTGGGTGACTCAGTTTGTTAAGTGTCCAACTCTTAGTCTCGGCTCAGGTCATGATCTCACAGCCTGTGAGTTTGAGCCCCATGTCAGGCTGTGCACTGTCAGAATCCCACTTCTTGGTATTCTCTCTCTGTCCCTCTCTCTCTGCCCCTCCCTCACTCGTGCTCTCTCAACTAAATAAACCTAAAAACATTGCAAGATATTAGTTATACTCTCTTATTTCTTTTCCTCTCCATGGTGGCATTCACCTCTTGAAATCTCTGGTTCACTTTATGGAATCTCGCTAAGCTACTGATAGAATTCTATTTATTTAGCAAATGTTTGATAACCACTCCCCAAGGTCCAGGTACCATTTTAGGTGCCCAGGCTACCATATGACCAGTACTGAGCAATCATGATACCTCTGTCCACAGCGATTGGTCCAAAGAGTCCAAATCTCAAGAAACTGAATGAGATGAGAGAGGAAGAAAGTGAGATTAAGAGATATTATATGAAATGAGACCCTGAATTCAGCTGTGCCTGAAGATCCATTCAGACATTTTAGTTAACTGAACCGATAAATGTCTTTCCTGTGTGAGTGACTCTGTGTTTAGATTCTGTCATTTACAACTGAAAGAGTCCTGAATAAAATAATATAGTTATTTGCATATATGTTTGTATTATCCTCTCCTATGCAATCATAAGGTGTTTGAGGAAAAAGACTTTTTCATTGTGTATCCTCTAGAATGCTTTGTACACTGTAAGTGTCCAATAAATATTTATTGAATGAATAAATCAACTTAGAAAAGAGGTTAAATTTAGATTGATGCAGTCTTCAGACTTCTCTAGAGTGATCTGGACAATGAACAGCATCACATGGCAGAATTCTTAAACTTTCCCACCTCCAAATGGGAATCCCTAGCTCTCGTCCAACCCTCCACACTTCCCCCATTGTCACTTTATCTGCACCGCCATTCCACTTTTGCTCAGAGAAGATAATAAATATACCTGGATGACTGTGTCCCTATTGTCAGCAGTAAGAATCCCAGGCTCTGGATAAAACACAACTGAAGCGGGGGGGGGGGGGGGGAGGGGGACAACCAAACTGTTGGCCCTTTGGTTTTAATTCTTTCTTGATCCAGGTCTAAGCTTCTCTTTGTAGGGAAAATGCTGAGACACTCCATTTAGAGACACATCCCTAAAACTGTAATAAGAACAAAACATTGGGGGAGATTATGATTTTCAATCCACACCCCCACACACCTACCAAAGGCATACCTCGAAGATGAAGGATCAAAAAGAAACACAGCAAATTTCCAGATAAACATCTGCAAAGGAAGCTCACCCTGCCTCACATAGTTACAGCTCTCTCTTTCTAGAACTATGGAGACAAGCACCTACAAAGACAAATCTTTTCATTTAGGAAAAGGTCCCCTGTGCACATCTGGAGTCAGGGGAGTCAAAAGGACCAAGAACTCTTCCCTGAAGCAGACAGAATGTGGGTGGAGGCAAACAGAATGATCCATTTAAACACTTAGCCGGATGAAAATCTTAGACAGTCAAAGCAACATCCTTATTAATTGCCAATTTTAGAGGCACTCTAGCATGCAACCACTTTCTCCTGTCTTGTTTCTTTTTGAAAATACAAGAGGATTAGGATGTGAGGCTGGAGTGGGGGGTGGGGGCCAAGAAAGTCATCTCTTTTTTTCTGAGTGTGCCTTGTGTGTTTTAATTATCCCTCTAGAGATACTTCCTTGCATGGTTGTGCCTTCCATCTGTTGCTTGCAGTTTTGTTTCTGACAGTGGAGTTATTATATCATCAGTGGTCACCAGGCTTGTTTTGTGTTCTGAGGGGATGGGGGCAGTTAGCATGGCCAGCAAACTGGCCATGCATTGCTCACCATTTGGAAAAGGCTAAACTGCTTGCCATTTCAAGAAGCCTAAGTTACATGAGTTTTTCCTACACCCTACTTCCTGGGGCACAGCTGATGCTGCTGAGGCTAGATCGCAGGGCTTTTCTGTGAAGACCATGCACCAGTTTGGTATTCATAGATTTCTGCTTTGAAAAAGTAACCAGGTTACTGCCAAGGCAACTGCAACAGTAACTAAGCCTGTTGAGTGGCAGAGTGCACTCTTAACAAGCATTCAGCTTACCTACATCACAAATATAAGTAGCAATTCTCTCTCTAATAACAAATTCTAAATATTCAACCTTCTACTTCTGCCTGTGGAGATGGAGATCTTTTTAAAATGTTGATGCACAGAAATTCCCCCAAACTCCTGCTGTGTTAAGAATTTAAATCATCCTTGATTCAGAACAGGGTGTGTTCTTTAAAAAGCAGTGCTTTCATCCTAACACATTTCCTCCCGTAATGTGGTGGAAGCAGAAAAGAGAGTTCTGTGAAATAATGTGTATTATTAAATGAAAATATGTAAAAGCTTACTCAAACATAGTTTGCTTCACTGGTAATCACTCAAGTGTTCTTGGTATGCCAGCACATGAGCTTTCCAATGTCACAGAATTGCAAGGAGGCAAACAAGAAGGTAAACTCATGTAACAGAGTTAGGATTTAGAGATATGAGCTCATAATGTTTAATTTTTAAGTATGCCCAAGTTATATTTTCATTTTGTTTTTATTCTAATTATGAAATGAGACAAAAACACCCTAGAACAAAGCAGCTAGAAAACAATCTTTCAGCCGTCCAGGCATTGGTTAAGTCACCCTTCTTCGTGTGTTGGCAGATTTCTTTCTAGTCATTTTTTTCTTGCGCTTCGTTTTAAAATTTGCTTGTTTATTTATTTTGAAAGAGACGGAGACAGCACGAGTTGGGGAGGGGCAGAGAGAAAGGGAGAGAGACAGAGATAATCCCAAGCAGGCTTGCACTGTCAGCACAGAGCCAAGTGCGGGGCTTGAATCTCACAAACTGTGAGATCGTGACCTCAGCCAAAACCAAGGTCAGGCACTTAACTGATTGCACCACCCAGGCACCCCTTTTCTAGCAGTTTTACATTCATAAGTGCATCAAATATTTTGGACTGAACTAAATGCTAGCTCTGTAATGACATGATTCACATTATTCCCATGTCCTCATTAAAGTCTTGGCTTTTGGTCCTGTTCATCTAGAATCTGACACTGGGTCCTCTTGTTCTTTATCCCATTTCTAATCTCCATCTCTAAGTCACAACTTAGGCAATAATAAGTAATGAATAACAGAACTTCTCCGTATTGAGTCAAGGGGAGGATGGGGCAAACACTGCCAGGGGAGTGAGACTACCATCTCGGATCCCCGCCTAATGGCTTTCTCTTAGTCACTTGGGTCCAAGCAGAGATGCTAAGGACCATCTGGTGCCCAGCCTCTCTCAGATGGTTACAGTGAATAGATGGACAACACCTGAGCTGTCCTAATATTCATGCCATTTGGTACCACTTCCCATCAAGCTGGGGTCTTCAAGCTTTCCCTGTCATCTTCCTCTGTTCATGGTCTGGTTCAGAGACTTTCTCCACAGGACCTCCATATGCCTGTATCTGTCTGCTCAGGCTGCCATAACAAAATACCATAGATTGGGCAGCTTGAACAACAGAAATTTATTTTCTCAGTTCTGGAGGCTAGAATCCTAGATAGAAGTGCCAGTTGATTGGGTTCTTGATGAGAGCTCTCTTCCTGGCTTATAGATGGATATCTTCTTGCTATGTCCTCACATGGCCTCTCTTAGGTGTGCATGCACAGAGAGAAAGAGGGAACACTCCATTATCTCTTTTCATACGGTGTTTTAGTCAGCGTTCTCCAGAGAAATGGAACCAACAGGAGATATATCCATACTTATATCTCCATATATCTATATATAGATATAGCCATATCTATTTATTGAATACATATTCAATATTTGTATCTGTATCCATGCCTATATATTTACATTCAGTTTATAACAATATCCTTCTCCTACTATTATTTTGCCCTGATTTAAGGAAATGAAATTTGGGAATAGTATAGGAGAGCATTGGGCAAGTGAGCAAGGAAAATATAGTAAGAGAACAAGAAAAGAGCTAATTTCATAACTGATGAAAGCTGAATTACCAATGACTAAGGAGATAAGAGGCAAGAAATTGAAGAAAGTTTACTTGCTCACTGTATTTTGTGAGCTGTGGAATCAGTGAGATGGGTAAGTAGTACAGCCAAGTAACCATGAAGACAGAACTGACATTAAAAAAATAAAAAATCAATTTCTAGTGATCTAGATGTAGTTTAGCAATGGTCAGTGGCTTGGGTATAAAATAGTTGATGACAGTATTAGGTGGGACACGATGAGTAGACAGTGGACACCGACTGTTGGAAAAATTATTCCTGTGGTAAGAACAATAGAAAATTCGTCTTGATAGAGTTGAGGGTATTTACTAGAGAGATAGTGGAGGGATTAATTAATGATTGGGGCACCTGGGTGGCTCAGTCCATTAAGCGGCTTGTTCTGGTTTCCAGATCAGGTCATGATCTCACTGTTTTGTGAGTTTGAGCCCTGAGTCTGGCTCTGCTCACTGAGCATCTGGAGCCTGCTTAGGATTCTCCCTCTCACCCTCTCTCTCTGCCCCTACCCCATTGGAGCTCTCTCTGTTTGCTCAAAATAAATAAACTTAAAAAGAAAAGATAAATGACCACATGAACAAAGGAAACTTTATAGTAATTAAAACTGATTTTTCTCAGGAAGAAGTTTGATAATATAAATTGTATGGCTTAAAATTGCTGGATGGAGACCATCAGGTGGAATTATAGGCACAGAGATGAGAAAAGATTAGGAGTCTAGGGGCCATTTCCAGTGTACATGATCACACCTCACCTGTAGTCTCTTCTTCTACTTACAGCTTCTTACAGCTGTGTTTGACTGGACCACTTGAAAATTCCAAACAACACAGGGCATGAGTATATTACTGGTTTGAAGGGTTATTTTAGACACGATAAAAATTCTCTCAGAAGGATACAAAAAAAGAAATTTCTCTTAAGGATACACACGTGTTTTTCTCATGGGCGAATCAGGATCGCAAAAAGAAGTGATGTAAGAAACTTTTAAAATATATAATGGTGCAGTTGTGTGAACATTTCCTAATACCAGACTATTAAATGATAAAATGAAATTGTTTGACATATTAAAGGATTAAAATAAGTTTCTGTTTTGGTTTATAATAGGGTCTGATTATCAGACTCTAGTATGATGACCTCAGTGGTGAAAAGTCATGACTGGCAGAGTCTGTTAGCTGGCCTCATTCTCTCTTCTCCCTATCCTTAGTATTAGATCCTTTGATTTTAGGTGGGTATGTGATTGTTATAACAATATTCTATTTCCCAGCCACACTCTCTTCTCAAGGCTTTTGTGACCCTGCAACTAAATTCTAATCAGTAAAAGGTAAGCCAGAAAATCATGACAACTTCTTGGAGCATCCCTTAAAAGGCAGCTGGTGCATTTTTCTTTGGCCTCTTGCCCCTTCTTTATATCCCCTATTTACTGTTGATTGGAATGTGAATTCATTGGGTGACAGTGACCATATTGGACTGTGATGGGACCTTGAGAATGGAGGCCACACATAACAGAACAGTAAGATAGAAGGAACTTGGACACAGGACCTTGGGGATCTAAGTTGCCTGACAAGCCTAACATGCCTCCAGACCCTTCCATCACAGGGAAATAAGCTTCTGTTTACATCTCTTTGACTCAACATGGAGACCAGTACTAACTGAAACACCAGGCTCCATCACAAAACTGAGCTATTGATTTCTCCATCTTCTAAAACCTTAAGACTGATAGAATTGGGTTGAGAGCTCGTCACCTTCCAGTGATGAGCTAGAAACAGAAGAAAACTGCCCAAATGAATCTGAATAGAAAAATAAAACAAAACAAACAAAAAAAACACAAAAAAACAAAAAAACAAAAAAATCACCTTCTCACTTTTGTTATCTGCCCCCTGGATCAGAAACAAAATTTGTGTCAGACAACTAAGTGGTTCCTGTAACTAAACAGGTGCTGGTTCAGGCAGGCAGCCAAATGCTCTCCTTTTCTCTTACCACTTTATATTTGTCCCTCCTTCATCCAGTTTGGGACAATGTCTTCCAGAAAATGAACACATGAGATGCACTGGAAGACAAGCTGTAATGCATTGTATTTTGGGATGTGTAGTTACTACAAGTAAAGAGCTAGGTTTGGGAGTGGTGCAGAGGCAAAAACACAAAAACAAAAACCTATCAGCAGATACTGGGGACTAGTTTCACCGTGTATTCCATCTGTTCTTTGTGTCAGACAATCAGGCACTTGAGATAAAATACTATCCTGTTTCAGTCCAGCAGAGCTACACAGAACAAAAGATTAGAAGACATCAGGAATGAGACTAAGGGTTGTGGATATCAACTTACTACTTGTCAATGAATCTAAAAATATTTGACCACCCAAGTGAATACAAAGTAATGACAAAGGCAATCTACACACCATATCTATTAATAAACGCTAAACCTGAATTAATTTGCCCTCGATCTGAAGTTGACTTAATATAAATACAAAGAGATTAAAGAAAAGACACGGTCTAGGGAATAATACAAATTTACAGAAGAAAATGTTAGCTTGCGACAGGAGAGTAGACCTCTAATAACCATTAATGATAGGCACAGAGTCAACTTAAGAAAATTCCTTTTTCTTTCAATAATACACAAGAGCACATGGTCTTTATGGAGAGAAAAAGGCAATTAGAAGAGACTAGGTTGAGAGAAAAAGACATGTTATTTGACAAAAACTGATGGAGAACTCGAGGATTGATTTTTAAAAAAACTTAGAAAAGTTGGATTTAAAATCTGAACTGGGTAATTTAAAATAAGTTGTAAAAAAGTCAAGTTAATGATACAGTAATTTAACTTGAGGAACTCTCACATAATGTGCTTAACAAAATAGAAGAAACAAAATGGAAGAAATAAAAGTAAATTTGGGGTGGGAGAAGGAAATATGTGAAATAACCCCATAGTTAAAGAGGGCAAAGAGTGCTATCTCTTACCCTGGCTAACAACTGAGTGTGTTCATTAGGAAACAAAACAAAACAAAAATAAAACAAAACAACTAACTAAAAAAGTTTGAACAGAGGCAATAACTAAAGATATAATGGAAATAAACTTTTGCCTTATTTGAAATAAATAAGACATATGAAATGAAGCTTTCTCTGAAATCTTAAAAATGACCTGAGAAAACAGATAAAGTGATTGTCGTAATACATCAAAATCAGTCTGAAGACATTCTTGTCTAGAAATACACTGAAAAGATCTGTAATTGACAAAACTAGGAAAAAATAAATTTTATGAACAGCCAGGAATGCTGATTGCTAACTGCCTACTCTGCAACACCAAAGACCAATGGAGAATGGAACAACGTCCACAGCATACCTAGTGGGGAGTAACATTTCGGAGTATGTTTATTCCTTCACAGATTTTTTTCCCCATGAAGTGCTTTTAAAAATATATTCTTTTTTTTTTTTTTTAATTTTTTTTCAACGTTTATTTATTTATTTTTGGGACAGAGAGAGACAGAGCATGAACGGGGGAGGGGCAGAGAGAGAGGGAGACACAGAATCGGAAACAGGCTCCAGGCTCTGAGCCATCAGCCCAGAGCCCGACACGGGGCTCGAACTCACGGGCCGCGAGATCGTGACCTGGCTGAAGTCGGACGCTTAACCGACTGCGCCACCCAGGCGCCCCTAAAAATATATTCTTAAATATACAGTGGCTTACAAAATTTAGTATCTACTTATCAATTTAAGCCACTTTAAAATATGCAACAACTGAGATGCCTGGGTGGTTGAGTATCTGGCCAGTCGGTTGGATGTCTGGCTCTTGGTTTCAGCTCAGGTCATGATCACCGGGTTCACAAGTTCGAGCCCCAAATCGAACTTGCACTATCAGTGCAGATTCTGCTTGGGATTCTCTCTCTCTCTGCTTCTCTGTCCTTCCCATGCTCTCTCAAAATAAATAAATAAACTTTAAAAAAATAAAAAAAATGCCTACTTCTTCCTTACTAAAAAATAATAAAAAACAAATATACAACAACTGATCAAGACATAAAACAAAACTAAGAATCCATCATGGGGAAGTTACACATAAAATAGATTGGTAGGGAACATTAAAAACATTTCAAGATAGAGCTAAATGGTTAAAGTAAACTATGTTACAAAACTGAAGTCAAATATCTATAATAATGAACTAAAATGAGTATGATATAAAATCATGGTTTAATAAAACATAGTATTCCATATCTAAAACCTGGAGTTATATAAAGAACCAGAAATAGAAGAACACAGTGCAAAAAAACTGAAATGCCTAATTTTACAATAGAGTGACTCCAGAACACTAATTATTAGCTTAGATACTTCGAGAGATGGATCACTGTAGGGAAAGAGTAAAAACCTTCATGGGACTACTACCACTGCAGGATCATAGGATAGCAGTTCTCTCTGGAGTGTGGACCTGAGCTTTGGTTTTATTTGTAGTAGTTTATTTCTTTAAGAGAGAAAAAGATATGAAACAAGTAATGTTAATGTTAACATCTATTAAATCTACAACATTGGTGTCTGTTGTTGGTTATTTTGTAGTCTCTAGTTTTCCATGTTTGTAATATAGTACATTTTGAAAGACTACTTTTGGGTGCTTAAAGATAATCACGAAGTAGAATTTAAAACAAAACATGTACTGGTATATCAACCACAGAAGAAAAGAGCAAACTGTGTACCTTGAGAGAATATATAGTGTAGGAAAATGCAGAAAATGTGGAAAGAATCAGAAAAATATCCAAACCAAAAATGACAAAAGTAGGACTATGGATCCTTTACAAAGATTGCTGTAAACTGTTTCAACCCCTCTATTAAATAGGTAATAATAATGATACTGATATTGAATGTGTATTCTTAGTATGTGCCTGGCACTATGCTATATGCTATCCTACATTCCTTAAATGTTTTATGTCCATTAATCCTCATGACGACTTCATGAATCAAATATTATTATCTGAAGTCTCATAGATTGAATTGATAAAAATAGTTCGACCAAGAGATACATCTTTTTAAAAAGACAAAAAAAGTTAAAGATGGATGTTTTTCTTACCACAAAACAAAACAAAAAAAGATTGTTAAATATTAACATCAGACAAGATAGAATTAAAGACAAAAATTATTAATTGCTGTCTAGAGATTAATTTTATATTCAGAAAAGGGAGCTTCCATGATGAATATGTAAGAATTTTAAGACTTTATATATCTGAATATGCTAACATTTGAGTAATTGACCAAAATTATTAGAAATACAAGGAAAATTATTTTGAATGCAGTGTCTTCACACATTTCTGGATCAAGAAGACAAAAAGAAAATAATGACATAGAAAAACATTGTTCAACTTAGAATTTATGGATGGGCTTCTTGTGTTGTTAGAAATCTTAGAACACTATGCAAATTATTGTTAGTATGTATGTGTGTGAACTCTTTTAGAAACATAGTACTTCCATCATATCCTCCAAAGAAGTCCATGACTCTCTCCAGAATGTGTGTGTGTGTGTGTGTGTGTGTGTGTGTGTGTATCTTTACACTTTATAATAAGAGACCACATAAAAAAAATAATCCATGAAATATCAAAAAAAATGTGTACAAAGTCCTAAGTGGAAAATGTCTAGAGTTATACTTGAAATTACTTTTGTGATATCTGGTTCTCTTACTAGGTTTCACATTCTATGATAATAGGGACATAAATGTCTTATTTTCTGATTCTCCACTCAGTATAATAGGTGGCATATGGACTAGGCTCAGTAAATATCAATTGAATTGATTAACAGAGCCATCAGTAACCTTGGGAGAAGTTAGTATTTTGTCAAAGAATTAGCTCCCCAAATAGTTCTAGATCCAGAATTTTTTAAAGTTTACTTATTTATTTTGAGAGAGACAATGAGAATAGGGGAGGAGCAAAGATAGAAAGAGAGAGAATCCCAAGCAGGCTCCACACTGCCAGCACAGAGGCCAATGCAGGGCTGGAACTCACAAACCATGAGATGGTGACCTGACTTAACCAACTGAGCCACCAGGAGCCCCTAGAAAAAAATTTTTAACGTTTATTTATTTTGAGAGAACACGAGTGGGAGAGAGGCAAAGAGAGAGGGAGACAGAGGATCCGGAGTGGGCTCTGCACTGACAACAGCAAGCAAGCCCGATGTGGTACCCGAACTCACAAACTGTGACATCATGACCTGAACCGAAGTCATTCATACGACCAACTGACTGAACCCCCTGAGCGCCCTCAGAAAATTTTATAGGTAAATTCTAACAAATGTCAAAGATTAGTTGCTTATAACATTTTAACTTTTTCATAGTATAGAAAAACAACCAAAACAAGAAATAAAACTACTCAGTTTCAAAAATACTAAACTCAGAAACTAAAACCTGAACAAAACAGCTATAAAAATCCAATGCACTTGTATCACCTCTCTGTACGTGTATGTGTGGGTGCACATACACATATATGATAGATGTACATGAGATATCCAATAGATGCAATAACATATGAAAATTATACCATAACAATATAATAAGATTTATAAAGTTTATATATAAAATTTAATTCAGGAATACAACTATGGTTTACTGTGAAAGAATCTACTAAATTATATTCCTTTATTCTTTTCCACTCTTTTTCCATTATTAAGAAATATCAATACATCAAACAAAATAATGGTCATTTTTATAGATGCCAAAAGAGTAATTGAGTTAAAATTTTACATGCACCATGATGGACAGTATTTTAGTGTCCTAGGGAAAGAAAGATGTTCTTTCAACCTGATAAAGAATAACCATCTGAAACTATCAGCCTGGTCAGTGTATTTCATATGTAAGAGGAATAACACTAGAAGCACCAGAAGTATAAGCATTAAAATCAAGATTAAAAACTCTATTTATTTATAACTATTGAAAGTAAGCTAGATCTGCTGTTGACATGCATAGGGAGATAGGGAAAATTTCCACAAGTCAAAAAATAATAAGTTAGTAATAAATTTTTTTTTTTTTTAAATTCTAGATCAGGGCAAAATGAAAGTTTAATTTAATAAAACAGTCTGCAAGAAAGTTATAACAATGAGCCTTTATGTACTAAATATCAAAACCTGCAAGGAGAGAAGTCAACAAGTTACCAGATACAAAATGAATAGACAAAGATTAGTATGTTTTCTATAAACCTGTCAAAGATTATAAGAGGGAATAGATTCAATGAAGAATAAAAATATATAAACTATCTAGATTAGGAAATCTGTGAAACATGACTAAAAATGAATAGAAATTCAGAATGTAAATTTCCTCATATTATTTTCTAGGCTTAATATAATTTCAAGCAAGTGGGTAGTTACACTTGAATGTAACTACCCTTTAAACCTCTCATTCCTTTTGAGAAATGTATTCTAATAGTGAGAAGTATAGTAGAAGATTCAGAAAATAGGTTACTTATCTTTTATTCACTTTTTAAAAGGTTTATAAACAGCCAATTTCCCCCACAAAAATAACAGAGAAAATGTGGTACAATGATATGACAAAATCATGTTTATGAAGAGCAGGAGTCAAGAAAGTGCTCAAAAGCTATTAAGAATAAAAAAAAAAGTGCATCAAACTTTATATTCTATTTTACTTGTATAAATTTTTTAAAGATACTATATATTTTTTTTTTTTAGTTTTGATTTTTAAGTAACCTCTACACTCACAGGGTCATGGGTGGGAGGGGCACAATGCCGAGATCAAGAGTCATATTCTCCACCATCTGAGCCAGCCAGGTGCCCCTGCTTTTTAAATATTTACATAATTTTGTGAAAAATAAGCTATAATTCAGTATATGAGAGATATATATTTAAGAGGGTAAATAATACATTAACTTTATTTTCCATATACATAGTTTTTCTTTTTTTTTGTTAAAACAGTGAATATACATTTCACAGTGCAAAAAAGATAACGGATTCATATATTGTAGTTATAATTAATTTGGTACCTTTGCCATGAAATGTATGTGCAGGTTTAAATTGAAACCTATAATATATTTTTAAAAGATTTTTGGGAGTCAGAATGGAAATTGAAGATTTTAAAGATGAATTTAGAAGTTTGTCTTGTAAAAGCAACAAATTGACATGGTCTTTTTATCAACAAAAAATAAAAACCAGAAACAAAAATGAAGACTAGCTTGAACAAAGGAAAAGAACAGTGTCTTATTTAAAAACCCCCAAAATTTGAAAGCATAATTGTCTCCATAAGAGTTCAAATGCTGATATTATACATTAAAGCAATTTAGGAATGTTTACACCAATATTCGCCAGGCTTATAAACCAATTTAGCATTGTCTTATATTCAGATTGCATGGAAAGTCAGTTTTCCATCTTTAAGAATATAAAAACTAGGGCGAGTAATAGATCGAGAGTTTTATGCTTATGAGAATAAACTGTGATTGTTTACTGTGCTTTAACAATGATGAAATCACTAAAGGCTTCATAGCAGGACCCAAAACCCTGGGGAAGCCATTAAGAATTCAATATTAACAGTTCATGGAGGAAAATGGATTCCACTTACTAAAATGATTTTAAATGTTTTCTGTAAAAATGCAAATATTGCAGCTCTGTAAAGTTGGACATTTTAAATAGGTTTTATTTGAATCTTTGTTCTTACATACAGGCTGTGTTATTCCCAGTGGAATCCAAAGATTATAATGTCTAGTTAATGGTGGGCATGTAATGAACTTTGGATAAATAAGGAAAGAAGGAGTTCCTTCAAGTTGAAAGGAAGTGGGCCATCAAAGCCATTTCCAAACATCCTAGAAATGTTTAATAGTTTCTGGCACCTAAAAGTATGCAACAGATAGTGCTTTGGTCATAATTGGAATATTTCTGATTCTCCACCCAGCCCCATATCTCCTTCAATGTCTTTTTCTGTCCAGATATTGTAATGCCCCCAGGCAAACAGAAGAAATTAGTATAACCCTGACTGAGCTCAACTTTTGCCATAATCCTCCAGAATTCTCTACTTGTACCCTCAGGGGAGGGGGAAGGGGAGGGGGAACAAGAAAGGTGGAAGCTAATAACTGATAAAAGGAAAGGCAAGCACTTTCATCTGGGAATAATTAATCCATGCTTAGAAAAGACCGTCAAATGTTGCTTTGCTTCATTTGATTTTTATTCACTTCATAATGACAGTTAAGTGAGGAAAGTGCCAGGTCCTGAAATTGCTCTTGGTTTAGGTTTTGGGGAGCTTTCTTTTTTGCAAACAGCTTGTCAGAGCGTAACAAAAATGGAGAGCTTGTTTTTCTGGGATGAGGAAAAAAGCAGCATTCAGAAACGGACTAGTGATTTCTGTGCCAGCATTTATTGCTATTTTTGTAATTGTATTAGTTCTTAATTAAAGCTAAATGGAGATCTTTCTTGAAAATGTTACCCATTTTTCTTTGGTTTTGAATTTTACCCATTATACAGAATTTTCTCGTTCTTACTTAGAGTAAACATAAAGTTGAATAAACTGAAAACATCCCTCTTAGATCAACTAAGGGTTCAGAAAAAGAAAATAAACAGGAAATCGGGAATCATTTTGTTTTCTCTCTGGCTATGCCCCTCTCAACTTGTCTGTGTGTCTGTCTTTCTGCTTAGTTGAGTATGGTAGTGTGCAGATGTGTATCTGTCTTTGTCCCTTCTTCCACCTTGGTGTCTTTTCTCCAGAAGCCTCCGCTCCCATCATTTCTTCTCCCAGAATGAGGGTAGAATGGTGAATTTACTTTGGCTTCCAGATTCATTGCTGAAAACACTGCATTGAGCCTGGCTCAGATAGTGTATCTGGCCTGGAACCCCACCCCCACCCCCTCACAGTTGGTGAATTAGACCCCACACAGACGTGCTGTAACCTGAAATTCCCACCCCGCAGATGCCCTCAGGGACCTTGAGTCTTGCTGAAGAGCTTAGTGTTCCAGAACATTACATTCCACAGGACAGGCCAAGGACGGAAGCATTGATTTTCAGTGGTAACATGCCAGTGCAGTCTCCTCTGTGTTGTCCTGTGTCCTGTTCTGTCTCAAGGCCAGAAAAGGAAAAGAAAAAGTTTTAGACTTGACAGGAGGGGGGGACATAAAGAGCCCCCATTTTTTAAAATTTAACCCCCAAGAAGGGAAAATAAATTCTGTAGAATTAACTCACATCAAGAAAAACATGATTAAAATAACCTGGTGTGAATATTCATCCACGGCTTGACAGAAGAGCGGGAGCAAGAGGACTGACCGCAGTGTGTTGCTAACAGAGATCTCTTTCTGAGAATTGCATTTTAAGTCTGTTGGCCAAAACTGTGGGAGACTTTTTGTTGTTGTTGTTTCTCTTTTTCTTTAATCTTGGCATTTTGGATGCCCAGATTCCTGCTGAAATGCATTTCTCTCTAATCACAACAATCCCAGGTGGTTTGCTTCCCTCACACCAGGCCCTTAGAGGCTGAGTCGCTACAGAGGGCAAGAAACACATTATCCTGACAAGTGATTGTCCTTTGTACCGCAGTTTCTGTCCATATGGTGAAAATCATGCTTAACATGTTATTAATTATTCTTCTGTCTCTGGTCTTTAAAGAACAACCATACATTGTTTGACCATATCATTTTCCCTATTGCAAGAGTGTTTTCTTCTCTCAGACTACGACTATCACCTTCTAAAAGCACTTGTCCAATTGAATTCTCTGTGATGATAAAATGTTCCATATCTGCACTGTCTAATAGCCACTAGCCATACGTGCACATGGCTAGTGGCGACTATATCAGAAAGCGGAGCCAAACCTCTGATGGTGTTAGCAAAGAGTTCCAAAGTACACAACTGTTTCAAAAACCCAAACCATCAAGAAATGTAAATATGTAAGTCTGTACACACACACACACACACACACACACACACACACACTTTCCTTCTGTAACAATACTTTCTTTTGGGTTTTCTAATCATTCTAAATCATTCATCATTATTTGTCATCAAATCTCAGCCTCACTAGAGAGCCATTATAGTTGCAGAGGACTCAAGAAGGTAAAATGTGACATTATTTTTTAACTTTCCTGTACTCTGAGTAGCTAGCATACAGGTACTGGGAAGCACAATTACACCTCATATCAAAATGATTGTGCATTGAACAGGAACAGTCATTTCTGATGTGAACTTTTCATGGAGATTTTCAACAAATCTGAGCCAACCACACTTTCTATTCTTTAGCTACTATTACCAATGTTTAAAATGAATTAAAGTCAATAAAATTGCCATTTTGTTTATATATGTCAATCTCTGCTTAATGAGAGGGTTTAAGGTATTTGTAGCCTGTAACATGGGAAGAGATCATTTCTGTCTGATCAGTGAAATGAAACTTATAAATTGTGCATTTAAAGGTGATTATAGTAATAAAATAATAGTGATTATTATCATTACTGCTACTAGTACTTATTGAGTATCTATCATAGCCAGGCAAGGTCTTAAATGTTTAACTTTATATATCTTACTCAATTTGGTCCACACAATAAGTCTAAGAGAGAAGTACAATTTTTATACTCTTTGTATGTACAAATGAGATAAAAAGAAGGTAAGTAGCTTTCCCAACCTTTGCCTAAGTGGACATTCAAATGCCCACAGTCTAACCACAGAGTTTAAGCTCATAATTAGTATCGAGTCCACCTCATGCATGGGAAAAGCAACAAACCAGATGACTAAAATGTTGTTTTCAACAACATACAAACATGAGCCTCAGCAAAGAAAAATTCTAACCACTAATTCTGGTCATATTAGTTATTACTCAGCAAAGAAAAAATCTGACAACTAATTCTGGTCATATTATTACTGTATTAATGGCTTCAAAAAGTTAGCACTTATACTGGTAACTACGTTCATGTACTTACTGGACTTCAAGATAAAAAGCTTCTGCACAGCAACTGAAACAGCAAAACTAAAAGGCAACCTTAGGAATGGGAGAAGATATTTGCAAATGACATATCAGATTAAGGGTTAGTATCCAAAATCTATAAAGAACTTATCAAACCCAATGCCCAAAAAACAAATAGTCCAGTTAAGAAATGGACAGATGATATGAATAGAAATTTTCTTGAAACAAGACATCCAGACAGCTAGCAGACACTGAAAAGATACTCAGCATCACTTATCATCAGGGAAATACAAATCAAAACCACAGTGAGATACCACCTCACACCTCACACCAGTTAGAATGGCTAAATTAATATCATAAGAAATAAGAGGTGTTGGCAAGGGTACAGAGAAAGGGGAACCCTCTTGCACTGTTGGTGGGAGTGCACACTGGTGCGGCCACTCGAGAAAAGAGTAGGGAGTTTCCTCCAAAAGTTAAAAATAGGACTATGCTATGGCCCAGCAATTATACTACCAGGTATTTACCCAAAGGATACAAAAATATAGATCTGAAGGGACACATGCATGCCAGTGTTTATAGCAGCGTTATCAATATGAGTCAAACCATGGAAAGAGCCCAAATGTCCATTATCTGATGAATGGATGAAGAAGAGGTGGTGTGTGTGTGTGTGTGTGTGTGTGTGTGTGTGTACACACACACAATGGAATATTACTGAGCAATCAAAAAGAATGAAATCTTCTTTTGTAATGATGTCAGTGAAGCTAGAGTGTATTAGGCTAAGCAAGTAAGTCAGAGAAAGACAAATACCATATGATTTCACTCATATGTGGAATTGAAGAAACAAAACAGATGAACATAGGGAAAAGAGAAAGAGAGACACAAACTATAAAACCGACTTTTAACTATAGAGAACAAACTAAGAGTTACTGGAGGGAGGTGGGAGGGAGATGGGGTAAATGGGTGACAGGTATGAAGGAGGACACTTGTCAGGGTGAGCACTTGGTGTTGTATGTAAGTGATCAATCAATGAATTCTACACCTGAAACTAATATTATACTCTATGTGAACCAACTGGAATTTAAATCAACACTTGAAAAAAGATAGTACACTTATTGACCAGAGTAATTAGTTGCCGAAAGTGACAATGAAGTAGTTGTCAAATACTGTAAGGCAAGCCAGTCTTCTCTTGATTGATATTAGTTATGTTAGTATTCATCCAAGATTTTTAAAGAATACATTGAGAAAAAATTACATTGTATTTCTACATTTTGCTAACTATCCTATTATAAATATATTTATAAAATATTTATATCTTATTATAAATAAGAGATACACTAAGTTCCCTCTCTTCTGGATACATTTTCTGGCATTGGTATTCATTGACTTGTGAAGTCTGTTTATTGTGGTAAGAGTACTTAACACCTACTTTTTGAATAGATTTTTATTTATTTTTTTTTTTATGAAATTTATTGACAAATTGGTTTCCATACAACACCCAGTGCTCATCCCAAAAGGTGCCCTCCTCAATACCCATCACCCACCCTCCCCTCCCTCCCACCCCCCATCAACCCTCAGTTTGTTCTCAGTTTTTAACAGTCTCTTATGCTTTGGCTCTCTCCCACTCTAACTTCTTTTTTTTTTTTTTTTCCCTTCCCCTCCCCCATGGGTTCCTGTTAAGTTTCTCAGGATCCACATAAGAGTGAAACCATATGGTATCTGTCTTTCTCTGTATGGCTTATTTCACTTAGCATCACACTCTCCAGTTCCATCCACGTTGCTACAAAGGGCCATATTTCATTTTTTCTCATTGCCACATAGTACTCCATTGTGTATATATACCACAATTTCTTTATCCATTCATCAGTTGATGGACATTTAGGCTCTTTCCATAATTTGGCTATTGTTGAGAGTGCTGCTATGAACATTGGGGTACAAGTGCCCCTATGCATCAGTACTCCTGTATCCCTTGGATAAATTCCTAGCAGTGCTATTGCTGGGTCATAGGGTAGGTCTATTTTTAATTTTCTGAGGAACCTCCACACTGCTTTCCAGAGCGGCTGCACCAATTTGCATTCCCACCAACAGTGCAAGAGGGTTCCCGTTTCTCCACATCCTCTCCAGCATCTATAGTCTCCTGATTTGTTCATTTTGGCCACTCTGACTGGCGTGAGGTGATACCTGAGTGTGGTTTTGATTTGTATTTCCCTGATAAGGAGCGACGCTGAACATCTTTTCATGTGCCTGTTGGCCATCTGGATGTCTTCTTTAGAGAAGTGTCTGAATAGATTTTTAAATACACAATGCAGTATTGGGAACTAGGTAGTATTACAGAGAGGATCTCTAGAATTTGATTATCTTGCAGAGTTGAAACTTTATATATACCCTGTAAACAACAACTCTCCGTTTCCCTCTCCCAAAAGGCCTTGCAACATGACAGGGTTTCTTTCTTTTTTTTAAGGTTGAATAATATTCCATGTTATGTATGTACCATATTTTCTTATTTCTTTTAATTTTCTTAATGTTTATTCTTGAGAGAGAGAGAGTGAGAGAGAGAGAGAGAGAGATGGACAGACAGAGCATGAGCAGGGAAGGGACAGAAAGAGAAAGGGAGACACAGATTCTAGGCTCTGAGCTGTCAGCACAGAGCCCCACGTGGAGCTTGAACTCATGAACTGTGAGATCATGACCTGAGCAGAAGTTGGACGCTTAACCATCTAAGCCACTCAGGTGCCCCTGTACCATATTTTCTTTATCTGTTCATCTCTCAATGGACATTTAGATTGTTTCCATATCTTAGCTACTGTAAATACCGCAGTGGACAAAGTCTGTCAAACTAAATAATTTGTTTCTCTCTTTTTTGACTAGTCTCTGGTTTTCTTTTTAATTGGACCTTCTTTCCTATAACATTTCCTACAACTACCTAATGATTTATACTACCTGGTGAAAATGGCTACTTTTGACTCCAAGCTCAGAGGTTGCCTTTTTCCAGCTTAGATGATGCATGCTCGCCTTTGACTCTGGTCGATACTCTTGTATTTTCTGTAACCCCTGTTCCTGCCACCTCTTCTGGGTAGAACTTTGAAAGGGGGCTGCCCAGATGAGCTTGTTTTTGGGAAATTTGTACGTGGTTAAAGATATGGGACTAGGAGTAATTAGGGGTAAGAATCTCAGTTCTTTTCCTTTCAGCCTAGAACAGGGAAACGTCAGAGTTTGAAATCACCTCAAAGATCATCCTGAATCTCTTTTGCCAGGATTACTCATCTGTTTAAACATCTTCAATGACAGAGAAAATTGGGTACTGCATCAAGAAGCTGACTTTGTTTTTCATCAGCTCCAATCATTAGAATGCTTTCTTAAATAAAATGTTCATTATTAACTATTCCAAGTTGAATCTAATTCTTATCTTTAAGGTTAAAAGTAAGTCTAATATGTTTCTTATATGACAGCTTATGAAATTTTGCCAAGAGTTCTGATGTATCCCTTAACTCTTTTCTTCTCCAAGTTAAGTATACTTTTTTTTTTTTCTTTATCAAGGTTCTTCATCTTCAGGATATCCATGCACTTCCCTTTCCTGAATTGTCTCCCCTGAGTTAATTCAGTTGATGTCTTATTTGCTGCTTAGAAAGAAACGTACGATGTAGCAACATTTGATCAACCAGAGTAGGCTGGGAAGTCTTCCTCCTCTGTCTTGTATGTGCTCTCTCTAATTATGAATCTTTAAGTCAACCAAATAAACATTCATGTGGCTTTTTGAAGTTTTCCAGAGTCTCTTTATCAGTTTCCCAATCATTAAAATTCTGACAGCCACTTGGGTGTCAGAAAAATAAAAATACCACAAATGGTGGTGTTTCTTTTGTTCTCATAAATGTTCCTAAAGTTTCTAAGTCCTTGATGATGAGTTCCTTGTTGAGGCCTAAATATCTTATTGATATAGGTTGCAGGTTTTTGTGTGTGTGCTGGTTAAGAGAAGTCCTAGAATGAGACCTACCATTTGCTAGTAATGTAAACAGGCAAATTGCTTAAGCTAAGTTTCTGTTTTTTCCCTCTGCAACGTGGGATAATGATTACATCTACTTTATAAGGCCATTAGAGTCAAATGAAACAGTATACGAAGTACCTAGTGTGGTGCTCATGTTAGTGATGAGTAAGCTATGAACTCATTTGGCGTCCTCATAGAAGAAGCACATGATTTAGTCTGACTTCTAATCACTGCAGTTTGGATTATGACCTCACTTTTTGCACAAAATGAGATCCAAAGAATTAAAAAAAAATGCTTTGATGGTCATTTTGTAGTTGATAGCTTATCATGGTGAATGCAGCCTGAAAGAGGTCTTCCCAAGACTAGTGCAGGGACTGTCACACCCTATCATACTTGTCCTTGAGTTGACTTCATGGTCTTTTGGCTCATACCTTAGTCACTCACTTTCCAAGTTCCAGTTTTCCAAGAAAGGAAATGAGCCACACATGCCTGATCCCAACTACAATAATGGGGGCCCATACTGGGCGCAATCATCTGTTAGGAGTGAGCCTAGGCCAGCCCTCAGTAGAGAAGATGACGTCATGAAGTAAGAGCTGTGTGTGGAGCAACTGTCCTCAGAATGGTTGGGGAGGAGGGAGTTGGACAGTGGTTGATTTGTCTAGTATGGTAGTTTCCTTTTCCATCTTCTGGAAGATGATTCTAAAGCTTAAATTGTTTAGGTGATTTCAACAATGATTAATGGTGTGATGGTAAAAGTTTAACAACCAGCTCTCTGTGGGGGAAGAGGACAACACTTATTTCTAGTATTTGCTGATTTCTATACTGTCCATATCTCTCCTATCACTAATTCAAGCTACCAAGGTGAAGTCATTGAATGGGAAGTCAGTGAAAACAAACTCGCAAAAAGATACACAGTATCACACCATTACATTATTGTCAACATAAAAATACATTAGATTTTGATAATGTTAAGACCATAAATAATCATAAAATATAATGTAGTAATTAAAGGGTAATGACTTTTGAATATTTATTACCTTTACTTTAAAGTAATTTATCTAATTGTAAATCTATATATTTTTGTTCTTTATAACAGCTGACAGAATTTTCCAAAAGTTAAAAACTGGCTCTTAAAAGCTTGTTCAACCCAGCTCTAGTATATCACTGTTGCCAAAATGAGACCATTCAAAACTTGGCCTCTTCCCTTATAAACTGATTGGGGAAATTATGTTTTTACATGTGAGCTAATTAGAAGATAACTCAAGACATTATATACTTAAATATCAAATAGGGAAGTGTAAATGAGACATATTTTATGTATTTCAGAGAAGGGGGGGTCGCAGGTGCACCAAAAACCAAGAATGCCTTTTCTACTGTTAGTATCCTTGTTCTGTTTATCCTCAGTTTCCCAGGACATACTCTAGAGTACTCAAACATAAATCCAGACAAATCAGATTCTCCCAGGGTAAAATGAAATAATGTTCTTCATTGTAGTGTCTTCTGAGGATCTCTAATTGTGAGTTGTAACAAATGATTAGAAGATTATTTGGGGGAAGCTGAACTGAGAATTGCCAGATCCCATAAATCAGGTTAATAATTCATAAAGTCTTCACTTGAAGAGAATTATTTGCAGACTGGATTGATAGACTATTAGAAATAGTCAATGACTGTTTGTGGGAGACCTTGAGAAAAGTGATCAGGAAAAGTGGCACTTGGGTTTAATAAACTTGAAGCTGCTCAGATACATCTCGTAACTAATGGATTGTGACATATGTAGCCTGGGCTTTGACCAGCAGTGATACCCAATGCTGTAATTGTCTTGCATATAGAGTGTCTGTTTCCAAAGAAAGTTGTTGCTGTGTTGAGAGAGTAATTACAAAGCTGCCAGAAGGAAGAGCAGTCCCGCCACCAAGCTCACTGTGATTTATTGGGTGTATTTGTACTCTTAAACAGATCTGTCTTTTTCTTCCTGGAATGTTTTCACACTTCAATATGAATCTCTCTTCCCCTGAGCTCACCTCATTTGTGTCTGAAATATTGATCTGGTTGACAAAGGACAGGGGAGTATAAATGTGTGTGTGTGTGTGTGTGTGAGAGAGAGAGAGAGAGAGAGAGAGAGGAGTGGGGGGGACTGTGAGAGTACGCATGTGTACACGTACACAGTATTCAATAACATGACCCTCTCATATTATTTTTATGATCTAGGGAGATTTGGCACAGAAACTGCCCTTTCTCCTTGAAAACTCCACTGATAGTTTCTGCCTTTGAGAAACAAACTTGATTGTGAGAGTGAAAAAGACCTTCAGTCTTCTCTGTGGCATTTGTCCATGGAGTCTGCAATAGAAATGATTTATGAAAGCCCACCAATGCAAGAAAATCATAATCTTTTTGACAAATTCCTTTACTTCCATTGTAGATCAGCAGTTTTCGGAAGGTGGTCTCCGTGGTATCCTAAATGCTAAAAGTCTTCCATCACACAAATGCATCTTGCTAAAGTTGAGAAGAACCTTGGAAGGGTGTAGTTCCCCCTCTCCCTTTTAGAGAAGTAATCAAAAGTTGCTTTTAGTTAACTTAAGCATTTTATCTCCCAGGAAAGATGTCTTCACTTCTCTGGACTTGGAGTCACCAAGGAACAGTAGAAGGTGTTGGTTCACACCAAACCTTTGCTAGACACATCCACTTTGCATCTGCCTCTAATGTTTTTCTCTCTTCTCACAAAGGAGAACAGTTGTGTGCCTCTTCACTTTTTATTGAAATTTTCAACAGAAGCCTTAGAAAAGTTAGTTCTTTTTTGGTGGAAAAAAGAGGCTTGTATTCTATTTGCTGAAAACCCAAGTGGATCAAATTGTGAAAAATTTTATGACAAACTCAAGGTTATAACTCAGGCAGTTGGGTTCAGCATACTTCTGTCAGAAGGAGCTTGTTGACAAATCGTTCTTATTGCTAATCAGCACAGGAAAATAAAATCTGTGGGGAAAAAAAACCCCAACTAAGGTGTACATTGTAGATTCCTTGCTTTCTAAGGAACATAGAAGATGACCATTATTTCAGAAAAGGTTAGTGGTATTCCTGTCCTCAGAACAAAGGCATTAAATAAGTGACCTCTTTTAGTCCCTTCTACTCTCTATAGTAACAGATACTGTGTGATTATGACTCGGTTTTGAAATTCTTTTCCTTTTTATAAACGCTGTATAAAGCTTAATCATTGCAGTTGAACTAACCTAACTTTCAGGCTTGGGTATAGCAGACAATAAGCTTGACAGTAACTTGGAAATCAAGAGACATGGCTTTTAATTCTGGAAAACCTGTACTATGAGGTGGTGAGCATACAGGGTGCCTGGGTGGGTCAGTTGGTTAAGCATCCGACTTCAGCTCAGGTCATGATCTCCTGGTTCATTAGTTTGAGCCCCACATCAGGCTGTCTGCTGTCAGCATGGAGCCTGCTTCAGATCCTGTCTCCCTCTCTCTCTGCCCCCTCCCCAGCTTGTGTGCTCTCTCTCAAAAACAAAATAAACATTTGAAAAAAAAAAAGGATGATGAGTATAGTTTCTTTAAGGAAAAAATTGCATTAAACTAATCCACTGTTTTTCTTGAGGCATTTTATAAGTATAAGAACATTAGATGTACTGTAATTAAGACATTTACATAAGATTTGTCACCCTTCCCCATCAGAGGATTGAGAGAAAAATAGAAATAGCTGAGAAATAGAAAACCAAGTTTAGAGAAAATGTTTTTTCTCCCTGAATGGAGAAAAAGTCATAATGTATTCCCAGGGACAAAATTCCAAGGTTAGTTTGACTTAATACTTGAATAAATGATTTAGGAGTAGTATTATATAGGAAAATTGCCGGTTTTCCAGAAAGATGTGTAAAACCAATGAGCAAACTTAACAAAAAACTTACAAAGCCTGTTTATTCAATGTTTTTTGAATGCCAACCATGTGTCAAGACTTGTTGGGGGGGGGGGGTACAAATAAATAGTTCCTAGTTTTAAGTGGCTTATAGTCTAATATGTGATTAAAACATATTGCTGTAAAACTAGAAGATTAAGCAGAAAGTATTTCCTTTCCCTCCAGAGGAGTTAGGTAAGTAAAATAGTATTTTCAGAGTGCAGAACCTTTACTTCCAGCTTGAGAGAAGAGGAGAGTCAAGTTTACAGGAAGGTGATAACGTTTAAACCTGACCTGTAGACTTCTAGTCTGCATTAATAAAGTACTAGGACGTTCTAAGCACAGGGAACACAACGGCAAATGTAGCGTGGAAAAAGGCAGGCACAAATTATATAAGTGAGCAGTAAGGAATTCAAGTTTTTGTGGTAATTGTTTTCTTGTTAGCACAGAGTATGTGATAAGGACAAGTAGAAAACGCAGTTTGGGTGAAATTGTGAAGTGTTATGAAATGTCAAGTTAGAAATTTTGTCCTTGACCCTGGAGGCTAAGAGTTCTCTACATTTTTCTCCCTTAGCACATATGACAGAGGACATTATAATGTGCATTACGTGGTCATAGCAGAGGTTATATACAAATAACTATAAACTTCTCAAGAAATCATATCATCATATAAGTAAGCGTGATTTTTAAAGATAAGAACAGTCATGAATATGTTTTAATATTTTAATATAAGTCATTCTCAAACATTAGTGTTTTAATTATCAAATGCCAGCAAATTACTTTTGACATATGTCAAAATAGATGACAACACTCTAGTATGTTGAAGTAACTGGCTTAAGGTTTGCTGCTACAGGGCTTGGGAATATTCAGTTTTAAGCATGAAAATGTCATAATTAGAGCAAATTTTTGTAAATACTTTACAGTTATTAGAAGGTAAATGAGTTTGCTAATGGTGAGAGCACAGAGTACAGGAAAACAATGAGACACTATTAAAATATCTAGTCAAGTGATAATTGGGACTTGAACTTGGGAAGCAATAGTGAAAATGGAGAAGAGCCTGGAATTGTGAGCTATTACAGAATGATGCGTCTTGTGACCTATTTGGATTAGGTACAAGAAGGGAGTAGTGTTGGGTGGCAGAAGTCATGAGAACAGTCACAACTTATGTAAAGATTCAAGTGGGAATTTGAGTAGGAAGGTGGTGCTATTAAAGAAATTATAGGGGCACCTGGGCGGCTGAGTCGGTTAAGCATCTGACTTCAACTCAGGTCATGATCTCACAGCTCGTGAGTTCGAGCCCCATGTGGGGCTCTGTGCTGACAGCTCAGAGCCTGAAGCCTGTTTCAGATTCTGTGTCTCCATCTCTCTCTCCCCCTCCCCTGCTCATGCTCGCTCTGGGGCTCTCTCTCTCTCTTCTCTCTCTCTCTCAAAAATGAATAAACATTTAAAAAGTTAAAAAAAAAAGAAATTATAAATTCAAGAGGAAGAACATGTTTAGGAAGCAATAAAGCAAGTTCAATTTGGTATAAAATGAAATTGTAGAATTTAATATACAACAGAAATTCAACAGGCAAATTGGGGTAGAGAACTAGCAATCCAGAGAGAAGTAAAAAGCCAGAGATTGTGATTTGGTAGTCATACATGATGAGTGATAATTAAAGCCTTGAAACTGAATAAGATTACCCTATTTTTTACTCCTTAGATTACCTCCGTTGATAATTAGTTTCTTGGGGTATCATTTACATTGAGAGTTCTAGAGAGGAAATGAATTCAGAGAAAGAGAAAAGAATTCATAGAGTTAGGGGAAAAAAAAGGAATTCTACAAAAGCCAGGAGACCAGAGGAGATCAAGCTGAGAGTGATCCATTTTATGAAATCCTGTGTGAAACTTGAAGAAAATAAGAATGGTGAATTTGGAGAAATCATTACTTCAAAAAAGTAGTTAATGTAGAATCTAAATAACAATGGCTGTTGATGGGCAGGTAAATAGCAAGGGTAGGCTTTAATTTCAAGAAGTTCAGTAATGATTGGAAGTAGTGAGAGAATGCTCCTGAGCATGTATCAGGATGGAGAGACCTCTTTTATAATTTTGGGTTTGAAAAAAGTTTGGAGTGAAGATAACACACAGTAGTAGAATAATGACAGTGGAAGGAGTGTCAAGAACATGCCTGAGTCTAGTGTAAGAGCCATCAAGAAGTGTGGCATGCTCAGGGAAAAGAAGGGATATGGGTAGTTTTGTTAGTTTGGGTTCTCGAAGAAACAGATAAATGGATTTAGATTTGTAGGAGATCTATTGTAGAGACATCTTTAAAGGATAAAGGGAAGAGATGTGAATAGATAAGAAAAGCCTTCAAACCACAGTGTAGGTCTGATAACTGATACAGGAAAGAAAGAAGACAGATTGCATAGGAAGAGTCTCAGACTAAGTACAGTTCCAAAAAAGTTTTAGCCAGACTAATGTGAATTCTTTGGTCCAGAGCCATCCATCTGAGGAGTCCCACATCCCTCAAAAAGGGACTTGTATTGCTCATATTACTACCATCATCATGTTCAGTCTTTGGCTGAAAAATACCTAGGGAAAGGGAGGCCTTGTTATAAATGTGGTGGTGGATTCAGAGGTCAGCATCTAGGACTATCAATCAACTCTACTTTCTGCAGCAGATCTAAGTAGCTCATTGTCATGGCTACCATGTTAGTACAAGTGCATGTGGTTAATTTCAGAAGGATTGGTCAGGGCAGTGATTGGTTATGGTAGTAAATAGTAAGGAATAAGCATTCTAACCAACATGTCCTTCTGATTCTCTGTGTTTAAGGGAAAAGGAACAGATGCTACTGTAGAGTGTTTTATTAAACAGATGATCTTGGAGCATCACAACTCAGATTGTTTAAGAAGCTAGTCTTACAAATAGAAGACTGTCTTTTAAGGTATGCTAGAATGGACAACTGCCATTTATGCCTCAAATATCACAAAGACAACTAAGATGGGAAATGGCAGTTCTAAGGGATTTTCTTGAGACTGCTTATTCTTTCTACAATGGTTAATACTCTTGTAGTTCACATCACAGCTCGGCCGCCTGCTGTTTGTATCATGTTGGATTTGTTGCTTAGTTTTCTTGCTCTCAATTTTCTTCATCTACAAAATGGGAATACAAAGTGGCTTAGAGAGTTGTATTAATTTATATTTTGTGTGCACTTTACTTTTAGTTATAAAAGTGCCATTTCCCTTCTTCTGTTAAAACTTTAGTTTTGGGCCTTGGGTTCTTTCTCCTTCAATAATTGAACTATCAACATTTGATTTCCAACTTGGTCCTTCACTATTATCCACCATCCACCTGTACCATCACTGCCACTGCCAAATCTACCATTTCTTTCTTCTGTTCTACTATCATCATCTGTTTTTTATGTGCTTTTGTTATCTTATGGATTCTTTTGGGGAAAATTGCAATGACAGAATAACTTGGATGCTAAATTTCCTTTATGTCAAGCCTATTTCTATAGGACTGCTTCAGGAAAAAGTTATTTGTTCCCAATAGATCAGGGAATCCACAGTGCACAATGGAAAGGGCAAACAAAGAGGAACAGGTAAGCATGGCTTACACTAAAGAGTAAAGAATTAGAGTCCAAAAAAAGATTGAAGTTTAGATTTGTCAATAAGGTAATAAATTTCAGTAATAGGAGTTGAAGCCAAAGGCTAGAAATTACCTAGAAGACTGATTTCCTTAACTTCTATTAAGTGTGGAGTTTATATTTTAAGTTTCTCATGTAGTTCATGTCTCTACTCTGCAAGAAATATACATGGTATAGCAAAAAGTACAGACCAAAGAGAATTGTTTGCAGTCCAATAAAAATGATCAATGAAAATAAGGAATATTCCTCTGAGCATAACAAGATAGTTATTACTCTTTGATTTGGAAATCCAAGGATTGAAAGATAAGACAAATTAAAATCATGAAACATTTATGTATTCATTTATTCTCATTATACTAAAGTCAGAAACTATTTTTATTATATTAATACCTTTTCAAAGTTTATTTATTTGTTTTGAGAGAGAGCGAGTGGGGAGGTCAGAGAGAGAGAGAATCCCAAGCAGGGTTCGCACTGCCAGCTCAAAGCCCAACGTGGGATTCAATGCCACAAATCATGAGATCATGTCCTGAGTTGAGAGCATGACCCAGGCTGAGATCAAGAGTTGGACGCTTAACTGATTGAGCCACTCCGTCACCCCAGTCCTGCTTAGGAAGAAGAAAGCTTATAGAAATAATTAGTGATATAATTATATCAGTGATATTGATACAATACTGAGGGAAGTCATAGAGACAGAGAAGACAGCTAATATTTAAATATCAGCCAAATTTCATGCAGTGTGATTGGCAGTATACTGGTATTCTTTCATTTAGTTTTACCAGTAAACAGATGAGAGAGGTATTACCAAACCCATTTTATACACGAGAAATGTATGGTCTAGACTGAGGTTGGTTAGCAAGTAGTAGGTGGTGGACTTAGTCCTGAAATCCAGTTCTGACTGATTTAAAAATAATGTTTTCATATGCCAACTACTAAGTTAATTTTTTTTCATTATTCAGAGCCATAAGTTTTGAGGATAAGCTAAGTGTGTTTTCAGTTTTGGTCAATTTCAAATCATGGGGTTTAGTAGGACTGCTCACACAGGCCTTTTGCTATCCATCTTAAAGACAAATTGCAGTACCGAATGGACCAGGGAACTAATAAAATACCACATTCTCTTAGTTGTGAAATTCACCATGTAGAAATAGACCCTCTGACCGGATTAGTACAAGAATCATACAATGTATACAATATTTATTCCATAAATATTCATTACGGATGCTGAAGATGATAAAGAGGAAACTAAGATGTAAATTAGGCAGAACCACATAGCATATCAGAGCTTTTAACACATCTTTGGAGGGCAATAAGGACAGATGACTTGAAGTATCATTGCATATGTGCACATACATACAAATATCATTTACCCCCCTGGATGAGACCAGTATAATTTGATTCCAAACACATTTGAAGTTATCTTGACATTTCAAAAACATTCTTGACAAAATTGTCCATATTTATCTGTATGTGAAGCATTTTTCCCATCTGTACCAACCATCCACTAAATGATTTCAAGAAAAGGGAAAAAATTCAGATGAAAAAATAAGCAAAGCTATTTTAAAGGATGTTCGATGAGGAATAAGTGCTGCCTCTTCAGTAAAGACCTCTCTCTTCCTCTTGAGCAAGGCCAGTCTCTATAAGTCCTTTTTAACCCAGTTTGTAAATTGCTGTCAACTCCAGAAATGTAATTTTATAAATTAAAAAAAAAAAAGATGACAGAAATTACCTTACTACTGTAAAAGGAATCAATACATTCTGAATTTTGACTTCCAAGAACATTGTTTGGGGACATGTTATTTACTCTATGTAGGGCTACAGGCATTCTGGATGAAACAGATATCCTGTAATTTGAACCACTTCTGTTAACTGAGTTTTTCTGGTGTAAAGAAATAAGCAATTTTTTTTAATTCATCACTGGAGAAATGTTCTTTTATCAACACTCCAAAAACTTGCTGGGAATATACTAGTCTCTACTAAATATGCTGTAAGACTGAAGATTATTTAAATAAAATGTGAGGGCTGTGTTACCATTCATAACATGTTAATGAATTTCTATATCATATGGACTTTGACCTCTCATCACCGATGTGTCCTTTCTTTGCCGTGTTTTCTTCAACTAAGTAACACTATGAAATCATTGATGGGATCTCTAATAAACAGTTTAGCTTCATCATAGCACAATTCTTGAGTTTCCTAGAATCTTTATACAAAATGTGCCTGAGATAAGATATCACTAAATACCTGGGATCAAGACCTTGCTAAAAAGGCAATTTACTTTCATATCAAAAATTGCCTGAAATATGGTCAGAATATTTATGTTGTGGTATATAATTTGATGACTCTGTCTCTATTTCTAGAAATGTTACTGATTTCTTTGCTGGGCCTTCTAGTTTGAAACCAGTGTTTGGTACATTATTAACTAAGAAATGGATTTATCATAAAAATTCTGTATCTTGGACTTAGTCATTCTTGCTGCCTGGTTTTCTTCCAAAGTTTTTCTGAGTATAGTCAAGACCAGAATTAGTTCAAGAAAGGTGCTTCAGTTTGCTATATCCTTGTGAAATCTCATCTGGTCCCAAATTAACTCTTGCTTATAAAACCTCCCTAGAGTACTGTAAGCACTTGTATGTGTCTTCCTCCACCATTCCCGAGGGCTAAATGTTGTGGATTTCTCAGGTGTGCCATAGGACTAACCACTCTCTAAAACAATTTTACATTTCAAATCAATCTAAACCAGATTGTATCTGCCATGGTGTAAACTAGTTGGCCATGGCCTACCAGAGCAGAAAACAGGATATAATTTTGAATAGCTGTGTAACCTCATGGGAATCCCATATGACTAGAAAGTCATTTGATAGTAGTAAGGTAATTTATGTCATCTTTTTCTATTCAAAGATTTTGTTCTATCACATTTATTCAAATATGACGCCATTGTTTTGATGACTTAAATAGATTCTGGTTCAAAAAGATGTAAATTTCTAACTATGAGTTCTGTTAAATAAATGTCCCTTTTGTATGTGTGCTTTTTAACAATCCTTGACATTACTCAGTAAAAACAGGAACAATATGTACTAATAAATTTGCAAAATCCACTCCCTTTTTTTACTGAAACATAGATACCTATGTCTTAGGAAGAACTCTGTTTGTTGGTACAATATTCTAAGCAAATGTATTAGTTTTCTATTGCCACTATAACAAGTTATCACTAACTTAGAGGCTGAAGATAAGAAATATTTATTATCATACAGTATGTCAGAAGTGTGATGCAGGTCACATTGGGCTAAAATCAAGATGCTGGCTGGGCTGCATTTCTTCCTAAGGAAGAATGCATTTCTTTGCTTTTCCTAGCTTATGGCCTCATTTCTCCATCTTCAAAGCTGACAATAGGGACTCGAAGCCTCTTCATATTACATCACTCGTATCTCCCCTCCTGTAGTCAGACATCCCTCTGTTTCTCTCTTCTACTTCTCTTCCACTTCTAAGGCTCCTTGTGATTATATTAGACCCACCCACATGATTAAGAACAATCTCCCCCTCTCAAGAGCTTTAAATTAATCACATGCAAAGTCTCTTTTACCAGGTAAAATAACATTCATAGGTTCTAATGATTAGGCCATGGATACCCCTGGGAGACCGTTATTCTGCCTACCACAGTGAGCAAGATTTCAGGTAGACTTAAGAGAAACCACAAAGAGCACTTCCCTAAATGATCCAGTTGATCACTGTTTTCCTCCATTAACAGTGAGGCACTGTGTTGTATGCACACTATCACTGTACCTTTAAATATACTGTTGTATAACTGTTGTTCTCTAACTTTAGGACTGATTTTCATCCCTCATCCATTTATGGAAGCACAAGTCCACAGGTTCAATACTTTTTTTTTTTTTAACTAATGAACTTAATTGCAAATGAAGGTTGTCTCCTTAATCTCTTTTGTTCTCAGGCTCAAAGTACATTACTTGCTAAGTCCGGGATGAAGAACTAGAATGGGCTAGATAGACATAGAGGAAGATTTATGGAATGATTTGTAGAGTGTTCACTGAAACATGAGTCATATCTGAATTCCTACTGAACTTTATTTGTGCTTCTCTTAATATCTAGTGTGCTTTCCATGTACCAGATCTTATGATCTTGTTTTAAATTTGATATTAAACTCTTTGAATGCAGAATCACTTAAGAACCAAACTTATCTAGCATATTATTTTATTTAAATTTTGGTTAGTTAACATCAGTGCAATACTGGTTTCAAGAGTAGAATTCAGTGATTCATCACTTACATACAACACTTAGTGCTCATCCCAACAAGTGCCCTCCTTAGTGCCCATCACCCATTAACATTTTTTTTATTGTTAGAGTTTCCATAATAGCCTGTTCTTATCCATTTAAATTTTCAGAACACTGTGATATATTGTCCAGACCACTCCTCTTTTCCAGAGTTTTGAGTGATAACAAATTTGTGCTCATCCTCTTCCTTGAGGGAATTGCAAAATGCTCAGGACGGGCCACTCTTAATCTATTCCATAAACATACATTTTTAGGGTGTCTCACCTATTCCCTGGTCAAGCTCAATTGCTAAGTTTATTCTCCTTGTTAAAAGATGAGGGGTGCCTGGGTGGCTCAGTTGGTTAAACGTCTGACTTTGGCTCAGGTCATGATCTCACAGTTCATGGGTTTGAGCCCCACGTCGGGCTGTGCACTGACAGTGCAGAGCTTCATGCCTGCTATGAGTTCTGTGTCTCCCTTTCTCTCTCCTTGTCTGCTGCTCATGCTGTGTCTCTGTCTCTCAAAAATAAATAAAAATTAAAAAAAAACATTAAAAAAAAGATGAATCCTTGGCAGATTTGCTCTCCTTGCTGGGAGTGGATGATATGGGAGCAATTTCATGGTACCCTCCTGTCAACCTTGCCTTTCAAGGCCTCTGCCCCCGGGGAGACATCAGAGATAGGAAGGCAATGGAACAAGAGAGGGGAGCAGGACTGGCTCAGACTTCTCTAAGCATTGGTAGGAAAACTCTGTTGTGGAACTCTATTCTGCCAGACCAAATGTCTGTTGTTAACATACCTTTCACCATTTCAGAAAAAGAAAACTTCAAAATATATACTTTTACTCGTCTGCCTGGAGTCAATGCAAATAAAAAAAAGTTAAAATGGGGAAACATGAATTGAGGTGTACAATTGAGTACACCCAGAGGAAGACTGGCTGTGAGTGATTTAGAGCATAGAAAACACTTAGGAATCTTGCTAAAATACTGATTCTGATTCAGTAGGTCTGGGGTGGGATGTAAGATTCTACATTTCTATGAAGCCTCAGACAATGTGAATTCTGCTGTTTCTGATATCACATCAACAAAGATTTAGAGCAATATGTACTCCATTTTGTGGTGATAATAGGACCACCAGTATACAAGGAGATAAGATGAACAAGGATCTCTAAACGTTGCTGTGACCTCAGTATTACAGGGTAAGGAAAACATGCATATAGCTATATCTGAGGAGTGTATTTGAGTTCCCCCCATGACGACCCAGGAGTAGTATGTCTTGATGGCTATAGCACAAGATTGAAAGTGAGTGCTAACTGACCTCCTGATTCATTATATAAGCCCTATATAAGTCACTTTATCATCCTAATTTTCCTTTTATTTCTAAAATAAGAATTCAGATACTTGTCCCAGGCTTCTTTCACAGATGCTGTAAGTATTAACAAAGGACTACTTTTAAGAAAGTAGATACAAATAGAAGACATTATTACTACTTGCTGTCATCTCTTTTCTACTTACCATCTAACTCCCTTCTTACCACTTATACATGATTTATCTTTAGCCCATGTTCTATTTTCTTGGTATTCTTCTCATGTGACCATGTGATATATTATTGAAATGCCCCAACTTCTTTTATTTTTAATTATATATTAACCAGGTTCTGACTTCATTCTTCTCTGTATTGAATCCTGGTCCAGGCATGACACTGACAAAAAGGATTCCTAGAGCTCAGAGGAAATTTTGGCAAATGACAGTTCTCTTTTAGGGCTGTTAGTCTTAATGGAATATTTGATAAGATGGTAATAACCCCTGAGATCCTTTTATAGCAAACCCAGAGGCGAAATATATATATATTTTAACAGTCTCCATGACTTTTATTTATTCATTTCAGTTTTTAGTGAGGTCATTTCTTGGAGGCATTTCCCATTGACCATTTCTTCAAACATGCTAAACATACATGGTCAAACTGTTGATATGTATAGACAATCTTTCTTCATATGTATGATTCAGTGTCAGTTTAAAGCTCATTTCCTCAGCTCCCATTTAGAAGTGGAAAACTACTACCATCCTGTAGCATATCTTCTCTGATGATCTGTAGAATCAGCAATTTGATTCCTCAAACACGTATTCTCACCTATGTATCATCTATTTACATTCTCCATTTTGATTTTCTTACTCAAAGACAACTTGTACCTCCATTCCAGTATCTGATGGTTCAGGTGTATTTCCCCCTAGCGAAAAAAAAAATGTTTCTTGTTCTTGTCAATTATGTACAACAGAATATAATTCTTCATATATTTCAAACATAAGTTCACTGTTTAACAACATGAATGGGCAGGCAATATAAACATTTGGGAGATAATGATAATAACAATAGTAAGTGTTAAGTTATTCAGCTCTTCATTTTTCCAGACTCCATGCAAAATGCTTGACACAGGAGTTCTAATTTAATGCTCGCAAAAATCGTGTAAGGAAATTAATATCCTCATTTTGTAGATGTTGACACTAAAGTTTAGAAATCCTAAGCAATACTGCTTATGGTCATAAAAAATAAGTCACAGACCCTGTACTAAGAAATAAAACATTCTCATTCTAAAGCCTGTGCACAATTTTAATCACCACACTAGATTATTTTGGCAAAAGTTGACTAACTCTGGGTCTGGACATTGCCACTGTCCAAACGGAAAATACATTTGTGTCTCAGGTGAAAGGCCTTTTAATGTTCAGAGTGCCATTTTGAGACCTTGATTCAAGCTGAATTGTTCTAGGATCCACCTATATCACATGTGAAATTAATAGTAAACCTGTTCCATTACACCATCAACTTTAATTAATATGTTTATAATAATACCTTGGAATTTATTTAACCAAAATAATAATTTCATTTAACATAATGACTTGATGCACAGGCGGCACTGAATTGCAGCATCCCTGCTGCTGTTTCCAGGACATTTACCATATAGCTAATGGGAAATCACCTTTCTGATCCTGCAACACCTGTTAATGTCTAGTTTCACCTCAGAAGCCGGATCTCTTTATGTGAAGTTAGGCAGCTCTGGTGAATTAAATAGGGACCAAGTGAATTATTAATTATTTTAATAGCATTGTTATGGTTGCTTTGTTATTAAAATTTTTGCAGTGCTGCAGTAAGAGTTTCATAAAGCACATCCTTCATAACCTTTACAAAGTGTTTTGAGGACCCAAATGATCAGTGGTGAGTCTGACATAGGCCAGGCAGACTTTGGATGTCTTTACACTAAGGGATATCCTTTTTAACTTCAAGCTTTCTCCTTTCTGGAGCCATTATGAGTTGTAGTAGAAAAGTCAATGATCCTCTCTGCCTTATCCCTTAACTTCATTTTCCATGCTTTATCAGTAAAATAAGGACTATTCATATTTTTAACAAGCGAGTAAGAACCTTAAGGGGTATCTTCAAATATCCCTTAGCAGAGTACTTTTGTGGGGAAACAATAAGGGATCAAACTCAAGTATGAACCATGGATAGTTAGAAAAAAATCTCTTCCACTTAATTGAGGTGAACCAACTGAACTAGGTCAACTGATTGATAAGATGGCAAATGTAGGGGGCCTGGGTTGCTCAGGTGGTTAAGTGTCCGACTCTGGCTCATGGTTGTAAAATGGAGCCCTATGCTGGGCTTGGTACTGGGTGTGGAGCCTACTTGAGATTCTCTCTCCCCCTCTCTCTTAGCCCCTCCCCTGCTCACACTTTGTCTCTATTAATTTATTAATTAATGAATGGCAAATGTAGCAGAGACTGCTAGTTGTCCACTAAAATTCACGTTCTCCTTCCTCCCTCATGTTAGAGTTGGGTACATGACTGCTTGTTTACAGCCTATTATTTCCTAAGTATTTCCCATCCTTCCTTTCCGCAGTTAAGTCCTTAGAACATGAGTGGAAGTGATAAGTGCCATCCTGTAGCATAGGCCATGAGATAATGGTTGTGTTTCCTTCATGTTCTCTCTACCCTCTTCTCACAAGCAAAACATAGAAGTGTCCATGACCTCATGTCAACTTAGTAGATGAATATAGGATACTAATGGCAAAGTAACAAAATGGAAGGAACTTTAATCTTTGAATGATGGCAAATAGCAAAGCTCCCCACCAACTTGGACTACTTACCTTAAGACTGTTCTGTGAGCAATTAACAAACTTTTGTTTTTTAACAGCACCTTAGATTTTCCCTTAAGTATGACTAAAATAACCCACACCATTTGTTAAAATGAATTGAATCTAATACTTGTTTACAACATAATATCTTATGGGAAACAAATATACTTAAATAAGTCTCATGAAAATACCAAGAGATTTTAAGGGAAACTACAGCTAAGATGAAAAAAAAGCTGTTAATCTGATGTAGTCTGTAAGCTGCTTTCAAGGAGTAAGGCATTCCAGCATATCTCAGAAAGTACAATTAGCAAGAAAAAAAATGTATTCTGTTATAGAAAGCATAAAACTTAGTCTTGATGTATGGACCATAGCCTCATCTGGTTAAAAAGAAAATATTTAACATGACTTTGCCTCTGCAATTGTGAACCTCAATAATTATTCGAATATTTCATGAGCAATTATTGCATGCTAAATTCTTGTTAATGCTGTTAATTTCTGAAGCTGTTTCGTATTTAGTGAAATGACCTAGCTAAGCTTAACATATCCCAAATAACTTATGGTAAAGCAAAATATCAATGCAGGACATAGATATCCAAGGTTCCAATTATTGTTGAAAATGGTATTTTTGTGAAGTAGAATAAGAACACCTCTTATCTTCTGTGTTCATTTTTACTGATAATAAGTGTTAGTAGAGAACATGTATAAGCATGTTGGAATGGTTTGTAAAAGAAGAACAAAACTACATAAGAAATATAATTGCCAAAAAAAGAATTCTTCTGGAGAAAGGGGTTGCTTAACATTTTATATTTCCTTAGGTCCAAAAAGGCAGTGACATCAAACACTAGGTTGGTTTTTGTGCCAATTATTAATGACCAGAATTAAAAAAAAAAAAGCTGTCAACACTCCATTGGTATGTGGAAAGAGGAAACCATTTCAAAACTCACTGAATATCAGGTTTAAAAAGGTAGAAATCTCAGGATGGTGATCTTTTCTACCCTTTCCCACAAATGCTATGCTAAGCTTAAATGGCCAAATTGAATGCATGAAATTATCTATGAGCATAACCTTGAAGCAAAAGCGAAGCTGAAGTTCAACAAATATTAAATGAATTTGAAAAGTATGAATGGGAGTTGAAATTATTGAGAAACTTCCTTGAATGTACTTAAGCCATTGATTCTCTAGATCTTGATATATGGGTGCTAGATTCTCTATCAATAGGGAATCTTTTAAAAAGATTATCAGAAATCTCTTTAGATAAGTGAATAATCCACAATATTCTTGTTTAAATTTACCACTTAAATTTAAATTTAATAAAAGATCAACTTCTATGGATAACTCCTACTCAGTATATCATACTATTTTCTCAGTAATGAATACAAGCAGAGGTCAAAGTAGCTCCTCTGAATCAGCCTTATTAGATTTCTGAAATTCCAAAAATATAGATAAGGGTAATAATTGTACATGTTACCATGTTGAGTCCATTACATTTGTCTAAAAAAGCAAAAAGGTTATCAAAGAAGAGACTTGGAGTCAGAACAGAGTATTACATAAAATGCTATCTTATTTATATAGATATCTTCAAAGACATTTGAAAAGATAGAATGTCCCCCTCATCTAGGCCGATAGAGAAAAATAGGCTATACGTTGTGGTCTGTACTCTTATTTACATACAGAAGACTCCAGTCTACCTTTTTAAAGCATAAAATAATTTATTAGAAGACAAAGCTATCTCCAAGCTGTTGAGAACCCTAAAGAAACAAATTCCAGGCTGTACTCCCAAGAATGACTTTTAAAATCACACCATAGAACTAGGTCATCAAGTGAACTGCTATCTTTGCTATGATCTAGATTCTGGAAAGCTGCTGAATCAGGAAGCTACCCACTCAATTAGGAAGCTGTTATCACAGCTGTCGGTACCAGAACTGCCCCCAGTCTGCTTTGGTCAGGAAGTAGTGATTTTAGGAGGCTGCCACTGAAAATTAGTAGATCTAAAACCATGCTTATTTTATTTATTTATTTTTTTTTGGCCAGAATCCTTACCAAAATATGGGTACCTTGTGCCTTGCCCTTTCAGTGTTTCACAGTCTCTAATCAAAGTGTTACAAGTTCATGATCTTCATGATACAGGTAACAAAAGGTAGCTGTAAAGGAGCCCAGGGAATATAGCCACCACCACCCCTTTTTTTTCAAGATTTTCAGCTTCTGTCTGCCAGGATGTTATAGGGATAGATATTTAACAAGCCATTCATTGTATGTGCTACAGTCCCTTAGGACAGGGACTTTAGTGTAGATCTCCTTATTTCCTGTTCAAGTTTCCCAGTGGGCTCTATCATAGATGTGGCAGGTAGATAGATCCTTTGAGGTAGGAATGAGTATCTCAGGAACTGAATGCTCAAGAATATTATTCTTGATGATGCCAGTGAATAATTTAATATTAGAGTATATATTGAGTTCTATGATCTTGATAATTTTAAAACTGATTGTCTTGTATTCATCTTATTCAGTCTTAGCAGAGACTGAAATGTTCACAGATTCCCATGAAACACACATTTCTTTTGAAAGTTTTATAGAAAATGGTGTGATTTAGCACTGTGAATAATGATGTGTATTTTTGCCCAAATGAATTAAGTTAACCCCTATTTCTTTAGGTCCATGTTAATTGTCAGGCCCTATGAAGCAATAGCTAAAAAGATATGGTGCCTTCAATATAGGAAATCACAACCTCATTGGACAGATTCCAGTTATAGGACTTCATAGTAAAGTAAAAAGATGAAGAATACTCTTTCCTGAAATCCTGGTAAAACTGCAAATATCCTCTGGCACCAAGCTTATAGTAAGGAAGTCCCCTGGGCCCCTATGTGAAGTGCTTTTTCTTTTTTTTTTTACTATGGCAGTCTCCACTCTGATTTAAGGGATTATAATTTAGTCATGGCTCCAGACATAGGCAGAAGGATATTGATTACTTTAGTTTTTAAAAATGGTGCCATAGTACAGTATCTCAAACTTAGTAGAATGTTAGTCTCACACTTCCAGCCATTAAAAGATTCCATTCTGGGTGCATGACTAACTGGAAAATATGCTTATGTATCCATATTTTCCCTTCACTCATCTACAGAGTTTAAGGTAGTGTTGTTTTGCTTCCATTATTTTTAAGAGAGTTTATGAATTGTGTTCAGCCAAACATGGTGAATTGTCATCAGTTCTCAATTAATGTTTGAGGAATGTGATGTTTGTTATGCCTATCATAACTACTTTATATGATTCATTTTTTCCAGCACATTATATCCTAATATATTGCCATTATCATTTCAGCTCATTGTTTTGTATATGGTAGTTCAATAAAAATATATTTCAGCAATATTTTAAAAATGATTATTTATTCCTGGTGAATGGTATGCAGGGTTGGTTTGACCTCAGGTGGTTGGATGTGAAGGTCTGGGGTTACAGAGCCTCCTGTGACCTTTAATGAGATCAGTAGAAAGACTTTGCTGGCAATAAGGACCTATGTGTGTTTATATATATCATCCTCAGATATCATCTTTTCTGTGACCGTCCCTAACTGTGATGCTCCATTTCCTTCCTGGCCCACAGGCATTGTGTCTCAAAATCCATTTGATCCATTGTGACTGTAATTATTATTTCTTTCTTTTTGACTCAGCTAATTGTATTTGCAGTCTTTTCCTCTTCTTTGCTTTGCAAAAAAGTCCCTCAGATGGTGTTTAACAAGAGTGCATATAACAAGAAACAAATTGTTCTTGGGAGTGCTATTTACCTTTTTTATTTTCTGCTTTGTTAGCAATGACACAGAGGTTTATTAGCAAGAAACAAATTAATTACAAAGACAGCCAATCCTACACACACACACACACACACACACACACACAGTAAAGAACACAACCAAACCATCTTCTTCTGAGAAAGAATAAAGGTGTAAGAGGTATCTTTGGGGTAAAGGGGCTTATTGTTTTATCATTATTTGATTATACTATATTCCAAGCAATTGGTGTGGTCCAGTAACATAAGGGAATTCTATATTTTTTTCCTGTGAAGAAATGGAGCCAAACTTGCAATACCTCACAAATGTGATGAGATTGAGCTCCACAGCACTGCTATTGCCTCAAAAATCTAATGCATCAGAGGAATATCTTGGATTTTGAATAGCAGATAAGTACATACAAATCTTGGATTAAGAGGATCGATCTTTGCAAAAGTTCCAAGACAATGGCAGAAAAACTCAAAAATATGTGTGCAAAGATTAGGGCTCTCTGAGAGGGATTGTTCAGTGTTGAAATGCACACCTTCCAGTCAATGTTGAACTGAATTCCCAGAGAACATTAAATAGAAATGTAATACATCCCAAAAATCTCAGCTGGAAGGGGAGGGAGTACCATACAACTAAAAAACAAACAAACCAACAAAAAATACAACATTGCTAATATTAGGTGATCTGAAGAGTCCCTCTCTAACTAGGGATCGCTTTAGTCACTAGGAATAAGACCTTGAATTACTCTCATGGTAATTCTCTCCTAAACATTTGAAGGGTACATCCCATGAAGAGTAGAGAGAAAGAATTTGAAATGTGCTAGATAATTCCATAGTAAGAAATTCAATAAGCTAGTATACAGAAGAGATAATAGAATAAAAACTATTGACTCCTAGCCATGATGATTCCTAGTAGAAGTTGCAACGAAGAAGATTTTGCCTCATTATAAGGAAAAAATATGCTAAAAATTAAAACACTCTTCGATAATGAAATGACTTTTCTTATGAAGTGATGAGCTCTTCTTCACTATAAAGATAAAGCAAAGACTAGATGGCTATTAAATATCCATTCATTGATTTATTCATTCATGCATTTATTTAACAAATACTTATCCGGTCCTTGCTTACGTGTCAGGCATGTTAAGCTAGAAATATCAAAGATAAAGTCAACTCAAAAATTTTATGGAAGTTCTGAGTTTAGGGAAAGAATTGGAAAATAAGGCATTAATCAATAAAGTTTGAAGCAATTTTAAATGTATGTGTCTTAAATCCCTGAATTGTTTACACTTGTAAAACTGAGATGATTTTCATCCAATCCAATCCATGTGTTGGAGTAAAATTCCCAGTCTTCTCTCTTGTGGCTCCCTCTTCCTTTTTACTTATTGTTCAGTAGATATATTTTTTTTAGACAGATTGAGTCAGGAACATTACTTTGGTGTTCTTGTTTGCATGGGAAGTTGTCAGGCCTGATCTGACCTGCCTTTCCATCAGGATTATAAAGGTGACGGATAGTCAATTTCAAGGATTCATGATCCATTTTACCATGGTGCTTCACCTTGCAGCTAAGTAATACAGCTGTGATAAAATCAGCCATAATCACTGCATCTTACTCAGCCCTGCCTTGGCTATAAATACTAGTTTCATAACAACAAAAAAGCAAATGAAACGAGAAGGGAAATTGAAGAAAGATGAAGGCAAATGTGAAGGTTTATTCATAGTGACTAATGGGAGAATGTGTTTATGGTTTTTGCCCTATCCATTTTTTTGTAGAGAGAATGGAAACATCACACATTAAAGAAGTTTGCTTGCAGTTGATTCATCAAAATCAATTATAAGTATTTTATCAAGCATTCATATGCATTTAGAAAAATTATTTTTAGCACTATACACTTGGAACAGACAGTTAAACAAATCCCAGCCAGGAAGGCCTTATAGTTTAACATACATATACGCATATGTGCGTATACATATAGCAAACCTCTTTTGGGGGGACAGATATAGAGACGATGGCATAAACACTAAATATGGGGAGAATTGAAGAGACTGATAAAGAAGTCTTGGAACCAAAATTGTTTACTCATTCATTGTTGAGCCACACAGTGTTCTAGAAGTGAAAAGAAAAACAGTGATAGAAGCAGAGAAAAAGCAAGCCCTCAGAAAGCTCACAGTTTAGAGAGACAGAAAACAAAACAGCTACAGCAAGAACAAAAACTATATATATATATGGAATGATGGGAGAAAGAAGAAAGATGGAAATGATGGAAATATGGAATGATGGAAAAAAAGAAAAGAAAGAAAAGGAAAAAAAAGAAAACATACAGAGGAGAAAGATGTAGAAATAATCAGGCATGCATATATATATGCATATATATATATATATATATATATATATATATATTTCTATATATATATGGAATGATGGAAAAAAAGAAAAGAAAGAAAAGGAAAAAAAAGAAAACATACAGAGGAGAAAGATGTAGAAATAATCAGGCATGGGAAATTTTTCAGATGCCCTCTGAAGGTATTTTAGACACCTCCCTGATAGGTTGATAGTTGAATAAAAAATATTGAAATAAGTTAAGAATAAGTCATCCAGATACTTGGGACATGAAAGATCAGGTTCAAAAAAACTAGGGCAGGAGTGTGCCTAGTATGTGTGAAGCCCCATTCATAATATTTAAGGAGGCTGGTGAGGCCATTGTGGCCTGAGTAAGGAGGAGACAGGGCCAGAGGGGCAACAGCAGTCGAGATGGGAAGGGCCCTTAGAACTCTTCAGGAGGCCTGGAGCTTCTGCTCTCAGTGAGATGGTAAGCCACTGGAGTCTTTTGAGCCTATCAATCATCAAAGTGGAGATATCAAATAAGGAATTAGGTCTTTGAGGTAGGATTCCAAGGGAAAGGTCTAGGTTGAGATACCCTAGGTCTATAGAAAAGAGAAGCCCAAGACTGAGCAGAGTACAGCAACATTTAGAGATGCTCTTCTGGAATTTGTAATTGGCCAGCTTTGTATCACTAGCCCCTGTGATTCTAAATTTCTTCTTTCCTTGGTTGAGCTCTAACATATAAGCATTCCAGTTCTGCAGATGGGGTGGAATAATCCCCATTATTATTATTATTCCCGTTATGCAGGTGTGGAAATGGAGGTTTTGAAACTTGAAGAGTTCTTTTTTAAATTTTTTTAATGTTTATTTACTTTTGAGAGAGACAGAGACAGAATGCAAGTGGGTTGGGGCAGAGAGAGAGGGAGGCACAGAATCTGAAGCAGGCTCCAGGCTCCGAGCTGTTAGCACAGAACCTGATGTGGGGCTCGAGCTCACAAGCTGTGAGATCATGACCTGAGCTAAGTCTGATGCCAAACCGACTGAGCCACCCAGGCGCCCCATGAAACCTGAAGACTTCTGCAAGATCATACATTGAGTAAGGTTTGTTTCATTTCAAAGCTGTGTCTCTTTAATCAAAGATAACATTGCTGTGATGATGTTCCTTCTCATGAGCTAACACTCATAGTCCTGCTAGTGATTCTCTCTTGTTTTTGTCAACAAGAATTACTTTTGCACTTCAACTCTACTCCCACCCACACCCCTTTAGTACTATGAAAGATCTTCACCTTGAGATTGCATGATGTAGGTTGTTAAGTGGGGAGCGGGGAGGGATTCTAATGAGCAAACAGAATTGGATTCAAATGTATTTACTAGCTGTGTGATTGTGGGGAACTTAACTTCTCTAGTCCTTTCACCTGCCTAAGTAGTATTTAACCACAAGAGAATGCAAGGATTAAATAAGAGCATACATGTATAGTACCTGGTATAGTGCCTGGAACAGGGTAGAATTGCCAATGCTGCTCTTATCTTCATCATTATTATGAACTGCCTCCTACCTATTCACCATTGTCCCCAAATACTGTGCCCCACCTGCTTGTACTTTGTCTGCTATGAAAAGCTGAGTTTACCCCTTCCACTGCCTTCCAAAAATCTGCCACTCCCTACCTCAGGCACTTTCCAGATCTTGGTCTTTATGCAACTCACACTTTTGCTTCCCATTATGCCTTACATTATGGCATCCTTCATCTTGCATGGAATTCTAAGTGCATTATAAATCCTTGTAACAAAACCATGAGGCAGACTGACTTGGTTATAGAACACATTACAGGGAGAAGCAAGGTCTTTGTCATTATTTTTTTTCAATATTGAATATTTACAGAATTTGTGTTATGTATTGGGTACTCAAAAAACATAACACACAGCACCAGCATTACCACTGCCCTCTGTAAGCATTTATTTTGAACACAAGTCTCCTAAATCTCACATCACTGAGCTGAGTGTCCCTTCCTTGCCACTATACCTACACACCCAATAAAATAAATTCATAAAAAATGTGAATTGGGTAAATAATTTCCAGAAAATATATTTTATAGCTGTTTATTTATCCCCAGTTCATATTGGATTATTTTTATTAGACAGAATATATATGAAATTAATGAAATTGTTGCTGAATTATGAAATTAGACTTCTCATGCTGCAGTTGCCTTTTTTCCTTCAGTATTCCCCAGGCTGCTAGACTGTATTTCACTCTTCTGTTCTTTGCTAACTTTAAGGGTTAACTATCAATCCCCTAGGCCTCTCTCTATTCCATCCACTTGCACTATGTTGTTTGTTTTTTTCATATACTCTCTGGTAGTCTATCTGTTTTGAAATGTATCATTGCCCTCTGCTATCTTCCTCTCCATTTCCCTCAGGTTTCCATTTCATGTTCCAGTTTGTTTTATTTGGATTCCCTCTACCCGTTTCTCCTCCTTTCTGATGTCACTTCCCCACTGGCAATCTCTACTTCTCCTTCCCTGCAGCTCTTTCAGTATTCAGTGTCAGAATCATAATGACATAATATGTTTTAAAGATCTCTGTAAAGTGTAATAGGCTAACAAATGTTATTTGCTATTTTACTGTTTTATCTTGGAGAGGAGCAAGGTGAGAGACAGGAAATAAGGGGTATAGAGGAATAGGTATATCTTTGGGAAAAGTAAAAGGATTACTACTGGATTTAGTGACTTGGTAGGAGCAAAGCAAAATCTCCAAATACATTGCTCTGAAGAGTGAACGAAATTTCTATGTTGGATGGATGGATGTAGATTTCAGGAAGCCTTCAAAAGTATTTGTATATGAACTTGAAAATAGCTGGTAGGAGGGGCGCCTGGGTGGCTCAGTCTGTTGAGCGGCCGACTTCGGCTCAGGTCATGATCTCGCGGTCCATGAATTCGAGCCCCGCATCGGGCTCTGGGCTGACAGCTCAGAGCCTGGAGCCTATTTCAGATTCTGTGTCTCCCTCTCTCTGACCCTCCCCTGTTCATGCTCTGTCTCTCCCTGTCTCAAAAATAAATAAAATGTTAAAAAAAATTAAAAAAAAATAAAATAGCTGGTAGGCACCAAAATGGTCTGTCTACTTAAGACAATTGATAGAAAAATATAAACGTAAAACATTGGTAAACAAGATGAGTTCTAAACCTCTACTGCTGAAGCAGGAGGAACTGGAGAGTAATTGTAAATCAGTAATATGAACCCAGTGTATTTTTATAGCTAAAAAAAGACAAATTATGGGCATTACTAGAAAAGTTACAAGAAACCAAACCAAAATGCCTCTATGCAGACCTTGTTGCCAAAACACATAATACACAGGATTGAGATGGTGAGATTTAGCATTCCTAAATTTAACCAAATAGTGAAGAAACAGCCAAATGAAAACAGATTCTTTTTTCAGTTTAGAAAGGCAAACACCGAGACAGATTGCAATATGAGCATATGAGATCAATAAGTGTATTTTTTTCACACAGTGTGTTTCATGGAGCAGTAGTTACACTAGTAGTTAATAACTAATTTGTGTAAATGAGAATTGTTTGTATTCCAACAGGATTTCTCAGAGAGTTTGATATTCTAGAATTTATTTTTAGTGTACAAGAAACATGTGGTATACTTGGTTTCCCAGCCTTATTTGACCATGGAATCCCTTTCATATATGTAGAACATCTTACAAGACCAGAGTTCAAATGACAGCCTTTAAGAATTCCCCCCCCCCCCCGGGGCACCTGGGTGGCTCAGTGGGTTAAGCATTTTGGCTCAGGTCAGGATATCACGGCTTTGTGGGTTCAAGCCCCACATGGGGCTCTGTGTTGGCAGTGTGGAGCCTGCTTGGGATTCTCTCTCTCCCCCTCTCTCTGCCCCTCCCACTTGCACTGTCTCTCTCAAAATTAAATAAACAAACAAACTTTAAAAACAGAAATTTTTTTTCCCATGTTAGAGATAACCTCTTAAAGTAGGAAGAACAAGTGCCTAGATTTACAGACAGCCTGGATTTATGAAAGCTGAAAATTAAGTAAGTCCAAGCAAGCTTTTATTAAATGTTTGTATGATCCATACATAAGGAGATCCAAAATGCGGAGGTACATTTTAACCTTTGTTGGAAACTTCAAGATCAACTGACCTTTCAAATAATACTATTGGCAATTCAGGAAAACTAGTAAAATGAGTTTATTATGACCCAGTATGTAAATATTTATTTCCTAATATTTTTACTTAAATGAATTAGCTGACTGTGCCTTTCAAACTGGAGATTTACATAATTCAAGGACAAACACTGCACAGTTTATTTCTTCGCTAGTAAGTAATTTAAAATGTTATTCCCTGTATAAGAACAAAGTCAAATGTATCCTGGAAAAAATGCAAAATTTACAATAATTTTAAAGATAAAATACCATATGTTAGAGAGAAGTTAAAATTTTGGTAGACTGTGCACTCAGATCCCTGAGGGAACAGTGGGTTTCTCTTAGGTCCTAGGTATTCTTGGGTGCTAAAATTTGTGATGCCTTGGCTTTAGAATAGCAAAGTAACACCTGGGAACACTAAAAACTGTTTTTAATGTATTTTGAATAAAATGTATACAGAAAATCCATTCTTTTAATAAATTCCGAAGACGTATCTCTGCCTTATTGGTAAGATCCATATGTCAAAGTTGATGAAGTTACACTACCCATTGTCTCTGGTTGAAAACTACTTCTTCAGTGAACTCAAACTGAACTTCATTGATTCACATGATCACAGGATCTGTTCTAAATGTAAGAAAAAAGAATGAGATGCTGGGCTTGATATTATCATGTCTCTAATGTGAACTTAATTCAGATTTAATGCAATTACTCTGTGTTGATTAAATCTCAAGCTGTTATTAAAAAACTGAATTATTGAGGTTTACCACTTCTATAACAAGTTTGGCCTTCTACATTGCACCATAAACCTTAATCATTATGTTGGCAATAATCGCTTTGCGGTTATTTAACATAAATTATTACTTCAGCTCCTAAAATGAAATGATGCAGCATTACGTTGTCCCTACAACTTGTAGGATAGCATGCTATTTCTGCTTGAATTATTTAACTCTTAGCATGGAGCCCTTTTCTTTGTTTCGATCTACTGAATACTAAATAGAATAATATCATGGCTCTGGCCATAGGGTTTCTGCCTCTCTGCCACATCTTAATGTTACTAGGTCACATATATAGACTATCATCCAGCTTTTAAGGTTCTTTTCTTTTTCATGGGATGGGTAGGGGCTTATCAGCACAAATAGAGTCTTTAGTGGTAAAGCATGAGGATTTGGAAACCAGCTATTTTCTTTGTCATCTTAATTATAAACTATCCCCTCTATTCCCCATGTTTTCACGAAGAATTAAGAAAAATAAACATCAAGTGACTACATTATTTTTTTCTCTTTCCCTTTTTGTTTTTGCTTTGCTTTAGCTGAATGTATACTTAGGTAACAATTATTTATGCAGATATTTTTAAAGAATTGTGCTTGAGCTTAATAATGGCAAGGAGGAAAAGAACAATTGAGAATACATGCTCTTGGCCTCCTGGGGTATACTGTCTAGTTGGGAAGGTTGTAGCTACCAGTTTTCCTATCTTCTGAAATCATACTATAAAACTAGAAGGAGGGGCTCCTGGGTTGCTCAGGTGGTTAAGTGACTTCAGCTCAGGTCATGACCTTGAGGTTTGTGGTTTCGAGCCCCATGTTGGGCTCTGTGCTGACAATACAGATTCACTGGATTCTGTGTCCCCCTCTCTCTCGGTCCCTCTCCTGCTTGAGCTCTGGACTCTCTCTCTCTCTAAAAAATAAATAACCATTATTTTTTTTTAACTAGAAGGAAACCATGCTTATTTTTTGCTCATCTCATCCTAGGTCATAAATCATAATTATAACTCTTGAGGATATTTTAAATTAAGATTAATATAATGTTTTATGTATGCCCCTCCATTTGGGATCTGAAGGTCATATTTTGTACCTGGTTTCAGGTCTCTCCACTTTACTCCCCCTTTTTCCCTTACAAAATAGAGAGACTCTCTTTCAGATATGCAGTGGTGTCTAAGGATGCTCAGTTCTTGCTATTATTACATTTTGGAACAGGATGAGCCAAAGTTTAAATCATGCCTCTGCTATTCATTTATTTATGTGGCTTTGGAAAGTCCATTCAAGTGTGTTGAGTCCCGCTTTCTCATCTGTGAAATGTGTATAGCAATGCCTACTTTACAGAACTGATGGAAAGAGTTGAGGCAATACAAGTAAGCCACCAAGCACAGTGGCTGGCATGTTGTTTTTGTTAGGCAAATGGCAGCTGTATTATCTATTATTGATGATGGATTTACTGTACAGGCAACCTATGGGGATAAAATAATTCCTGTACATAAACAACTTGTCAGGATATGCATTTGGTGTCCATTTGTCTTAGAATATTGCATGAGACATTATTGAAGAGTGGCCCACATGCTACCACCTCACCATCATGTACCCACTGTAGGCATTTCAATCAATCATAGTAAGCCCAAACATAGCCTTATAATTTTTTTTTCCCTCAACACTATGTTCCAGGCAGCTACTACTAATCAATCACTATTGGCATGAAAGATAAATCCTATTTGCCATCTAATAGCTAAACAGTGTGGTTAGGCAGGTAAGACACAGTGGTTTTAAGAAATTAGGAGCAAGGAGAAGGCATTTTGTTTAGAGGTACAGGGAACTATGAAGCAATAACCTTCTCCGGAAATGGTGAAACACTAGCTAGAAGAGTCTGGAGCTCAGCACGACAGAATATGAGGATAAGTGGGTAGAGGGTTGACAAGTTTGCCAGTCTATTCACTCCGGATACTGTGCCAATGCCAGCCACAGCCAGCTCACTTCAAAGGGCAGTGATGTACACAGCGATGTGTTTGTCAATGATTTACCGCCACTTGGCAGCCTATCTCATAGCAAAACAAAACTAACCAACAAGAAAAGAAGTTTAATTTCTTCAAAGGCACTGTTCATATGGACCTTCCCTTGATTTAAAGTGTGGATCTGCACAGATTCATCCTCTCTGATTCTAGCACACCAGACCCTAGGCTGTGCCCCTGGCATGGCTCTCACGGAGTTGGACAAAGTTAACATGAGATAATGCTCCTTCAGGGGACTAGGGAGATTTATAGCACCTTTTTAGGTTTGATAAAGTCACACTCTTTCCTCTAAGGAGAAGTTTTCTTGTCTTAACTATGAACTCATGTACAATGAATTGTAAGCCCAAACACATAACCGTTTAAAAGATGCTGCAGGAGATCAAAGGAGCAATGTTTCACAAAAGAATGGAAAGCCCTTGCTGCTCTGGTGATCTCTAAGCCTCTCAGACACAATCAAATATTCATTTCTTTGCATTTGGTCAGATAGCAGGAGTTAAGGTTCATGAGCCTGCCAAGTAGCATATCAAAACAGAATACCTCACTGGCTGCTCCTAAGACTAGTGAACTTTCACTGTGGGATTTGCAGGCTGGGCTGTACATTATGTCCCTCAATCTTGCAATGGATTAGCTGGCATATGGCGTCACTTTAACATGTCTGAGGACTCCAGACTTTGAGGACCAGAATACCTTGAGGGAGCTTGGTCAGATCTTGCTGTCAAGACTCAAGGAACTTGCGGCATGATGGCTCTAATGAGTCAGACCTGGGTTCTGACCCATGTAAAATAAGGATCCTGACTGTTCATTGAAGGCTGAATTGTTCTATCTTGGATGAGATGGTAGGCATCCCATGCATCCATTCTAATAGTTTTGGGTTGTATGTAAGGAGGGAGTGGTAGGTATCACTCTGATTAACCTTAAAATATTAAGCCTTATAGGGGCACCTGGGTGGATCAGTCAGTTGGGCATCTGACTTCAGTTCATGTCATGATCTCACAGTTTGTGAGTTCGAGCCCCTCTTTGGGCTCTGTGCTGACATCTCAGAGCCTGGAGCGTGCTTCAGGTTCTATGTCTCCCTTTCTGTCTGCCCCTCCCCTGATCATGCTCTGTCTCTCTCTGTCTCTCAAAAATAAATAAATATTTTAAGAAACATTAAGACTTATAGATGTATAAATGTTAAAGCAAAAATATTTCATTCTCTCTTGATTTTGTAGGTTTCCAACTTAGGCCAACTTGAAGAGACCATGAGTTTCACAAAATATGCTAGTGGGTTTTATTTATTTATTTTTTTAATTTGTTTTACAAATAAGTCCTGCATTCTTTCATGACTTAGGCCACATCTGGAGTCAGGAATGACAAATGGAACTGGTTAAGACTGTGCAGCATGTCCCTTAGGATGAACATTGAAGAGAATGGAAATAGCCTAGAGAAGACTCAAGGCAGATGCCTATTTAAAAATAGTAGAAGCTATACCAAATCAGAAAGGACATATTTTATATAGAAGAACTTGTCTACAGGTGACATTTATTAGAAAACAAACTTTGTCTAAGAGTAGGGAAGAATATTTTGGTTAGTCAGACTAAGAATAAAATGAAGCTTGCTGTCTGGCAACGTAGCAAATTCGTTTTCAATTGAAGAGATCAAATAGAGATTGCCTGATCACCCATCAGAGACACTCCAAAATGTCACTGTTTCCTAATAATAAGAGGTGTCTTAGAGTATACAAATTCCATTTAAAAATTCAATAATCCTGGGGCGCCTGGGTGGCGCAGTCGGTTAAGCGTCCGACTTCAGCCAGGTCACGATCTCGCGGTCCGGGAGTTCGAGCCCCGCGTCAGGCTCTGGGCTGATGGCTCAGAGCCTGGAGCCTGTTTCTGATTCTGTGTCTCCCTCTCTCTCTCTGCCCCTCCCCCGTTCATGCTCTGTCTCTCTCTGTCCCAAAAATAAATAAACGTTGAAAAAAAAAAAATTCAATAATCCTATCTTTGACCCTGAAACAGGATAATGTAAAGGAGGCTTAAATTTAATACTGCATATGTTGAAGTATATAGGAAACTCCGTTCTGGTGAATTGAAACCAGAGAGGTAAAGTTGAACTAAAGGTACAAGCAAAGAGAAAGAAAGAACTAAAAAAAAAAGGCTCTGGCTGTTTTCCAAAGTTGGTGACGAGAGATGGAGCATCCTGCCAGCCCGCAGGGAGCTGTAGCCAGCTGGCACAGAAAAGGGCTGGGGGCAGAACGGCAGAATGGTCCAACAGGAAAAGGAATCTGGAAGTTTCTTTGTGGGTTGTGGGAGTGTGTGCATGCATGGGTATGTATGTGTGTGTGGGTGTGTGCGTGCGCATGTGTGTGTGTGTGTGTGTTAGAGAGTGAAACTATTTCTAAGAAAGGAAAGAGAAAGGGAATAGCCTGAGAAGGTAAGTCACAACTAAGAAAGGGAGCATCAACAGTGGAAATGGAGGCCAAAAAAGACAAGAAAATGAACTAAAAGAAATAAGCAGAGCACACATGGAAGAGCAAAGTGACAAGGAAGCCAGATCTACTCTGGCTCAAGTGGCAGAAGGACACATTCAATTTAGGTATGGCGTCAGCAGTGCCACCTCTTCTAGCCAATGGGCTCATCTGAGGACCAGTTATGACGGGATTCAGCTGCAAATGTTTGCTTAGCAGGTTCATCCCAGGCTTTTTATTACATTATTATAATTATAATTATTATAATTATAATTATAATTATTATTATTATTATTATTCCTGGTCTTAACAGAATTAGGAAGCAAGATGCTGGACATTGCTCCTCCATTCCTCCTTTGGATAGGTCATTTGCATCTAGAAACAGCTCCATCAGAAGCCCCTTGCCCAGGGCCTGTTCTTTCTGGGACCAACCAAACCACCCATTCCTTCAGATGGTGCACCTTCCTGTATGGCTATTCTTGGGTTATGCTCCAAAACTGAATAGTACCTGAGAGATGTCGTCTTCTTGGTGAGCAGACATTTTATCTTCTAGATGCTCTTATGATAAACTACCCATGTTTTATGCTAATGAGGCTAGGTTATACGAGTCTTCAGGTTGTTTCCTTCCCAGTCAGGCAATGTACAATTGGACAGAGATTTTCTATATATGTATAAAACACACACACACACACACACACACACACCCTTTGTTTTATTGTGCAAGCCAGTGTCTGTTCTAACCACGGACATCAAATCCAGTCAAAATGAAAATTGTTAGGGCTTAGAAGACATGAGTGTGAGTCTTTGTCACAGTAGAATGTAATAAATTGATATGTCTTTTTCTAAATACACTTCATCTAGTTCTAGTAATATAATCTTTCCAAGCGTTGGATTATGCATCTAAGAGTTTTTTGTTTTGTTTTGTTTTGTTTTTGCAACAACAGAGAATTATGAAAAGGCCATTAAAGGTCTAACACTTTGAGTTTTCAGGTCTCCTCTGTGTCATGTACATTCTGGAGGATGACTTAATTTTAAAATGGGAGAAAAAGAAAAAATTATTGCTGGTATTATGATATTGAATAAGGTTTATAATAGCAATAATCCCCCATGAAAACAGTTGTTATCATAGTTAATGCCCATTTTGTCAGTGTGTTAACCTTCCCTGGCTCTGCCTCGGGCCATTAAACGGTCAACCATTTGTTAAGCACCCTGGAGCAAGCAATTTCAGGGGGAATATTGCTGAGCTCATTTGCTAAGTAAAGCACCTGAGAAGACAGTGATAAACTCTACACAGGTACATGTACACGCACACCACTATGCATACCTTTCCTACGTCCTTTAAGAATACCATGCTCTATCATTATTTCCAGGACAGACACAGCAGTTCCATAGACCCAAAGTGTCCATTACTCACCCAGGCTATCTCAGACTTAGGCTCTTCGGCACCTGCCCAAGCTGTGTCCTGCCATGCTTTCCGTGTCCAACTGGTATCATTGCTTAGGGTGTTTGATATTTTAACTCTGATCCACAAGAGTAGGCCATGCCTTTAAAATGCTCAAAGGGTGTAACTAAAAACAGAGTACAAGTGATGTTACTTGCATGCAAAACAGGAAACGGAAAGGATAAGATGCCTCTAATATCCAGGAACATCTGTCCCTGAAATTGGTACAACTTAGCAAAAAATTACTTCTATTGCTAACTTACTGTTATTAGGTGCATTCAGGTTTTTTTGCACATATTATCTCTTTTAATCATAATAACATCTTTATAAGGCTTGTAACTGATGGGAGACAGATACAGAATTTGAACCCAGGCTCTTTGACTTCAGTGCCAAGCTCTTCATCACCATGATAGAATGCATCAGTCTCCACTTCAAAACAAAACAGGCAAGAGTCCTAGAAAGTGACTGGCTCCTATCTCATTTGCATTGCATGTCAATTCTGTACCTGACCAGACAATGGGAATCACAGTGGTTACTAACACATATTTGCTGGTCAGCTCTTAGTTATTGTCCAGGGAGGCTGTGCTCAATAAATTTTGCCCAAGTGTGAACTGCTTTTCAAAGTCACAACAAAGCAGAATTCTGTAACCAAAATACTGATCAAGAACATAAGAATGGATTTTATTAAAATTTGCTTAGTCTTTTCCTTTAGAGACAATTTTATATTCTGTTGACATAGACCCTCATTTGATCCAGAATTACAAATCTCTAATTTTGAAAAGGATTTACCTAATTAGCAAAAGGTAGCTGCAACTATTTTCAACTACTTTGCCTCAGGGTAGAGCTATTTCAACCCAGTGTCATTTCTGAGAAGAATAATACAGGTGTATTATGTAAGTTTTGACATAATTAGTCATTTCATTAATGAAATAATTGGACCTCCTTAATCAAAGGTGGAACTTCTTCCTTAGAGCTTAGTTTGAAGAATCAAATGGGCGTAGCAGTAGGAGGTACAAAGATTGGTTCAGAGGAGACACACAAAATTTTAATGAGGGAGAAATCTTTTCTCGTTAAACTTCTAATTTGGAAAGCTTTATTCTATTTTTAATTTTTACTTCTCATCATCATTTTCACCATAGTTAACATTGTTAACTGGTAATATCAGATGAGTACCATACATAATGCATGAAAACAATCACAAAGGACAAGCAGGGGAACCATAGATTGTTTGCCAGGATTATGGCTAGTCCTTGATTTCTTATATTGACAGAGTGAAGCCTGAGAGCATATTCTGTAAATTCAGAGATGATCCTAGACTCCCCATTAGTCATTACCTTTAACTGTCTCAGCAACCCATTACTTTCAGATTAGAAAAGCCTAATTAGGATTTAAAGACAGTGGATTTCCCCCCCATATATCTAAACTTTACACAAGAACTGCTTTAGAGTAGTGACCAAATCCCAAACTCAAGCTTTTCCTATCACTTGAAATGTAGTAATATTTTGTTGGAAGAAGTAGGGAGTTGGTTCATTAGCATATGCTTATCAATTAGGTGCATAAATGGTCTTTTTATCATCACTTTGCTGTCTAGGGTTTTTCTTACTTGGTGTTCTGTCACAGAAAGCCATAGATATCTTGGTGTTTCTCAGATTAAGTAAAGTTTCCTACCTCTTCATTCCAAGTTCTCTAGACTTAAGGTGTTGAAAAGCAACAAAAACATAGGTGATCAGTGTGAAGGTAAATAAAATGTGGGATGTGGGATTTCTGCAAATTTAGTAACATAAACAGACACTATAGACTTAAGTTGTTCATTTGTGCTAATTTTTTAAAGTTTATTTGTTTTGAGAGAGAGAGACAGAGACAGAGAGAGAGAGCACGTGAATAGGGAAAGAATAGAGAGAAAGAGAGAGAGAGTGAGAATCCCAAGCAGGGTCTGAACTGTCAGCACGGAGTCCCATGCGGGGCTTGAACTCAGGAACCATGAGATCATGCCCTGAACTGAAATCAAGAGTCAAACGCTTAACCAACTGAACCACCCAGTCACCCCCATTTGTGCTAATTTTTAAAGAATGTCAAAATCAGATGTAAGATGTTTCTAAATGATGTGGTCTAATGACAAAATATAAAAGTTTGCAAACAAAGTTTTCAATAATTAGACCAAATTCAAGGTAATCCCTATAATAATGCCATTCTTGTTCCTTTCTTTATGTTATGACCCATTTTCTTAAGGGGGGAAGTGGTAGAAAAGCCTAAAGTTGAAAAAAGGTGGAATTCTGGGTGTGCTTTTTGAAATGTGTGCTGTGTGTTGATTTCACACCATGTGTCTTGTATAGCCAGGCTGAAAAATGTTGACAACATTTGCTTTAAGGAGAACCCATGGAGAGGGCTTCTCATACAATGTCAGGACCAGTCGAACCCTGGAATCATAATCAACCATACCAGGGTTAGGGCTTTCAGCAGGAGCAAGAGCAGAGTGGCATTCCCCAATTTGCCCCTCTCTTGCTTCTCTTCAATAGCTGCTCTGAGATATTAATTTTGGATGAAATGTCCTCATTGCAGCAGTGCAAATGTGAAGTGGCAAAGCCTGGTTTAAAACTGAACGCTGTGCCTGTGTACTCAAAGGAGGCATTCCCTAAAGTAATCCTACACTGGAAGGAAGAAAGCCAGTTGCCCCAGGGAGAGGAGATCATTAATACTTCTTGGAATCTCCCGGGCCTGTGGCCTATGAGAAAGACAGAGTCTGAATGCAAGTAAAACATCGGCAGGGTGTCAGGGCATCAGACCGAACACGGGCAGGCCCAGAACCGCAGGTGAATGTGTTTGTATGACCCGAGTCTGCTTTTTTGTACAGGGAGGGAGGCTGTGACTCTTCATCTCTGTGCTGGGAGTCAGCAGAGTGGGCTGTATTGAAAACTGTTTTTGATTTGAACATATGGGTATACTTCTCTTGTTCCCACTTTGCTTTTGTAACTCTCCCAGCTGCCTGGAGCTTTTCTGCACAGCCTGCTTACATTCATTGCACACTGAGTTTTAGATACATGGGTTTTTAAAAGTATAATTTAATAAAACCCTGGAACAGCAACAGCTGTTGTTCATCCCCTTTGTCCTTTTTCTACCAAATTTGCAGCTATTTAGAGTAAGACAGAAGTGGCATTGGTATGGAAGACTAGAAACCTTGACCCAACGGAATCTAGCCTCAGTTTTTCTCCAACAGTAGGAGAGCTACCTGGTCAGGACCCCTCACTTCTCATAAGCTGCTTTCTATACATATGCACCCATGGATCTATATTATCATTTTTACCAGTGTCCTGAGTCAGGATACTGTCATTTGAACCCAGGTATCTCTGACTCCAAAGACCAAGCCTTTTCTTTCAGTGTGTTATCTTCTCAGTTAAAAAAAAAAAAAAAAAAAAAAAGAAAAAAAAGGACACCATCATGGCCACTACCTGCAACCCTAGGTATTAGGTCTTAACATTTGGGAAAACATTAGTGCTCCAGAAAAAAAATAAGAATACAAAAATTAAAAAGCCACCTGTACATGAATGAGTAAGAGTTTGGTTTGGGGCAGCAAAGCCCTGGAGCCTGCCTGCTCTGTGCTACACTCTTCCCCAAGGTCAGCTGCCTGCAAAGAACCAAGAACTGGTCTATTCACCTGAGACGAGATCTGTCGTTTAGTCAAAAATCTAAACGCTTGTGGGGCACCTGGCTGGCTCAGCCGGTTAAGCGTCCGACTTCAGCTCAGGTCATGATCTCACTGATCTCGAGCCCCGTGTCAAGCTCTGTGCTGACAGCTCAGAGCCTGGAGCCTGCTTCAGATGCTTGTCTCCCTCTCTCTCTCTGCCCCTCCCCTGTTTGAGCGCACAATCTCTCTCTCTCTCAAAAATAATAAATATTTAAAAACTTAAAAAAAATCTATACACTTGTGAAAAAATTATTATGGGGCGCCTGGGTGCTTCAGTTGATTAAGAGTCTGACTCTTCTTGGTTTATTGGTTTCAGCTGAAGTCATGATCTCATGGTTCCTGAGTCAAGCCCCCTGTAGGGCTCTATGCTGACAGCACAGAGCCTGCTTAGAATTCTCCCTCTCTCTCTGTCCCTCCCCCACTCTCTCTGTCTCTCTCAAACAAAAAAGATTATCTATTTTTCATTATGCATCTGATATTTCTAGATCACAGATTTAGGAAAGAAGAAATATGCCTTTCTCATTTCCATATGTATAAAAAAGCCCTCCAGCATGGATGCACTCTATATTACAAATGAATCAAGTATGTTAGCTATCGTTACCCTGAGTTCCATAACTATGAGAATTTGTAAACTCTAACTTCCTTGCTTAAAAAAAAAAAAGATTGCTACTGGCTGACAGAAGTTTGACAGGTTAAAGAAAAAAAAAAAGCCCTATTTACACATTTTGTTTTTAAATTCAGAAGCATTTATAAAGCATTACAGCCAAGGATGCCTCAATAATTTAAAAGAGTTTTTCCAAAGGAGGTCTTTATGAAGGTGCATTAGCATGTGCAAATTAAGATTCCCCATATACTATGGAATAAAAGCAAGCATTTAGAGATAGCCCAAAGGCTAATTAAATACATATCTTCATGTGGGCTTCAGTAGATGGTAATGCATTTAACAATGCTCCTTTGCTTATTGCTTTCTCTGTATGAGAATGGTTCTTGTCTTTCATTTTGCTACTACCAGATCTTAGGTAAAACAACTATCACCTAAAACAGTTCTTTAGAAAACGGTTTTCTGCCACATGGAGAGTTAGTGTCATTCTAGTTAGTGTATCTGGGAGATATTTTCCTTATCCTGTAGATTATTCTTAAATAAATCAATAACATGAGGTTTTAATGACTCAAACCCCAAACAAAATAAAGATCCAGAAAGCCAGTTGTTAGTGTATGTAGGCCATTGTGTTTTATGTGTGACAAAAGTAAGGACATGTGGAAAGATTTAGGAAGCCTGTCCTCACTGCACTATGGAAGCTGCAGCTGCGGTATGGTCCCCTGTCCCAGCACCAGTACCACATGCTCTTGCACACTAGGTGTAATTATTTACATAGTTGAATAAATGCCCTTTCAATCAGAACCTGTGAGTTAACATGATTCTGTCATCAGTAACCTCCTCCATACTTCCACTGCCCCCCCAAAAAAAAACCTGAGGAAAATAAATGTAAATTGATTCAATAAAAACTCTTCCTTCACTAATATGCAAATTAAGAGAGAGCCATTTGATTCAGAGTGAAAATTGATACACAAAGATAATAGACATATAGTCACAGAGGCTTCTCAGAAGACAGAATTTGATGTATTGTGATTGTTCAGCTTTTTTTCTCTCCAAGAGGTCATCCCCTCCCCATCGTATACTCCTTTTCATTAATGTAGCCATGAAAACAAATGCACTGCTCTTTTTTTCCCTGATTGGTCTAGACTTTCTGTATCAGACCTGTTAATGGCACCAATAATACTCATTTCCCATCATATCTTCAGGTTGAATGTAAATGCATTGATAATATTTATAGTACAAGAACAAGGCAGGGGTATTAACACTTATTATATGAACAAAAATACGTAAGAATGAACCAAAGAATGTATCAATGTGTAGTAAACCATTTGCTGCATTTGTCTCTAATTCCCTATTCTACAATTGAGGAGTTCAAGAGAAATAAGGTTGTGTTTTGGCTGAAATTACACAAACAGTATGAATAAAATAAGGAATGATTACTGGACCAAAGAATTCTTTAACAATCTCCATTCTCCCTTCAAACCCCAGCTCAGCCGTTTCTTTTTCTTCCAAACACTATTACTGATCTCCACAGGATGAACAGGTTGCTCCTTCTTTGTTCTCTCACATTACCTTAGGTGTGCACTCAGCATATGATATCGACATCTGGTATTAATGCATCTCTCCCTTACACTAAACTGTAAGATTTTTGATGACAGGAACAAAGTTATATTCATCTGTACATCCACAGCATCTAGTTCAATGCCTGCAATGAAATCAATTCTCAGCAAAAGCTGTTGAATTAGATGGAATTATTTTAAACAGCCAACTCTCACAGTGCATTTATATGTGATTGATATACCCCAAAATATTTACTCATAACTTTCTGGAATATATTATGGAAAGTGACATATAGCATTAATGACTTTTTTTAGAGGCTAAATCTTGGCCAGCTTGAGGTGCAAGACATTAGTTCATTTTGGGTAAAATAAGCACTTTGAATACTATGGTTTTACTTTCAACAATTTTATAGGGATTAATATAATAACTGACCATCAGTGATGAGCCTCCCTAAAACCAGGCAAGAGGATGAGTGATAATTAATCCATACCAAGACATCCTCAGGGTTGCCAAGAGTTGTGAAAAATCATTTATTTTCTGGTTTTCTTTTAAATACTTACCATTATATACCAAGAATAGTTTGCTATCAAGACTAGATGATTAAGGGTGAATCTACTGAGATGATGTCTATAATTAACCCAGAAAATAGTCCCAGATCCTCAGTTTTCTCCTGCCTGGTCATCACTGATGTTTAACTCCCCTCTTTAGAAAGGGAGGAACCATCTCCCCCATAAAGGCATCAACATATTTCAGAGAAGATAGAATTGCATCTCCATTCTTCTTCATGTCTTTTATTTTCCGTGAAAATCCATCCAGAGTCATCTGACAAAGCTGCCCTTCATGCTGACATAGACCACTTCCCTCAAGTCAGGGCCATATGGACAATTGAAATTTAATTTCTGGCACCCCCTGAGTATCAGTGCGTGTAAATATGCCTGGACTTGTTTCAGGAAGGACAACTCACATCAGTTATCATTTCATATCTTTTAATATTTATATTTGAAAAAAACACACATTTTATACTGGTCATGGTCAAAACAGCATGAATTATATCCCATCTAAGCAAAACTATCTGAGGATTCTAAGATAAGGTAAAAGTGGCTCTTTTACATTTCAGTGGACCAGAAACAAGAATATGCTTCATTAAGATAAAATCACAAGTGGGGCACCTGGGTGGCTCAGTTGGTTAAGCATCTGACTTCAGCTCAGGTTATGATCTCTCAGTCTGTGAGTTCGAGCCCCACATCAGCTGTGCTGACAGCTTGGAGCCCAGAGCCTACTTCAGATTCTGTGTCTTCCTCTCTCTGCCCCTCCCCTGCTTGCATTCTGTCTCTCTCTCAAAAAATAAATACACATTAAAAAAAAATTTTAAATGATAGATCACAAGCTGTTTGAGGGTAGGGGACATTTCATTATTTGTCTCTACCTTACATAGCTCCTTTCATGATATTGAGGATATACACTGTTCAAAATAAATATTTGCTCATTTATTAAGTATCATATTCGTTATTACAGACAGAAAGCCACAGTGTGAGTTTCTTCCACCCACAGCTCTTATTTATTTATTATTCCTTCTTCATTTCTAGACTTGCTCCTGGGACATATGCATGATCACACTCCCTTGTGTTCCTAGGTGGCCTCGAGTTGCCTGCCACACTTCTGATCACACACTCTGTGTGAAATCATACAGCCTCTTAATGTGGCAGCTCCAGGGGCTGAGATGAAGCCAGGAAAAAGGCATGGTTTTGTCAGTCAAATAGCTCTGAAAACCCTGATTTCTCTAAAGGTTGTGATTTTTCTGGGATCCCTCAGATTTCTCTGATGTGATTCTTCTAGAATTCTTCTATTTTGGAAGCAATGGAGTCTACAGAACACATTTATCTGAGACCCGAAAGCTCAAGGTTTTATTGTTTGTTTCTGTGTTTGCATTATCATGGCATTTCAATTAAGGACCTTTAATAAGACCCTGAATATTTCACTTTGTGATTTGGAGGATAAATAAAATCATACATCTTAAGTTCTTAATTCTATATAAACAAAAGAGCTAGAACCTATGATAATATAGCTCATAGTTATATGGCTTTAGGGCACTGCCACTGAACGTATATAACTACATATAGTCAAGAAGCTTAAAAAGTGGTGAGCATTGTTAGCCCTTCAGAACCTAAAACACAAGACCCCATTTTGCAAAATTTCAAGTATTCTAACTACAATACTGAAATCACTCATGACTTGGCAAATATTTCTCCATCCCTGAGTCAACACTTAAGGAAACAGAAAATGTCTGTCATCAATGTCTCTTCTTCGTGTGTGTGTGTGTGTGTGTGTGTGTGTGTGTGTGTGTGTGTATCTTATTGGGCATCAAAATGGAGTATTGTTTTACCTTGATTATTCCTGTACACTCACAAAGCAAAATTACTTTCTGCATGATGGCTTCACAAAATGTCTATCTAGAGCACATATGTTAATAGCACTAAGTATTGGACTATTAACTGACATTTGAATACGACTTTTGTAGAAACTTATCATCCTTAAACCCATGAACACCTATGGCCTCAGAAATTTCAGGCTAGTGGGAAACCCTTTAAAATTTGGAAAGATGTAGAGCCCCTTCATTTATTACTTATCAGAAAAAGTCATTGGTCAACCATTAACACCTATCATTTCTCCCTCACCCCATGGACTCCAGCAATCTGACTATGACCTCTGCTAGAAGAAAAATAACTAAATCAAGGAATGACAACATTTGGGGAACAACGCTATCATTTAAAAAGGATTTGTTGATTTGATTTAAATGTGCATATTACTTAAAGAAAAAAAAAACGGTATTTACTCTTTCACGTGTGACTTCCAGCTGATTCCTGCATGTGGCTATGAGTCTTAGTCTGAATCTAGTGTAAATCACTCAGTGACAGAAATATTTTCTTTGTTTCTCCATTTATTCACACCTGGTTGTAAAATATTTCCCAGTTGCAGTTCCATTCATCTTCACCCCAGCAGGGTGTCTGCGCTTTAGTGATCCTGCTAGGTTGGCTCCACTTTGCCAAAGGCTTCAGGACAAAAGTTGCCATGCTTGTCATGGCTTATAGCAGATGAGGGACCTTATTTGAAAGGAGATGCACCCTGGAGGCAGTCAGTATAGGATTCCCAGTAAAACTCAGTCTCTGAAGAGATAAGGTAAACAAGACCATATTGGAATGAAACCTGCAATGTCTAAGAGGCACGGCCCTGTGCCATGTTTCATCCCACCCCACCCTATTCTGTTACCCTATTGCTTCCTTTGAGGGCCCATTCTCCACTGGCTTGCTCAACATTGCCCTGCTCTTGCGTGTTCTCAGACCAACCACCCGGCTCTGCTATTCCTGCATCTTTCCTCATGCCTTGGTTTCCAGGTAGCCTACTGGCTGTATATATCCATGCTGTCTTCTGGGGCTCTTGCATGTGAAAGAATGAAGATACTTTCCTTGCCATAGTAAGTTCAGAAACTGTTAGCAAAAGAACCTGGATATTGATTCTTGCCTTTAAGGCCCAGTTCAAATGAATCTCCTCTGTCTTTCCAGAGCTCTGGCCCATCCTTCTGGTGTCGGACCTGTATTATGGTTATAGTGTGTTGATTCCTTATCCCTTTAGACTCCTATCTTCCTCAGATAGGACTTTGACCTTCGGATATTTAATGCTTAAAATGATGCAGAATATGTGGTAGGTGCTCAAGAAGTTATTTCAAAGTGCATTAGCCCTCCTGGGTCATATCATTAAATAGTGTTCACCCAGGTCTGTGGCTTTATCTCTTTCCATAACTGCAAGCCAAGGGCTTTAAGGGATTGGGGAAACTTGACAGTCGGCTGGAATGGTAGAGACCAGGTCAGACTTTTTTATCCCTGTAGGTTTGGAATAGAAAACATTGGTGGATGGGCACCTGGGTGGCTCATTTGGTCACCAGACTCTTGGTTTTGGCTCAGGTCATGAACTTGTGGTTCATGAATTCAAGCTCTGCATGGGGCTTCATACTAACAATGCAGGGGGCCTGCTTGGGATTCTTTCTCCCTTTTTCTCTGCCCCTCCCCTGCATGCATTCTCTCTCTCTCTCTCTCTCTCTCTCTCTCTCTCTCTCTCTCTGTCTCAAAAATAAATAAACTTGGGGGAAAAAAGAAAGCATTAGCAGAGCTGAAATGCTTTAAAAAGGACAATTGGGCTGAATCAGATAAAATAGAAATTACCACATACTACAAAATTCCAAATGGTAAATAATGTATTTTTTCTGGTTTAAAAAATTAGAAAAAACGAACAAACAAAAAACCTGATCACTCTTTCTAGCCTATGTTTTATTCACTGTGCCTGCCTTTTCTGGCTCTGACCAGAAGAATGCTCTGTCAAAGGTATTTCGGGTCAGCTTGCTTTTTCCCAGCACATAAAAGTCTCCATGAGGTCCTGTGTCGGGAGTTTATCCTCACTCACAGTCAGGGTAACAGGAGGGGAAAAAGAAGACCTACCAGCTACTTCCATTTGAAGGACAGAGAAAATGTACATTGAAAGATGAATTCTATTCTGGACCTTATTTCATTACCACCTCCTGCCAATTATGTGGTGGGAAAAAGGATGATGTTTCATAGAATTTAATAGATTTCTGAGCTAGAAGGCACCTCAGAAATCACCCAACACAATTCCCTTATTTTATAAATGAGGAAACTGAGGTTAGGAGAGGTTAAGTGACATGTGCAGGAGGTAGTAAATGGCAGAGCAGGGCTGGAATCCAATTTTCCTAACTACCAGTCAGCCCTCCTTCCTGCTGCCTCCATGCAGCCCAGAGAAGCACATAGCTCCATGTGGTTCCTGTCCCCTTCACCCTGCTTTCCTTTGCTCCCCTAGGTGTCTTCTCACTATTCGGGGACTCATAACCCCCACGAGTCTTTCTGCATCTTTCAAATTCACTTTCAGAAAAGTGACTCACACTGTATTTTTATGTGACTATTAAGCCTTAATATTAGGGCATTTTTAAACAAAGCTTATAAAGATTTTGAAATATAAGAATAAATAAAGAATAAGGATTCTGTATAATATCAGAGTCCAGTTAGCCTTAGTTGATGTGACATCTTTCAAAAATAAAAGTGATATCTACACAAAGCTAGAAGAAAAAAAACAGGAAGGTAAACTCTAACATCTAAGTTTCCTTTTCCCACAGTCACTCAATTAACAGATTTTATCTTCATCTCTACAAAATATGATATGCTTTACGCCTAAACCAGCATAGTTAGTTGGATGGATGGATGGGTGGACAGACCATCCGACCGACAGATAAGTAGATCGGTAGTAGATAAAATTTTTGACAGAAGAGTTTAGCCTATACAAGTATGTTTTCCATTTAAAAATATAATAGATTTTTTTCAAAATCACTATAGATATAGATATATATCCCTCTCACTTTTTAAATAGCTGCATGTTGTTCAATTGTGTGGATGACCAATAATTTATTTAAGGTAGTCCCCAAATTTTTTCCAGGTTTTCCGTTATAGGTAGAAGAATCATGTCCGTATGTCTGTGCATGCACACACATGCACATGCACACACACTTTTGCAAGCCGAACTGTAATAGTGGAGTTATTGGATTAAAGGATATGAGCACTTGAAAATATGACATTTTGAAATAGGGATTGAAATGTCTAAAGAAAAAGAAAACTTCAAGTGAGATAAAGAAATCTTTTATTATAGCTTTTTCAGTCATCTCTCCGAGGCCCCCAGAAAAGAGGCCAAAGAGTGAGAAGCAGGATTCCCAGCATAGCAGCCTTTAGTATCAAGAGGAGGGTGAAGGTTCAGAGTCCAGAGACCTGATCATAGATTGGGAGCAAAAATTAATTAGGATTCTAAAGAATTTGTTTCAAAATGGCTACTTAGGGTTTATATGACACATTTCGCAAAGAGGCTCAACCACTCACACACTGTGGGACATAAAATGGGCCTCCGTCTATGCAAATTTCTTCTTCGTCCAAGCAAGCCTTCACTGCCTGGTGCGGCCACCACAGACCTCTCTCTGTGCAGCGATGATGCTTCACCAGACAAACTAAGGCTCCTAGCAGGAAACCGGGTAGCATTTCTTAAAGGTTCCAAGATGGAGACTGTGGGGTTGTTATCTACTTGCTTTTTAAAAGGATACAGGCTCTCCTCACTCTTCTTCTCTTACTCGTTTATTAGTAAGTAGTGCAGCCCCAGCCAGCAAAGAGCAGCAGCCAAACTCTGATCAATAATGTATCCGTCTGTATCTGAATCAAAGGCACGCTGGTAAGGAAAGCATAGAGTACGTTCAATCATAATGCACACCAGCAGGAGCCAGACAGCTGAGAGGGGCCTGAGTTAGAGCACAGAGAAGAGAGAAGCTGGGCAGGGGGTGGAAGGCTGGGGAGAGAGACCCAATTGTTAAAAACAATACAGTCCTTATTTTGAAAGGTTGACATTTCAAAGGACAAAGGAGGCTCAGAGCTTTGGGAAATCAGAATCACAAATCTCTCTCTCTCGTCTCTCTTTCTCTCTCTATATATGTATCTATATCTGCCTCGGAAGTGCAGGGGTCAAATGAAGCAAAAGTCCTGGGAAGTTTTTTGGATAATTCAAACAGAATCTCTGCATCACCTGAAATTTTCCAATGTCTCTTTAGCCTCTGTTTTCTGGATAACGCATCAGGCCTCTAACTGAGAGTCAAGGATTCAGAGTTCACATACTGAGTCCCATAATTTGAACCTATAAACCATGCAGCATATCTCCCAAGCCATTGCATCTGAGCCATACTTTTACCACTTTCTGTACAAAGAAAAAAAGTTTGGGTTCAAATGTTGGAAATAGAAATAGAAATGTGAGAGCTGGGAGAAATCTTATAGGTCATTTAGCCCAAAACTCTAATTTTGTAGATATAGAAACTAAGCCTTCAGAAGCAGCTACTTTAACTAACATCACAAAATTAGGACTAGATCTCAGACCTCTTTGATTACCACCTCAGTCATCCTGCTTACTGCTCTATGACCAGGCGATGTATTCAGCATTTCTTTTTTGTTCATGGGAGAAAACAGGCAACCAATGTTTCATTATTGCCTAGAAAAAAAAAAGATGCATTTACATCTTTCTACAAGTGGATTAACATTCAGTAAAGAAAACAGTGAACTGAAATCTCTAAGATAATAGGATTTCTCTTGTTCCACATACTTTGAAGTCTATCACTATTTCAGTAAATAGACTTTACTTGGAAAAAAAAAAACTGTGCTGGGAAGGGGGAACAGGATGAAGAGAAAAGATAAAGAGATACTTTATTCTGTGGTCAAATGTAAATTACTTTTGTATCACCACCACTTTTAATCTTTTATCGTGAATCTGAGCTATGTGGGGTTCTTCTATATCTGGGCTTAACATTTTCATATATACCCAAATGTCTCTGTTGTTTGTTTATTTATTATCTGTTTCCATTTGAATGTAAGACCTAGAGGGCACACAGCATGCCTGTTGTTTATATTTATGTTATTTAAGGTCACACTAGCTGCTGTAAGGTAGGAGTTTATTTCTAGCTCACCTCAGGTCTAAAACCAGTGTTCTTATTCCTGTCTTCTAAGTGAGGATTCTGCATCTTTCTTCTAATGATTTCACCACCTTCAATTTAACTTCCAAGGTCAGTGTGGTAGGTGAAAGATTGTGGAGAATCAGACGTGGCAGGAGCAGAGGTGACACTTTCTCTTATATTCCATTGGCTAGTCACAGTTCCAAACCTAACCACAAAGAAGGCTAGGAAATGTAGTCTAGTTGTGTTCCTAGAAGAAGACATGGGTTGAGGGATCAACCAGCATCTCTGCCACACTACTCTATAACCAGAGCCTAGAAAAGTGGTCAGCTCATAATAGGTGCTCAAAAAATAACTGTTGAAGGAATTTTTAATGGATGAATAGTCTATCCTTCTAATTCTCTTACAATTCTATAGGTTAAGTAATTAAGTGTGAACTTCTTATCCAAATAGAAATGAGAATTCATTATGATTCCATTTTTAAAGAGGGTCTTATTACTTTTCAGCTCATTTGATTTTTCTTTCCTCTCTGAAATGAGCCTTACCTGAAAATAACTTGCTTTTCATGAAAATCCGTTTTTGCAAAAGTAAGGCTAATTGTATTTGTCTGATGTCCCTTCTCTCCTTCTCCAAATTCTCATAAAAGATTTGACCATATGGGAACAGTGTGGTGAAAAATCTCACCACCATGATGCAAGCAGATTACTCAAAAATCTATGTCCAGAGAATGTAGATTATCTGCATTTCACATGTGCAGTTTAGAGTATGATTATTATTTTATATTTTAAAATATAAGCTAGAAAACCTACTGAGCCTGTATAAATTGTATAAGAATCTATCCTAGTGTGTGAATATCCAGAGCAGGCCATTGGGCAAGCTTCTCTGATTCTTAACCAACCTCATGTGCAAAGTTTCTTCAGTTCTTCTACCTATGCTTTCTGACTACATATCAAACCTGATCCTTTGCTTTTTATCTTCAGCTGTGCCACAGAACAGCAGGTACATGTCGCCAGAATAACAACTGTGTAGCAGAACAGCTGCCTAGGGCCCTGGCTCCCTGCCTTCAACACCTTAAAGGCTCCAGGTTGTAGCTACAGCCTTTGAAATACATTTCTTTGCAAGCTTTGTATCCTCCTCTGACCTTGCCCTTTGCAAATCCCCTCATGTCAACAATGTAGGCTCAGGTCAGCTGGCAGGATTATACTTTTACTACAGGCTGCTGGAATAAGATAGATACAAGCTATTGATTTAAGGTAGTCACAGATCCATGGAGTAGTAAAAATTAGAAACTTGAGCAAGTGGCTGTCTCTAAACTTTCGTGTTCTCATCTGTATAATGGGTTGAGGGTAACTTTCTGTTGAGTTAGGGTTAGAAAATGGATATCAAGTGCCTGCTCTCCAAATGTTCATTTTTCTTCTCTTTACTCCACTCCACACTATCACCTATACTCCTTCCTCACTCCTAGCATATGGAAGTTTTATCCTTCTCTAATTATTAGCATATAAATTTCTGTACTTCAAGCAACCTCTTCTGAAATCCATTCATTGTAATGCAAAATCCATTTGACTACCTTCCCTGTTCAAGCATTCTTCTTAATGCTTGAACTGGAACCATAGTGTCCAGAACAGTAACCTCTAGCCACATGTTGCTATTGAGAATGTGAAATGTGGCTATTCTAGATAAATATGTGCTTTCAGTATAAAACACACATGATATTTCGTGAAGACTTCATAAACAAAAAGAATGTAAAGTATCTCAGTGTTTTGTATTAATATGTTTTGAAATGGTAACCCTTCAAATGCATTGGATTACATCTAAAATATTATTAATTTCATCAGATTATTTCTACTTTATAATCATGGCTCTTAAGAAATTTAAATTAACCATGGGCTTGCATTCCTGGCTTGCATTGTAATTCTTCTAGACAGCATTGCAGAAGTTTTCTCTGACCCAAATTCTATATTTCAAATTTCTCCTGCAACAGAGCCCTCTCCTCTCAACCGTCATTCCTTCTTATAGCTCCCCCATTTTCAGGCAGATCAGTTTTTCCTTCTTGTCTAACATGGACAATATTAAGACTTTATTTATTTATTTATTTATTTATTTATTTATTTATTTATTTATTTATGAGAGCACAAGCAGGGAAGAAGAGCAGAAGGAGAGAGAGTGAGAGAGAGAATATCTTAAGCAGGCTCTCCACTCAGTGCAGAGCCTGACACGGGGCTCAGTCCCATGACCCTGGGATCGTGACCTGAGCTGAAATCAAGAGTCGGATGCTCAACCGACTGAACCACCCAGGTGTCCCAAGGCCTCTTTTAAAGCAAGAGGATTGAAATACCATTTTAATGTTTCTAAAAAAGTGTGTATCTGTATCATGTATGATAAAAAAAAAAAATTGTGGTTAAACAACCTGACCCCATAGCTACTTAGTTGGAAGAGATGGACTCTGAGTTCTTCTTACCTCTAAAAGTCTTATGAATAGGGATTTGGCAGAAGAGGTGGAAACATTTGGTTCTGGATTCAGATTACATAGATTCAAATCCTTGCACTGCATTAACGTGAATCTGTAACCCTAGGTAAACCTCTTGAGCTCTTGGAGTTGGTTTTTGCAATAATAAATATGTCTTTGTAAAAGTTAAACTTAAATTATGTAAAATGTCTGACATATAATGAGTCTTTAATGAGTGGACCATGTATTATTTCACATGACAAATCATACTGCTAAATAATTCACTGGTACCACTGGGACTGGGACTATGGGCTGGGGTGGGCACTGGGGACATGTAAATTCCCCCAGTCTGTTATCCTCTATACCTTTTGTGCTTCAACTCCATCTATTTCTACTCATTTTTTGTGGGTCTGATTTTCAACAGATGCATATTAAAAATATCCATAATGATTTGAGGGTGATACCGAGATGTAAAGAACATTAAAGATATAATTCCTGAGGTTAAAAGAATACTTTTAGTCCATATTTTATTTCAAAGGTTATATTTAATCACAGGAGGCAACTGGTTCCATGGTCTAAAATAAATAAATACATAAATAAATGAATAATAAATGACAAAATTTCACATTCTTCATACTCAGTGATATGAATGAATAGGTTGAGCTTCTCCAAAATTAGTATGGCTATAGTTCAAGAAACACCAAATAACTTCCAAACAGTAGGACAGAGATTAACAAAGAAAGGAAAGATGAGAAAGGTTCTATTCCTCAAAGTGCTTTAGGAGTCATTTTTAGTAGGCTAAGGAGCTTTTATTTTAAATATAATAGTCTACTTTTCAAGATTTCTGTATGTATCATAATTTGTGCTGACCCTTAGATGACAAAAGTAGACATGATAGAAACTAAGGCAAGACTCATGAGTGGCTCAAATAGGTCAAAGAAACCCCAGACCTGCCTTTTAGATCCTGGATTCATGATTGCCAATTGAGTTTTGGTGCCAAGGCCTCCATGAGAGGTTGCCATTGACTGATGATTTCCTAGCACAGGAAGGCCAGATTCCCTTAGGTTCTTTGATTCACCATCTATATTCTAACATTCAGTGCTTCTTTTCATGATTAACTGAGGCAAAGTAGGCTAACAGTAAAAGACAATGAGACCAGGTACATAATGTCAAATCTCTTAAGTTGGTCCTAATGTAATCCTGCTGAGATAAAATAGACTTGTGACCCAAAGAAAACAAATCCAATTGTGTGTGAACCATGAGAGTCCCTAGAGCTGGCACTGCATTTTGAAATCATAAACATACACGTGTGCGTGTATATGTGTATATGTATATATGTGTGTATGTGTATATGTGCGTGTGTATTTTTTTTAATTACCACCAAAGCCTTCGGTGGGCTACTAACATTATCTTAGTCAAGTAGCAACTTGAGACAGTCAATAAACAGGTTGTAGGACAAACAGCATCTGCCTGAATACTTAACGAATCTTGCAGAGTGCAGCTTGTGCAGACCCTTCTGATGTTTGAATTCCTTTCCTTGCTATCACCAAAAAGCGAGCTCCTGGGATTCCTCAAGACCAAGTTGAAATGGGACCTGTTTGTGAAGCTTGCTACTTTCCTGTCACACACTTAATTGTTCACTCTCTTCCCCATCAGCTACCATAGCACTCTGTGTTTGTTTGGTTTTGCAAGTGCTTCAAGAACAATATTTGCTCATTTGTCTTTGTACCCACTGTATCATACACAGTGCCTAGAGCAGGGTAGACATGCACACAGTGTTTTGTTTTTTTCTTTTTTCTTTTTAAAATTTTATTTAAACTCTAGTTAACATAGAGTGCAATATTGGTTTCAGGAGCAGAATTCAGTGATTCTTTACTTACTTATAACACCCAGTGCTCATCTTAAGGGGACTCCATAATACTCATTATCCATTTAGGCCATCCCCCACCCATCTTCCTAGATCAGCCCTGTTTGTTTTCTATCTTTAGAGTGTTTCATGGTTTCCCTCTCTCTTTTTTTTTCCTTTCCATATGTTCATATGTTTTGTTTCTTAAATCCCACATGTGAGTGAAATCATATGGTATTTGTCTTTCTCTGACTGACTTATTCACTTAACATAATACTCTTTAGCTCCATCCACATGGTTGCAAGAGGCATGATTTCATCTTTTATTTTCCTTAAAGTTTGCTTATTTATTTTTAGAGAGTGTGTGTGTGAGCCAAGGAGGGACAGAGAGAGAGGGAGAGGGAGAATCCCAAGCAGGCTTGATGTTCTCAGCACAGAGCTCGATATGTGGCTCAGTCTCATGAACCATTAGGTCATGACCAGAGAGGCAAAATCAAGAGTTGTTTACTCAACCAACTGATCCATCCAGATGTCCCAAGATTTCATTCTTTCAGATAGCTGAGTGATATTCCATTGTATATATATACCACATCTTTTTTTTTAATGTTTATTCATTTTTGAGAGACAGAGACAGAACATGAGTGGGGGAGGGGCAGAGAAAGAAGGAGACACAGAATCTGAAGCAGGCTCCAGGCTCTGAGCTGTCAACACAGAGCCTGAAGCAGGGCTCAAACCCATGAACCATGAGATCATGACCTGAGCCGAAGTCAGATGCTCAGCCAGCTGAGCCACCCAGGTGTCCCCATGTCTTCTTTATCCATTCATCAGTCAGTGGACATTTTGACTCTTTCCATAGTTTGGCTATTATTGATAATGTTGCTATAAACAGCGGGATACATGTTTGCATTTGAATCTGTATTTTTGTATCCGTTTGTATCCATTTGCTGGATCTTAGGGTAGTTCTATTTTTACTTTTTTGAGGAACCTCCCTACTCTTTTCCAGATTGACTGCACCAGTTTGCATTCCCACCAATAGTGCAAGACAATTCTTTCTCTACATCCTCGCCAAGACCTGCAGTTTCTTGTGTTGTTAATTTTAGCCATTCTGACAGATGTCAGGTGGTATCTCGTGATGATTTTGATTCATACTTCCCTGCTGTTTTCATGTCTGTTGGCCATATAGGTCTTCTTTGGAAAAATGTCTACTCATGTCTTCTGCTCATTTTTTAACTGGGTTATTTGTTTTTTGGGTGTTGAATTTGATAAGTCCTTTATAGATTTTACATGCTAATCCTTTATCAGCCTTCTCAGATATGTCATTTGCAAATATCTTCTCCCATTCCATAGGCTGCCATTTAGTTTTGTTGATTGTTTCCTTCACTGTACAGAAGCTTTTTATCTTGACGAGGCCTCAATGGTTAATTTTTGCTGCGGTTTTCCTTGCCTCCAGCGATATGTATAGCAAGAAGTTGCTATGGCTGAGGTCAAAGAGGTTGCTGCCTGTGTTCTTCTCTAGGATTTTGATGGTTTCCTGTCCCACATTTAGGTCTTTCATTAGTTTTTAATTTATTTATTTGTGTGTGTGTGTGTGTGTGTGTGTGTGTGTGTGATATAAGAAAGTGGTCCAGTTTCATTCTCCTGCATGTCACTGTCCGGTTTTCCTAACACCATTTCTTGGAGAGACTATCTTTTTTCCATCGTATATTCATTCCTGCTTTGCCAAAGATAAGTTGATTACATGGTTGTGGATCCATTTCTCAACGTTCTGTTCTGTTCCATTGATCTATGTGCCTGTTTTTGTGCCAGTACCATACTGTCTCAATGACTATAACTTTTTTTTAATGTTTATTCATTTATTTTGAGAGAGAGAGAGAGAGAGCATGCAGGGAAGGGGCAGAGAGAGAGAGAGAGAGAGAGAGAGAGAGAGAATCCCAAGCAGGCTCTGTGCCACCAGTTCAGAGCCTGACTGACTACAGCTTTATAATTCAACTTGAAGTCCAGAATTGTGATGCCTCCAGCTTTGCTCTTCTTTTTCAGAACTACTTTGGCTATTTGGAGTCTTTTGTGGTTCCATACAAGTTTTAGGATTGTTTCTTCTAGCAATCAATTGTTTGCTGATGTTATTTTTATAAGGATTTAATTAAATGTACACATTGCTTTGGTTAATATAGACATTTTAACAATATTTGTTCTTCTAATCTGTGAGCATGGAATGTTTTCCCATTTCTTTGTGTCTTCTTCAATTTCTTTCATAAGTGTTCTATCGTTTTCAGAGTACATATCTTTGACCTCTTTGTTAAGGTTTATTCCTAGGTATCTTATGGCTTTTGCTATAATTTTAAATGAGACCGATTCCTTGATTTCTCCTTCTGCTGCTTCGTTATTGGTGTATAGAAATGCGACTGATTTCTGTACATTGATTTTATATCCTCTGATTTTGCTGAATTCATGTATTAGTTCTAGCAATTTTTTTTTTGTGGAGTCTGGATTTTCTACATAAAGGATCATGTCATATGCCAGTAGTTAAAGTTGTACTTCTTTCTTGCCAATTTGTCTGCCTTTCATTCCTTTTTGTTGTCTGATTGTTGAGGCTAGGACTTCCAGTACTATGTTGAACAACAGTGATGAGAGTGGACATCTCTGTCATGTTCCTGACCTTAGTGGGGAAGCTCTCTGTTTTCCCCCATTGACGATGATATCAGCTGTGGGCCTTTCATATATGACCTTTTTTATGTTGAGGTATGTTCCATCTATACCTACTTTGTTGATGGTTTTTATCAAGAATAGATGTTGTATTTTGTCCACTGCTTTTTCTGCATCTATTAAGAGGACCATATGGTTCTTATCCTTTCTTTTGTTAATGTGGTATATCACTTTGATTAGTTTGACATGCACACTGTTTTTGAAAAGGCATGTTCCTTTTCTGAAAAGCTAAGGCTGATATGATTGGGTCAATCAATGGATAAACTGATCTAATTCCTCCTACAGAATGGTGTTTTAAAATGTGTTTACAGAAAAGTATAAATGACCTTAAGAAATTTCAAGTTGTCTTTAGTTGCCTTGGCAGAATGGTACTTGATAAGAGAGAAACATGTTGTCCAGTGAATTATTTTTTTCCTACAATTTGCAGTAAGCAGAACTGCCATTTTGACTTCATCTTAACTGAAATGAAGATGAACTATCTTTCATTGGTCCCTATTAGGATCCCTGGAGAAAACTGATATCCTTTTCAGTTGCAGAATACAGAGTAAAAGCATTTTATTTTTATTTTTTCCATGTTTATTGATTTTTGAGAGAGACAAAGAGAGAGACACAGCATGGCAGAGTGAGAGGGAGACACAGAATCTGAATCAGGCTCCAGGCTCTGAGCTGTTAGCACAGAGCCTGAAGCAGGGCTCAAACTCACAGACAACAAGATCATGACCTGAGTCGAAGTCGGACGCTTAACTGACTGAGCCACCCAGGCACCCCCAGAGTAAAGGCATTTTAAATGATTCATGAGTGTAGCTATTTCCATGCATGGTTATTTAAAAATTTTTCTTTACTACTGCTGCTTTTTTGTTACCTTTAAAATGTTTGATTAATTCTAATGTTACTTTGAGTATTCTTCTTCTTTCTAAATCTTTATCATTTTATTACTTTAAGTGCCTTCAGTACAGGGCTCAGTTGTTGCCATCTATCTGATGTATTTTCAGGAAAATAGGGAAGGACTCTGTAATCCTCCTTTTATTTTCCCAAGTAGCTCACTGATGTTTGAAATTGTAAAACTAGATATCCATTCCCTTGGCTTAAGACTTGGGTCCCTTGTTGATGAGGGTGTGGAGAAAAAGGAACCATCTTACACTGTTGATGGGAATGTAAACTGGTGCAGCCACTTTGGAAAACAGTATGGAGGTTCCCTAAAAAGTTAAAAATAGAGCTACTCTATGATCTAACAATCATTCTACTGGGTTACCAAAGAATACAAAAATGCTAATTCAAAGGGATACATGCACCCCTATGTTTATAGCAGCATTTTTTTACAATAGCCAAGATATGGAAGAAGCCCAGTGTCCATCAATTGATGAATGGATAAAGATGTGATATATATACACAATGGACCACTATTCAGTCATAAAAAATAATGAAATCTTGTCATGTGCAATGACATGGATGGAACTAGAGATTATAATACTAAGTGAAATAAGTTAGAGGAAGATAAATACCATATGATTTCACTTATATGTGGAATTAAAGAAACAAAACAGAGGAGCAAAAGGGAAAAGAAGAGAGAGAGATTGAGAGAGAGAGAGAGAGAAACCAAGAAACAGACTCTTACCTATAGAGAACAGACTGATGGCTATCAGAAGGGAGGTGGGTAAGATCAATAAAATAGATGATGGGGATTAAGGAGTGCACTTGTGATGATCACCAGGTGTTGTATAGAATTGTTGAATTACTATACTGTATGTCTGAAACTAATGTAACACTGTATGTTAACTAGAATTAAAATAAACATTAAAAAAAAACAACCTGGGCCCTTATTAAAATATAATATTTTATGATAGATAAAACATTTTCTTTCCTTAAATCTATATGATCCAAAATGGCATTTTATAGCATTTATCATATTCATTTTCTATTATACTTATTTATATATTCCTCTTATGCCCCTACTAGTTTATGGGCTTCTTGAAGTCAAGGGTTAATTCTTCATCTTTCTATGTTCTACTTTTCTCAGATAAATCTTCTCAGGTGGATTAAATGTTGGTTATAAGAGATGACATACATAAACCTATTATAAAGTCAGATTAAGTTACCAATTATTTGGCCAAAAATCAGAATTCCATAAAGCTGGAGAAATTGCAACCTATTGAACATATCTTCACCTGAACAGATGACACCTTCAGCTGTGTGTCACTTGGCTTCATGAGGGCTTACATAGTAATCATGAGAACTGACACAAATAATCTTTTTTGCTAAGGCTTCCATTGTTCAAATTTGGACATTCCCATATCTTATGCCAGACAAGTGGGAGTAGAATCATATCTTCATGGGGGAGGAAAGTTGTGTGGATGCCTAGGCAAACTAAGCTCTCATTCTTCTCTGCCTCCAGATCTATAAACTCTCAGAAAGCCCATTTACCTGCAGCAGGACAATTTTTCAGTCGTCATTCCATGGCTGTCATTTTATAAAAAATTGTTGATACACATAGGAAGGACTGAGAAAGAGGAAGTGGAATTAGTCCATAAAGTCAGTGTTCTTATTCACACAAAGAAGAAAACAGATGAATCTCAGTGAGCTCAAATAACATACTTTTGGATTACACAGCAAGTAAATGAAAGAACCAGGTTCTTTAACCCTATGTGGTCTAGCTGCAAAACCTGGGAATTTTCCAATACATCATGCCTTTTCATCACTCATGGGTCTAATAATGGAAATAACCTATTCAGTGCTTTTCATATTTAAAAAAAAAGATTTTCAACATATTTTCCTTTCTACTTTCTATTTATACTTAGTCTGACTGTTTCTTTCCCATTTGGTTGATTTTTTTTTAATCCTGGCCTTTTGTTTTCCTTTCCCCCCTCCTCCTGCTCACTCATCTCTTCCTTCTTCCTCATTCTTTATTTCTTTTCCACTCTCTCTTTTCCAATTCCATTAATGAAAGTAGATAATAACTTGTGAATTCAAGTGGAACTTCATTTCTGAAACTGCACACTCATGCTGGAACCCATTAAGCTCGATAGCGAGAAATGAGAGAAATCATAATTATCAGGCCACTAAAATACATGAAACATAAAATTTGTCAGGGAAAGTAATTGAAATTATTGGAGCAGTTGGGCCTGGTGCTGAGCAGACCCTCAGTGATAATGGAAAGGTTACGGGTGATGTTTAGCAATGCTGATGAGGTCCAAGGTGACTCTACTTTACCATAGTCAGCAAATTTATGCTCAGCTTATATTATTTTACTAATCCATCTCTGGAAATTTGGAGAACAGTGGGGTTCAGGGAGCCCCTTCAACTGTCCAACAAAACAGGTACAGAGGACTTGTTCTTTTCTTCACCTTGTTAATGAGTTTTTTCCTTATTTTTCTCATTCTGTTGTCTTTTCTTTCCTTGAAATTCATCTTCTCATTTCACTTCTTCCTCTTATTCTTACTTCTTTTAGGTTTTTTCTCCATCCTTCCCCATTCTGAGTGCTACTTTTTTCTTTAATCCCATCTAAAATTATTTGACAATTTGTTTGGTGTGTAAACTGTATTCTTCACCAATGGCAACTCTATAACCTAGGATAAGATTATTTTCTTTCCCTTGACCAAGACTGCCTGCCACTGAGATTAAAGCACAGCCCAAATCTGCACATACAGATGTTCCTGCTGGTATTATTACTAAGCAAATGCTGTTACTACGCATCTTCTGCTGATGTTATCTGAGCAGATATTAATATGCAGGAAAGAGAAAGAGAATGATTCTCCTACTACCAACCTTAAAATTCTACACTGTGTCTCTGATCTCAGCAACGTAAGAATTTTAAGTAGTCAGGGATATTTATATTCTATGATTATGGTATAAGGACTGAGACACAGAAAATATCATCCAGGAGGGGGTACAAGTTCATGTGAGGTAAATCAATATATTCAGACCATGAGAATAAGACATTTAAAAAATTTTTATTTATTTATTTTGAGGGGGAGAGGGGCAGGGGAGGGGGGGAGAGAATCCCAAGCAGGCTCCATGCTGTCAGCACAGAGCCTGATGAGGGGCTCGGTCTCACGACTGTGAGATCATGATCTGAGCCAAAATCAAGAGTCAGATGCTCAACTGACTGAGCTCCCCAGGCACCCTGAGAGAGAGTAAGATATTTTTGACAAAGGTACCTGAATAATACTGGAAAATGTTTAAGAGAGTCATGATAGTTGATAATAGTTATAGGCTGGATAAGTGTACATGTATATAAATATGCATGATATTAATTGGTTGCCTCATAACTTTGTCCCATATCTCCTTTATGGAAATTTTATATTTACATCACATTTTAATACTTTCAAAACTGTCTTTGATCCATGCCTATTGAAAGTATGGAAGCTATTATTAGTCCTATCCTACTGCTAAAGAAACTGAGACTCTAGAAGATTAAATGATATAGACACTGTCACATGATTAGTGAGTGGCAGATATTATGTCTCTTATCCTTTTAGTCTATGTTCTTTCCATTGTGCCTTATGTCCAGTTCTTCTAGTAGAAAATTTTTGATTTGGATCTGAATGGTGTCTTGGTTATTTGAAAGTGTTCAGTGACCTCATTTGGACAACTTCTGTATCTGAGTATGTGGCTAGCCAAAACATAGCTACACTGGCATCAATGCTGACAACTCGCCAGTATCTAATCTTTCTCAGAAGAATGAATTCTAGTTCCAAAATCCCCCACCAAGTGGTAGCTCAGTCTCTGCTTAAACATTTTTACCAACGAGTGGCTTCAGGGCTAGTCTGTTCCATTGTTGGATAATTCTCTCTCTCTCTCTCTCTCTTTTTTTTTCTATTGAGACAAAAGCCATTGCCAATTCAATGGGATTCCAGCCTTTAGAACACTCCGGACAAATCACAGAGACAATTACTTACTTATAATATATGCCAGCTTTGGGTTCCAACACTGGAGATAATTTCTTCCTTCTTTTACAGTTGCAGCCTAGTCCGATTCCCTGTACTAGTAGTGGAAAGTAGTTGAGAGGCTCTGGGGTATGAAACCTGAATCTACCTTGCACTGTTCAATGTTATGTCATTTACTAATTTCTGTGTGCCTCAGATTTTCTTAGTGCAAAATGAGTATGATAATAGTATCACCATATTGGTCTTGGCCACGAATACACGACTTGATATATATGAAAAACTTGAAAGATGGTGTGGCACTTAGTAAGCAATAAATACAGATTAGCTATTATTATGGTAATGACAATATGTCAGGATATCTAGATCCCTCTCATGTGCCTCTTAGAATCTTCTTCTCCAGATTAAAACCCTAGGTTCGGTAGGTGGGTCATTCATTTGTTTATTCATCCGGAGTTGACTAGGTGACGTCCAAGGCCCAGGTATGTGGCTAGCTCTGGAGATGAGAGAGTGAGCAAACAATCCCAGATCTAAAGGAGATCGCTGTCTGGGAGATGCAGATATTCACAGAGATAAATGTAACTCAGAGAGAAAAGGGCTGTGATTTGCATATGTACAAAATGAGAACACAGTTCATCTTTTCCCAATTGAGCTGGTGGTAGGCTATAGGGGAAGACTTAGACTTTCTATAGCGGAGCCCTTAATCAAGGCTTATAGGATAAGTTAGAGCTAGCTGGGAGACAAGGAGAGGGAGAAAAGAATGCCATTTTAAATAGGACATGTGCGGGTACAAAGGCATGGAGACAAGAGGCATTTGATGGGCACTGTAAGTGAGAGCCAGGCTCTTACAGGCTCTATTTTGGGGGGGGGGGGGAAGGAAGGTTGACTTTTACCTTGATCTCTTCTTGGCAGCCTCATTACACTGGAATAAATTAAATTCTAAAGTCTTCTTTTACATGTACTGCTATTAAAGAGAGTTTGTTTGAACAATAAACAAAAAGCAAGGCTTTCAAGGCCCAGCATACAGGCTCAATCAGTAAGGATGCTGGGAAGAAATCAGGGCCTACAGGAGGGCGCAGAACACCTGATGGGAAAATTGGGGCATTGTTTCAAATTCCTTTGTGCACCGGATTCTTACATATGAAGTTCTGAAAAATAATCATATAAAATGGAAAGTTTTAAAGATTTCCTAATGATAACAATAAGAGAGAGAGAGAGAGATTCTGAAAAGCCAGGTGATTCATACCTTAGAGATTCTTAGGAAGAAATGGTCAATTACAAAAGAGTGCACTAAAATTATTTTACTGCTCTCTGAATCCCTGTGGCTGTTATAGAACTTTAGGGATGAATATCTCCTGGGTGTCATGTAAGGACAATCTGTGATCACTTTTCTGGCATTTTCTCTGATTTCATGTCCATCACTGTACTCAGAAAAGTGTTTTTACTATTCCATTGAATAAAGAAAATTACTACATCTGTAACATTAATGGCTAAGAACTAAATAATAAGGCCCTGAAAATAAAGTTTTACTTTATAATGGGTCATAGGAATAAAAATAGACTGGACTCTATAAATCCTTTTGAGTCTCTGCAAAACATACATATAAACACCAACTATCACAGGGAAAAAAAAATAATTCCAAGCTCTAGGCATTCGATTGTCATCCAGTGTTCCCAGATTGCCAGGATGATGGTATTATTTCAAACCTGAAATCATCTAATGAGAGTACCTGCTACTCTGTTGTTTAATAGGGGGTTGCCATGTTTATTTTACTATTCCTGTAGAATACTTCATTTTGCCAGTGCAGTGAGGACCTGTGTCATGAATTACCTCAACTGTAGCTAATGGGTACCACATTTTGTATTGCCAGAGTATTTATAACAAGCATTTATATTTATGCACATATAAAGACATATTTGTATAAATAATTTCTGTTGTTTAGTGCTAATAGTATATGTGCCTTACTCTAGAAACATCAGTAAAAAGGACACTTTCTGTTGCTCTAAGTAATACAAGAACAGAACTTACAGTTTTGTACAAGTTGTATAAGTAAAAGGAACCTACAATTAAGGGCAGTTTGGTTTTTTCCCTATCCCACTTTATTCCACAAGGAAGGTACTGATCTTTAGTGGAAAGCTGGAAAGTATCATTGGAACATTTATTATAGCCCTCTATTCAATAGATAAGGAATCCCTCTCCCAGTGAGGAGTACTCATTTGCCAAAGTTTTCCCACTTAATTAATGCACCGCTCGATTCGAACTCAGCTCTTCAGACCCCTGATCAATGCACTCTCCAACTCAACATTGCCTTTTCTAGACTTTGCCATTTCTTTGTAAACTGTCTTCCTTTTAGAGGTTTTGTGAGAGTTAACATCTTCAAGTGTGTTATTGTGTATTCCATCCAGCAGCATAGGAACAATAGTAAAAACATACCCTCGTGCATTAATTTAAAGTTGCTTTATTAAACGGATTCATTTCATTTAAAAACATGCCACAAATAATATGAATAAAAATATGTTCTGAGTTTAATAATGCAAAATTTCTATCTTGTTAGTGCTCCCACACTGAGAACACCATATAAATGTGGAAAATAGGCACTTTTAACAGAATTTCTAAAATCTGATGATGCTCAGTAACTATGTCAATTAGGAAGAAAACATATCTCAGAGTCATTCCTTTGAGCACCAGAAGCTCTTTTATGTTTGGATGCTACTGGCAAAAATATTCCTGGACACAGCAGCTTTAAAGCTTTTGAGCAACAATGAAATTTCATAGGAAGAAAGGTTAGAGCTGGGAGCACACCAGAGAACTAATTGCTAAGAGAGCTGCCTTTATGTATACACTGCAGTAATTCCTAGAGACACCATTTAGAAAGAGAAAATCAACAGTTCTGTATTGTAGACATGGTGTCCTCCAGAACAGGGGCAAAAAGAGTGGTTCTTATGGCTCTGTGGTTTTGCTGAAAGGCACAACTGTGGATCCATAACAGGGCATCATGCAGGCAGTCTGTCATGGTGGGGAGAAGGGGACAGCTCAAGCTTTATAATTCACAAAAAAGTGTCGTTCTTTCCCCCAGGGGTCTTTCCAATTTTGACAAAAGAAGCTTAGTTTTCTTTGTTAAGAGAAACTTATGGAATATAATTGATATACAATACAACAAACAACACTTATTTAATGTCTATAATTTGACAAATTTTGACATGTTTACATACCTGTGAAATCATAGCACAATGAAGTTAATAAACATAGACATCACCCCCAAATATTTCCTCATGCTTCTTTATAATACCCCCTGGCCACACCTTCTCTTCTTTCTCCCATCTCTAAGCAACCACTCACCTGCTTTCTGTTCCTATAGATTTGTCTGAATTTTCTAGAATTTTATATAAATTAAATTGATCCCATGTATAATTGAACCAAAAACCATATGTTACCTAGGACTAAATCTAACCAAAGAGGTAAAAGATCTATACACTGAAAACTATAGAAAGCTTGTGAAAGAAATTGAAGAAGACACAAATAAATGGGAAGACAATCCATGCTCATGGATTAGAAGAACAAACATTGTTAAAATGTCGATACTACTCAAAGCAATCTATACATTCAGCGCCATTCCTATCAAAATACCACCACCATCTTTCACAGGGCTAGAACAAACAATTCTAAAATTTTTATGGAACCAGAAAAGACCCTGAATATTCAAAGCAATCCTGAAAAAGAAAAGCAAAGCTGGAGGCATCACAATCCCGGACTTCAAGCTATATTACAAAGCTGTAATCATCAAGACAGTATGGTACTGGCACAAAAACAGACACTCAGATCAATGGAACAGAATAGAGAACCCAGAAATGGACCCATAAATGTATGGCCAACTAATCTTCTTCAAAGAAGAAAGAATAGGGGGGTGGGAGGGAGGGGAGGGTGGGTGATGGGTATTGAGGAGGACACCTTTTTGGATGAGCACTGGGTGTTGTATGGAAACCAATTTGACGATAAATTTCATATATTGAAAAAAGAAAAAGAAAATATCCAATAGAAAAAAGATAGTCTCTTCAGCAAATGGTGCTGGGAAAAATGGACCACTTTCTTATACCACATACAAAAATAAACTCAAAATGAATGAAAGACCTAAATGTGAGGCAGGAAACCATCAAAATCCTAGAGGATAACACAGGCAGCAACCTGTTGGACTTGGCCACATCAACCTCTTACTAGACATGTCTCTGGAGACAGGGGAAATAAAAGCAAAAAATGAACTATTGGGACCTCATCAAGCTAAAGAGCTTTTCATAGCATAGGAAAATAATCAACAAAACTAAAAGGCAGCCTATGGGATGGGAGAAGATATTTGCAAATGACATATCTGATAAAGGGTTTGCATCAAAAATAACTTACCAAAGCTCAATACCATTAAAACAATAATCCAGTGAAGAAATGGGCAGATAGCATGAATAGACATTTTTCCAAAGAAGACAGCCCTATGGCTATCAGACACATGGCTCAACGTCACTCATCATCAGAGGAATAGAAATCAAAACCACAATGAGATACCACCTCACACCTGTCAGAATGGCTAAAATCAACAACTCAGACAACAACTTGGAGAAAGGGGAACCCTCTTGCACTGTTGATGGGAATGCAAACTGGTGCAGCTATTCTGGAAAACAATATGGAGGTTCCTCAAAAAATTAAAAATAGAACTATGCTATGACCCATCAATTGCACTACTAGGTATTTATCCAAAGGGTATGAAAATGCTGATTCAAAGGGGCACATGCACGTCAATGCTTATAGTAGTGCTATCAACAATAGCCAAATTATGGAAAGAGCCTAAATGTCCATCAACTGATGAATGGATAAAGAAGATGTGGTTTATATATATAATGGCATACTACTTGGCAATGAGAAAGAGTGAAATCTTGCCATTTGCAGCATTGTGAATGGAACTAGAGTGTATTATGCTAAGCAAAATAAGTCAGCTAGAGAAAGAGAGACATCATGTGATATCACTCATATGTGAAATTTAAAAAGCAAACCAAATGAACCTAGGGGAAGGGAAGGAAAAGTAAGATGAAAACAGAGGGAGGAAAACCACAAGAGACTCTTAAATGCAGAGAACAAACTGAGGGTTCCTGGAGGGGAGGTGGGTAGAGAGATGGACTAAATGGATGATGAGCATTAAGGAGGGCACTTGTTGGGATGAGCACTGGGTATTATATGTAAGTGATGAATCGCTGGATTCTACACCTGAAACCAATACCATACTGTATGTTAACTAACTGAATTAAAAACAAAAAAGGGATGGGGCGCCTGGGTGGCTCAGTCGGTTAAGCGTCCGACTTCAGCTCAGGTCATGATCTCACGGTCCGTGAGTTCGAGCCCCGCGTCGGGCTCTGGGCTGACAACTCAGAGCCTGGAGCCTGCTTCCAATTCTGTGTCTCCCTCCCTCTCTGACCCTCTCCCATTCATGCTCTGTCTCTGTCTCAAAAATAAATAAACATTAAAAAAAATTAAAAAAAAAACAAAAAAAAAAAAACAAAAAAGGGAATGGGATATATATACAATGGAAAAAAATAAATCAAATCTTACAGTATGTACTCTTTTTGGTGTGACTTCTTTCACATAGTATACTTACCCTAAGATGCATCCATGTTATTGCATATATCAAGAGTTCATTCCTTTTTAATGTTTATTTATTTTTGAGAGACAGAGACAGAGAGACAGAGACAGAGCATGAGTAGGGGAGGGACAGAGAGAGAGGGAGACAAAGAATCCAAAGCAGGCTCCAGGCTCTGAGCTGTCAGTGTGGGGCCTGACACGGGGCTCGAACTTATGAACCGGGAGATCATGACCTGAGCCGAAGTCAGATGCTTAACTAAGCCACCCAAGCACCCCAGAATTCGTTCCTTTTTATTTCTGTGTCCTGTTATACTGTATGAATATATGCTACATATTTTTGATCCATCTGTCTATTGACAGACAATAGATGTTTCCGGTTTGTTTGGGACTATTACAAAGAAAGTTGATATGCACATTCATGTACAAGTGTTTCTGTGGGCATATGTGGTATTTATTTATTTATTTATTTATTTATTTATTTATTTATTTACCTAGGAGAAAAACAAATGGATCATATAGTAGGTTTATGTTTAAGTTTAGACATATTTAAAATGGGGAAAAGGGGCAATATTGCTGGTTCAGTGAAATAAGACCTTTCAGCAAGTTTTATGGGGAGATGGCTTGACTTAGAGACGTTTGCTCCTGGCTTCAGGTACTTAAAACTCTGATTATAACAAAATTTTTAAAAAAAATCACAGGGTCCTTTACAATATGGGAAACACATATATGAGCAAAGAATTAAAAATACAATTTCAGAAGGACCCTGGGCAACCTGAGGCTTGTCCAGGGACTCTCTAATGTTCTAGTGCTCTCTAGTCCTTTTCTATGCAAATCATGCAGTGTGAAAGAGAGACTACAACTCATCCTCACAGTGGAAATGTGGAGCTTCCAAAATGAGTGACTTATTACTGAATAGTTTTTTCAAATATATAACAGCCACCAGTTTTAAAAGTATGTATTTGTGTTAAGCTAACTAATTCACATACCTTCACATACTTTTTTCACATACTTAATATACTAATGTGAAATATTAGTATTTTTCATATACTAATTCACACAGGATCTTTTCTCATTTTGTTCATAGTATCTCTGTCAAAGAGTCAGAAAAAAATGAATTTCCCCATTTTATAGTAGTAGAAAATGGAGCTTAACAAAGCTTATTAGAAAGACAGCATGCTATAACAGACAGAATACCAAAAATAGGGCTCAAGCGCAAGGTTGTAATCATGTGTTCATTATTTGAGTACTAGGGGACCTTGGGCAAACAATTCAATTCTCTTAGGCTTCAGTTTCAATCTTGGTAAGGTAAAAACTTTGGGTGGAATCAGGTTTGTCAAGTTGTATTAGAAATATGGTCTTTTCAAGGTCCTTTATATATATATATATATATATATATATATATATATATATATACACACACATACATACATATATATATATATATATGGAGAGAGAGGGAGAGAGATTATATAATATAGCTTATAGGTATGGTTGTCGAAAATGAAGTATTTAATTCCCTTATGGAGAGTCACACGTAAGTACCATATTAAAAGCTCTGAGATTTCTTCTAGTAAAGAGCCTTTTTAAACTGTGGGTCACCTAGCATTTCCCAGAGTTGTTTGCCCCAGAACCCTTTTGCATATGAATCTCCTAGTTACTAACACCTCATGAAATTCTTTTTCTAAAAAACACAGTGAGGAACGCTGAAACAAATAATCTCTTAAATTTCTGGCAGCTCCAACATAATCTCTGTTCCGAAAAACGTTACTCTTACACATTCACAAAGAAAAGCATGAAAGAAGGGAAATGAGAAGCTGTTTCTTAACTCTTTGCCCATTGCCTTTCCATTCTACCAAGACTAACCAGATCTTTTCTTGTGCTGCCTTCTGGTAGCAAGTCTAAAGCTCTCACCACAGGCTGAGGAGCAAAAGTTTCTAGGACAGCAAAGTTCTTCAGCCTAATTCTGAACAGGACAGAATTTGCCAGAATTCATTGTTTCTTCTTCTAGATACATTTCCTTCAAAAGCAGCACTTGCTTGACGGAAGGCTCTATACAAAGCGCCGAACATCAGCTAAGGTCGTTAGAGGAACCCGCGTTACACTTGCTGATGAGTTGTGTGTAAACTAAAAACTTTATTTGGAAATAGCAAGGCTTGTTCCACTCAGATAAAATAAAGCAGGGGAATACTGCATTGCCAGCCAATTTCTTTTTCAGTCTTTGTTTCAGGCCATGACTATTCTGCTCCCCAAATCAGCAGGGGGAGACGGTTTCTGTGAAGTCTGTCTTAGACTCCCTCATTTAGAAATTTTCACGGCACCAGAAAACAGTGTCTAGAGAATCCCAAAGAACAAATGAGAGGAAACGATCCCCTTATTTCTCACCCCCTATTCTGTCACTAAAACAGCAGGGTCCTTGTCTCACACAGAGGTAGTCACACAACTCTATTCTAAAGGAAAAGCAAAGTCAGTAATTTTCTCACTAGTGCTTCTAGTTTTGCCTTTAATTTCTTCAGGACAATGAAAATAATGACATTCTGAACAATACAAATAAAGATTGAGCTTTATTCTGAGTATCTGTATTACAAAACTAAACCATAAAACTCAGCTTCAACATTTCAAGAAATATGCTGGCAAGTGCATTAAATATATTTAAGCATATATGTAAGAAATTTTAAGGGGGGAGGGGAAACAGGTGAAAGATGCAAGCATATGAAATGCACAAATATGCAACTTGGATTGGTTTCAAAATAAGTTTAAAGTGGTTGAAATTCAGCCACTAAGGTGTTCATTCTCAATGCCTACTACCTCTGAAATGTGCTCTCAAAGACAGCTCTGCTGGCAGATGTGAATCCCTTCTCCAATTACAAATGACACTACTGAGATCCACACATTGACTGATACTCAGCGTATGTAAGATTCAGAACTGGATTTTTAGGAACTCCGCTGACAGCGTCATGTTCTAACCATCAGTTTTTCTTTTCTAAAGATGTAAGGCATATGCCCATTTATTTTCCAAATGAACTCTATAAGACTTTTTGATAATAAATGGCTTGAAATAATGGGTATCATTTGGAACTTCTTATCGAAGGAAGCTGAATTCTTCCGCTGGGTCATTCTCATTTTGTTCACAATAATGGAATTCAGGTAAAGTGTGAGGGTAAGGTTGAGGGAGGCTAGTCTCTTATCTCTTGGTCATATTCTAGTCTACTTTCAACTATTAAACTTGCATGTATTTTATTTAATGTAAAATAAATAATAACACCTTTCCTTCCCTCATTCACTATTTTTTCATCTTTAAAAAGCTCTTGTTTCTAGTTGCCATGGTGATGACACCACTGTGATATTTGTTTAAGTGAAACACTTTCATCTCACTGACTTGAAGACAAGCACTAGAAGGACCAGAACAAATAATTGACAGTCTAGCCTGCTAGCTGGAATACAGGAATATAGGACTTGTTCTGTGGCCAAAGGACAGCAGCTTTGATAAGAGAAATTATCCTCATAAGGGTAATGAAGGGGCAACATCTCATAGTGTAGTTTATTTTATTTTCTTTTTCAGTTGTGTTTTGTTTTGTTTTATTTTGTTTTGGAAAAGAATACAACGTCATGTTAGAAGTAAATAGGCATTGTTTAAAACTGAAGTCATTTATAGATAAATTTGCAGAAGATCTGCAAAATTTGCAGGAGATCTAAGAAGAAAGGCAGACCTTTAAGAGAAAGCCCCTTTTTACTCATAAGCAATGAAACAGAGAAGGGGCACCCTTTATAATCAAGGAGGCAGTCCCTAAAATGGTACCTTGGTTTGCAGTTATGGTCAATCCACTGAAATGGGTTTTGAATTTGTGGCTGCAGTAAATGCCATGAGGTCATTGAGAAAAATAGACACACTTCCAATTGCTGCACAACTTAAAGCTTATTTGTTGTGTGCAACTCTAGTATGTGGACTCTGGCATGTAAAATCCATAATGAGAATCACTTTCAATGAACTTCAGTTCACAAAGGTACTCTTATTATAAGCACATTTAACTATGAAACTGAAATTTTAGGAGATAGGTTGTGCTTGTATCTGCACCTTATTTCTCAGCTTTCCTTTTGCTAATATCACCTTTGCAGAACAGCACAGAGGTTAAAGAATAGCCTTTGGAATTCAACATACTGTAGCCTGAAATCCCACCCCTTACTTTCAGTGTGAACTTGGGCAAATGAGTGAACATTGCTGACCAAAGTGAGAAAACTAATGGCCTCAACATAGAATACTGGGCTTGAGGGGACATTACAATACATGTGTTTTTTGTTAGACATCCTTTCAGTTTTAATGACAGTGGGAAAAATGATACTGGGTTTTGGTTGATTCCAAACGTGCACTTTTCCTTTAAAATCAGTAGATGCACAGGGCACCTGGGTGGCTCAGTCAGTTGAGCGTCTGACTTCGGCTCAGGTCATGATCTCCTGGTCTGTGAGTAGGAGCCCCGCATTGGGCTCTGTGCTGACAGCTCAAGGCCTGGGGCCTGATTTGCATTCTTTGTCTCCCTCTTTGTCTGCCCCTCCCCCACTCATTCTCTCTCTCTCTCTCTCTCTCTCTCTCTCTCTCTCTCTGTCAAAAATAAATAAAACATTAAAAAAATCAGTAGGTGCATTATCACAGTTAAAATGTTTATCTAAACAAGTCTGGGGCAGGGGTGGTTTTGTAGAACTGGTGTAGCAATGATTAGAGTTGGCTTTGCCATTGAAACTGGTGTTAATTTGGATGAATGCTTTCCCTTTTCTGAGCCACAGTGACTTTACTGACAAATAAGGAAGTTAGATAGTTGACTTCCGAGGGCTTCTACCTCTCTGAATGTTATGCCTCTTTCTCTGTTGGGCTTGGTGGTATAATAACACAAGGATCCCCCTTCTTAAGGAAGCCTAAGAACCAACTCAGTCTTAAATTTATAGAATCACAGTGGAATGGTGGTTTCCAGGGCCTGGGAGGAGATGGGAGAATGGGGAATTTCTAACCAATGGGTATAAAGCTTTAGTTAAGCAGCATAAATAAGCTCTAGAGATCTGGTACACAGCATTGGGCTTACAGTCAACAATAATGGACTGCACACTTAAGCATTTGTTATGAGGTTAGATCTCATGTTCTTACCAAGTAAAATAAAAGAAAAATAAAATTAAGATAACTTCTAAAAGATTAAGACTTCTAGTTTAAGAGCCTGTGAGAGCTGGAGAGAACTCCTCAGAGAGGCCTTGGGAGGAGTTTCCTCTTTGATGGGATACGTGGGCTCCAGCATCTTTCTGGGTTTCATCCATTTTCTGGTTCATGAAGTTTTGTTGTAACAAGTAGTAAAAAAGAAATCTGTCTCTAAAACTTAAACAAACAAATGTAATAAAACAAGTGGAGGAGGACTTTCCCCAAGCCATTCTTGGTCCAGTGCCAAAAGTAGCTGTAATGATTCATAAATCATACGGAGTGTGATGGAGATGACTGAATTTACAACCATCTCCTTCTCTCAGACTTTTAATTATATCTGCGTTCCTTTTTATCTCTAGTCTTCCAAAAAAGGTCATTCCTGTTTACTGTTTGTATCTGTATATTTTGTGTCTATTTTTCTTTTAAATATGAGAAAACAAAACATCAAAAACTTTACACTCTAGATGACTGAAAGATATTTTGTTTTCCAATTTTAAAATCCTCAGTCTCAGAACATTCTTTACTCTTTTTCTTTTTCTTCTTCATAATGTACCTTTCACAGGCATAAAGGAATTACACATCAGTTTTTCCCTTCATCTCTTTTGCTCTCATCTACCTCGAAGTAGATAAGAGTATCTCATGCACACATCCACAGTCATTATATGCTCCAGGGATACTAGTCACATAGTTTAAGATTTTAATGTGTTAAAAGAGTAGCAAACAATATGCCAAGAAGAAAAGTACCAAAGATAGCTAGGAATTGATTTATCTGTGGGTGTTAACAGAAGTAGGGTAGCAAGTACTCTGCACCTTCTCTATACAGTACCTGGTATTCTGGAAAGTTGCATATAAATCACACCTTTAAAAACTGATTTAGATGTTTGGTTCACCAGAATAGCATTAGAAATCTGACCATATGTTTTCTGGGCCTCTAAAAGCTGAAGTAGGGATTGTGACTCTTACTTTACTCCTCCTGTTTCTGTAAATATAATTGATTTGAAGAGTTGAGCATAAAAATCACTGAAGTTTTTTTTTTTCTTTCAAGTTTCATTTGCTTTGTAAATAACACAATAGTTTTTAAGAAAAATCACATGCCAATATGTTGACCTATTGTTAGAAATAAAGTGAATACATTCTAGGTAGAGTGGCTTTCAAGTGTTTTTGACCATGACCTGTAATTAAAAAAATACTACTTAGTATCCAGATACACAGAAATATACATACATACATACACACACACACACACACCTTTCAAAGTTTCACAAAGCAATGTTGACTCTCCTATGCATGGCATATTCTATTATTCCATTCCTTTCTACTCCACTTCTTTAAAAAAATGTATTGAAACCTGCCAAATTGATTTTATAACGTACTAATAGGTCACAGTACGTTTTTTGAAACATAGGGTTGTAGGCAAATAGTAGTAGGTCAAGATAAAGCATGGAGAAATTTTTTTTTTTTTTTAATTTTTTTTTTTTCAACGTTTATTTATTTTTGGGACAGAGAGAGACAGAGCATGAACGGGGGAGGGGCAGAGAGAGAGGGAGACACAGAATCGGAAACAGGCTCCAGGCTCTGAGCCATCAGCCCAGAGCCCGACGCGGGGCTCGAACTCACGGACTGCGAGATCGTGACCTGGCTGAAGTCGGACGCTTAACCGACTGCGCCACCCAGGCGCCCCAAGCATGGGGAAATTGCATAAATAAGTGACATAAGTTGAGATTTGAAATATTAAAGCCTCGAACCAGGCAAGTTATTTAAGTAAATGTAAAAAATCAGAGAGAGATAAGAGAGTATATGTCCCCATGGGAATTCTCTTTAGCTAAATTAAATCAGAGCTCTGTCCATGACAAGCACTCAAGTATTTGATAGAAGATTGCAATCTCCTAGTTACACACTAGTTTCCCATTTACCTGAGACTTGGTGATGGTGAGGGTTTGTCAGTGCCAAGTTTTTGAAAGACTATTTAGTAAGGAAAGAAGAGAGTAGGCCCAGCTGTTGAGAAAAACCAAAAGAGTGGGGTGATATGTAAGTCCTGTTTGGCCTGGAATATGATAGGAAGTCACTCAGGACTTGCCATATTAGCCAGGTGAGGAAGTAGGGTCTATAGTCTGGGATTCATATGGACAGATTAACCAATTAACCAGGTCTCCATAATACAATGGAAAAAGATTAGACATGGAGACAAGGGAGTTTTATTCTAGCTCTTTCCCTGACACCAGTTTCAGACTTAGCCTAGGATTAGTCACTAGACTTAGGTAGTCCACCTTTCTTATATGTTTGACTCTTAAGTTATTATCCATTGTAACCATTTTGTGGTCTTAAAATCTAAGACGTAAATTCAGGTGTAGACCAGAGAGAGTTCAGGCAGTTTCATTGGGAGACAAGAGACTGCAAACATAAGACCAGAATGTAGACCTTGAGAAGGGGAGCAACAAGAGAAATAAACAGACCTTGAGTGTCTATGTAGAGGGGGGTCAGAATATGGGCAGTGATTCTGGAATAAGAACAGTAAAGTAGAATTGAAACTGCATATGTTCCTGAGTCATTTCCTTTGACACTGCAGTTCTTTATTAATACCTTACTAGGACCTGGGTCCCTGTCAGGAAATTGGTGAGATGGAGATATCAGTCAGAGCCCTACAATGAGATACGCATCCAGAGTGAGAGAAGAGAAGTAAAATTCCTGTTCTTTCCATCTAAGCTGGCCCAAGGACAGGATATTTTCTGTAAATGACAGCCAATTTTCCACAAAAAATTTCAAACACCAAAATTTGGACTATCAAAAAGTTTTCTATTCAGTCTGTTACCTGACTCCTTTTTATTTTAAAAAACATACAATATTTATTCATTTTTCAGAGAGAGAGAGAGACAGATTGTGAGCGGGTGAGGGACAGAGAGAGAGGGAGACAGAGAATCTGAAACAGGCTCCAAAGTCTGAGCTGTCAGCACAGAGCCTGATGGGGGGCTCGAACCCATGAACCCTGAGATCATGACCTGAGCTGAAGTCAGATGCTTAACCAACTGAGACTCCCAGGTGCCCCCTGACTCCCTTTTAAAAGCATATATTTGTGGGATTTTGCAAATTTACTACTTAAATTACAAATGTAGATTTTTTATAGTCTTGTTTAAAGCACGTATAGTTTGGACTGTCTGCATTGGAAATCAAGCCACCCCTCTGAGGAGTTCATTCAGTTTATTTGTTTATTCACCGAATATTAATTGAGCACCTGTGATTTTCTGGGGTACTATATTAGCCTTGAGGCCAGAACAGTGAATAATACTGAGATTCTGTCTTCAAGGATTTCATGGTTTAGTAGGAGAGATAGACGTATAAATAGATAAATTGCAATACAATTTGATAAGTGCTTTAATAAAGATAAGAAATGATTAATATAAATGAAAACCAAATTAAGCACATTAAGCTCTTCTCAAAAGAAGAGAAATTTGTTCATGTAAAATATTATTATTAAACTGTATTATTCTTCAATTCCCTAAATGATATTTGAAGATAATGTCTTGCTCTTTTCTCTTCTAGCCCCATTAGTTTTCATTTTTACTCCACTAGGATGGTTTTGTGCAAGCAGACACATGAGATACATGCATAGGTGGACTTTGTTTTGTCATTTTACCTCCATTTCCCTTAAAAATGTCAACAATTTTCACAGTTAAAATAAGAACTATAATTAAGAGAGACAAATCTTAAGACATGAGAGTATTCCCTCTCTCTCTCTCTCTCTCTCTCTCTCTCTCTCTCTCTCTCTCTGTCTCTCTTTTTCTCCCTACCAGTCTTGTCCTCTTTGGGGCAACTAGAAGATACTAATGGGAAAGAAAATAAAAAAATAAAGAAAGAAAGAAAAAAAACTGAGCAGGGAATAGAAATGTGAAAGGAATGAAAGAATACCAGAAATAATAACAACTAATATTTATTGAGTTTTTACTATGTGCTAGAGAGAGCTCTACCCTTTAGGTATTTTAATTCTTTAAGTCCTAACAACAACCCTATAAGGCAGATCTATTCTTATTTCTGTCGTATTAATCAAGAAGCTGGGCATAGGGAGGTTGATTAACATCCCTAATGTCATATAATCAGGAAATTCAGAGCCACAAGTTGAATCTAGCTGACTCCAGAATTCATGATTTAACAACTGCACTAGGCTATGTTGAAAAATGATACCTCACACAAATTTTTTTGTTAAAAATTCCAGAAGTGATATTCATATGAAATATTTATTAATAGAATGGAACACAGCTAGCAGGAGAAGGAAATGAAAGAATGAGCACTCTGTAACATCTCGTTTCCTCCTCTGTATTTTTCGTTTGTTGCTTTATCTTGCAGACAGCATAAATCATGACTATAGAAAGGATTAGAATTTTCAAGAACAGTAAATGTCTACTTGGTATCTATACTTCAATTTTTTTTTTTTTTTGGTAGAAATCTTCCTATCTACCACACAAGCCAAATATAAGAGGGAAAACAGCTTTCTACTTTTGTATTTGCTAGAACAATACAGTTAATTGAGAATAGGATCACCTTAAAAAGGATTACCATAATACTAATTGTATTTCATTTGTTCAGGTCCACTTTTCCATGAATACAAATATTAATTAAAGGACTGGATTATCCCCACTCTCCTTGTAAGGAAGACTGAGGCACCAGGCAGTTAAGTGACTGACCCCCATCCCATGGAAGTGGTCAATTTTGGGCAGAAGAAGAAGTGAAATAGATGGGCTCTAACTAATATCTCATTGCTCTAGTTCAGGATATTGTTCTTCCATTTAACTGGTAGGCAGGGAGTTCAGAAAACTGACACATATGTACCCATCTGAGATCCTTTTGAATGCACTCCTACCAAGTCATCAGCTTTTTCTAGTAAGAACATACAGCTCAATTCTGCCCTGATTCTTCTGCCCTTAGCCTCTTATCTAGATGTGCAAATAGTTTTTCCTTGACTCTCAGGAACCGATGCTCCCTTGATTGTTAGTTTCTAGTGGTGGCCTGATGTGTATGATGCCACATTATCCTGTGTCCTGAGCCTGAAGGGTCTTGTATTTTTGAACTGAGGGGAAAAAAAAAGCCTGGAGATTGTCCAATCACCTCTTCACCCATTTTATCAATAAAGAGGCAGAGACTTCTCAAGAATCTGACTCCTCAAGTAGATGTCTTGTCTCTGATCCCTTCAACTGCTAGCAGTAATTACAGGAAGACTTCAAGGCTATCAGGAAGCCTTTGGGCTCTTGTAGCAGGATTCTTGCACAGAGAGTTGTGATACTGAGACTTTTCTTTCCAGGAAGCAATTTTATTCATGCCAGCACAGCTCAATTGGGTTCGTACCAGAAGAGCTGAGTCCCGAATGCCACGTGGTGTAGTTTTCTATATATTTTCTACTTCTTTGTCTCCATATATGGTAACACAGGAACATGTAGTCTGATTAAGTGGTCTCATGTTACAAGGTCATGAGAGAGATCGTCACGTATTAGAGTATGGCGTATAGCCAGGTTGCCTTGAGGTTTTTTGTTTTTGTTCTTTTTTTCTTAGCGAGGAAGCCCTACCACACTCTCCTTTTTCACTTGCATATTTTTCGCTCTAATACCAAACAGTATGAGGAGCTTCCCTACCCACAGGATCCTGCTAATGAAAATACCCTGCCACTCATGGCAATGGCTTCCCTATGGAAGAGCACTGAACTTAAAACAAAACAAAAACAAAAACAAAACATAACAAAACCCCTAGGATCCAAAACCTGCCTGTGATATCATGCTGTGTGACGTTGGGCATTTGGGTTAATCTCTGATTTTCAGCATCCACATCTGTAGAGTCACATATATACAGGGTTGTTGTGAGGATTTACTGAAATGATAATCACAAAGATTCTGCTATTTTTCTCTGCTCAGAAGCTTTCGTTTGCCTTTCATTGCCTTTATGATAAAGTTCCAAGTCCTTAATATGGCCTCAATGCCCTGACATGATTTCTCTTGCCTGCCTTATCCTTGTTCTCTTGTTCCCAAGAGTTCTAGAATTCCTTCAGTTCTTCTTTAAGTCCAGAGGTCCACGTTATCTCTTGTCAGTGGGTCTCTTGTTTTCTCTGTCTGAAACTCTGTCCTTAGCCTAGCTAATTCATATATCGGGACTCAGCAAACACGTCATTTCGGTTGGTGGGGTTACATGTTTTCTCTTCCCAAGGCCTCATTCTGTGTTTGTCAGTGTCCATCATTCTAATGAGCACTTCTGCTCTTCTTCTCTAAGTTGTAAGTATCACAAAATTAGACTCTGTGTGCATCTTGTAAACATCTATATCCCCAGCACCTAGGGAAGTATCTGACATCAGGTACAAGGACATCTGTAGGCTCTTTGATTGTCTGTATATACCTATCGCACATAAATGCATTACCAAGTGCATGAATATACCTACAGAGTAGGGCTAAATAAGTGGCATTTGTCTATCTAGGTTAAATAATTGCTAAAGCTCTGTGGCTGCTCTTGGTAACCACCCTCCTGGCCGTAGCAACCATAATATATACAAGACATCATTGCATTAACCTTTCTACTCCAAGCGAATAAAGTATAGCTTAGACTTCTTAGACATTCCCTCTGGCCTGTGTACTGAGTTGGACTCATTCTGCTGCAACTCCCAAGTCTGCAGAAAACCTCATCTGGCTCCATTGTCAGCTAACAAAGGATCAACCCATCTCTTATCTCCTTTAAACTGGCGGCTTCAAAGCAAGAGCAATGTGCATCAATGTAAGCTCCAATCAGAGTTGCAAGTCACTTTCCAACAACTTTATCTTTTCACCAGTTTATTTGAAGCCTGGCATAAGTTTGACAGCATTGCTAGCAGTCTATGCTGTGGTTATGCCATTGTGCATAATACCATTCAGTAAGACTGATTTTAAAAATATCATACATGGCCCAAGAATAATCATCCCATTCTTTTGCTACCCTTACTTAATTATCTGCATAGCTTTTGATTGTCTTAGAGTTGAATTTCATCTTAAGGAATAAAAAAGCCTAAGAGTAAATAGTAGATATTTATGTAAATATTTTACTTCCCCCAAACTGTTTACTTGGACTTAATATAACCCTGGTTTTCTTATGTTTTACACAAATTTAGCAGGTGTTAGTGCTCTGGAGTCCATTTTGCAGTCACACACATGAATTCCAGGTAAACAAATGAAGTGAAATTTATTTAAACAGACTGGATTATTTGTATCCAAGGAGACTCACTTGGACTAATTTAGTTTATGCGAGAATAGGTTAATCTCTTCAAATAAGTCATTGCTTTATGCTGAATTGCCATCGCATCCCTAGCTTCCTCACCATTTTGCCTGGACTATAGATGGATGCTGAATTCACCTGTTGCTACTGCAGTCAACTGTTATGTTACCTTGGCAACTTGGGATACTCTACTTTCAAAGAAAACTAGAAAGCTTTCAAAGAAAAATGAGACAGTTAAAAAATAAGTATGGAGACTCTTTTCATCTGAATAGCTGTGTCTTTGAGAGCTCTTCCTGAAAAGCAGCCTGTTGTTAGCTGATGTGACCAGATTATTGAGTACTAAATCCGTGTTTCCAGAGGAGAGTGTGTGTGTATGTCTTAAATTGATCATTCAGGTAGTATGATTCATCTGTCTCTCAGTAATTTTAGATCATCTTCCCTTGTTGTTTGAAACTCATTTTTTTAACTTAGTGAAAAGCAAAATGTAGTTATGCAAAATATATTTTTTCCTTCAATTCTGAGACTTCTTATTTACTGCAGAATTTTATGGATAAACTTATCTTTGGAAGGAACAATTCCTTCCCCTAATTGGGGTTGTGTTCACATAAGATAAAACCAAAAAGGAAGATGTTAGGAAAAAAGGGAGGGGGGGTAGATTTAAAAGGGAAAGGAAACCTTTTACATTTGTTTTATTGTGGAAGTATTTTTACAAGACCTGTTTCATAGAAAATATTTTTGTGGATGAGTGTTTATGACAAAATAAGTATGTTCTTTTTTTGTGGCACTAGGAAGTGAGAAGGTATTTTTAGTTGTGTGAGATTTTCTCTTTGTTGGAAGGTGTAAAACATGCTACGATCACATTGCTGCACCTATCTGTTTTCTATGGAGGACCGGGTCAGAAAGGGTCAAAAAGCACGTCGAGGGCTTCCCTTTATTCTCTCCTTAATCCAGGCATAGTATTTCTATTAATTTCGAGATTGTTAGGATTCTTTTTCAAGTCTCAGACAAAAAACAATTATTGATAGTTTTTGAGACTGTCTCAACTTGAACCACTGGGCCTTTTCCATGAAAGCTTTCTTCATGCCAACTCTCTTTTCCTGTTATGTTGTTGTTGTTGTTGTTGTTGTTGTTGTTGTTGTTGTTTTTAACATTGCGTGACTGGCTATTTACTTCCTTAGTGATGCCATTGCAATCATCTGCTCCTTCTACCCAGGGAGGGCACTTCCTCCTCTGGACTCCTGCAGCACCCTTTCTTTCATGCTATACCGTTTCATCACTTGGGTTGTTAATATGTTTTCATGCTTCTCTTTCTCTCTCTCTCTCTCTCTCTCTCTCTCTCTCTCTGTCTCTCTGTCTCTGTTTCTCTTTGAGCATCTTGAGCCCTGGGACTGGCTTTTTTATCTTTGTATTCACACGCTTATAACAGTGAGTGGTACATAATAGGCTTTCAAATTGAGAGTCCCAATATGTATGATAATAAATGAAAAAAAAGAATGATTTCATATTTTAGGATCACTTTGAATTCTGATTCTGTCATCCATTCCAGTTTGGTGTTACCTACAAATTTCCCAAGATTCATTCTCTGTTTACATCCAAGCCATTGATAGATATAGAACAGACGATACAGAGGTAGGTATAGATATAGATTGGGATGGCCTATGGCACATCTTGGAAAACATACCTTCAGTCTACATTTTACCCCCAATCAATGTAACATTTTGAGAAGAGAAGTTCATTAAATATTTCAAATAATTTCACATCTATGAGTCAGTCAAGTGAAATAGTACCTTGACTATATTCTCTTTATATTTTGCATATGCTTTTTCATATTACTTGGCTGAAAATGGGCAAAAAGGATCAAAAGACTTCTGTTTGCTGCTTTATGGAAAAAAATTTATTTCCATCATAACTAGTAATAAGCACTCATAACTAATGTGTCTCCCAATTCATTCTAGAATTTTGCTAGAAATCAACGTTGAATTCAGCAATCCATAATTTTTCCCATTTCTTAAAATTGGGATTTTTGTCCACCTTTAATCTCTATGATTTAGTGTCTATTCTTTTACATTCTTGCAATAAAATCTTTCCGGGCCTGGAAATTTGAAGACATTTAAATTGCCCAGGTAATAATTTACTGCCACCTCATCTGCCAGAACTTTAATTCGTTTTTACAATGTTTATCCTACCCCTTCTACAGGGAAGATTTAGTTTCTTGCTAGAGAAGATGGATGAAACATAGGAGTTGAAAATCCTGGCTTTCCTCTTAAATTTGTTGCTAGGTCACTATCTTCCTTAAGTCACAAGCTTTTCTGAATAAACCTCACAAATATAGATACTTTTCTTTTTTGATTTCAGGATATTTCATGAACCTGAATCTCATTCTGGCCAGAAGCCTTCTTGACACTATGTATACACGTTCACAGCACATATAATATCTGTCTCTTATGTCTCACTTTTCATTTTTTATTGCACGGTTTTTAAGATATGAACAAAAGACCCTTGTATGATTATATTAACTTAATCACATCCTTCTTTTCTGAAAATAGTGATTCACATCATTTCTACAATTTGTCATCATCGTTAGATGCAATTATTTTTAAGAAATTTTGATTTGGGATGGAAGGGGGATTCTATGCAAATTTACTCTGTACAAAATTACTTCCTTCAGAAACTTCACTTTTCTGTGAATCTGGCTTTATTTACCTTTGATAGAGACATGGCTGTAATTATTCGAGCCCCTGCTTTGTTAGGTTCCTGAATTTTTATAGAAAGTCAATCCTCTTCCCAGCTGCCCTACTTATTACATCCTATACAACTACATACATATGCGGGAACAGAAACACACTTCCCTCCAGGAACTTTTTATGGAGTATAAATTCAAACTCATTGTCCCTGGACGGTTTTAAAGACTGAACGGAGAGAAACAATCATTTCACAATGGATTGAACTTCAAAGTATTTCTTTAACTGAATTTCATTTTGATATAATATCATGTCCTATAAGGTATATCACAAAACAAGAAACATCCCTATGGAATTCATTGCTTTGCTAACTCACAAGATATTGCTGAGGCTGCTGTCATATTTCTATGCCCCCCACTATAAGCTACTTCTATATTATGTACTAGAAGAGTTATAATTTCCCAGTGAATCTTTAAATTGATTCTGCTTTCCTCTTCAAGAAAGTTAAGATGCAAATTTGTGACTCTCATTAAAAGTGTGCAGTATATTGGGGCGCCTGGGTGGCTCAGTCAGTTAAGCAGCCGACTTCAGCTCAGGTCATGATTTCGCGGTCCGTGAGTTCGAGCCCCTGAGTCTGTGCTGACAGCTCAGAGCCTGGAGCCTGTTTCAGATTCTGTGTCTCCCTCTCTCTGACCCTCCCCCATTCATGCTCTGTCTCTCTCTGTCTCAAAAGTAAATAAACGTTAAAAAAAATTAAAAAAAAGTGTGCAGTATAAAGGGGTGCCTGGGTGGCTCAGTCTGTTAAGCATCTGACTCTCGATTTTGGATCAGGTCATGATCTTGAGGTCTTGAAACTGAGTTCTGTGTAGAGCTCCCCACTAAGCGTGGAGCCTGCTTGTGATTCTCTCTCTCCCTACGTCCTTGCCTCCCCCCACCCCATTCATGCTTGCACTCTCTCAGAATAAACTTAAAAAAAAAAAGTGTGCAGTATAGGACTTCATGCTTTGCATTTTAGTATTAGCTTCGTATTTTGAGCTTATACCTCCAGTTACTTGCCACGTCCACATCTTTGTGAATCGCCACAAATTCTTTTTGTGATAGTGTAAGATAAAAATAAAACTATCCTGTATTTCTTCTTCCTCCTATTATAAAGTTACAGTGGTACTTTCTCCTAAGGGCCCCTACTTTTTCCAGTCCAATCCTGTTTCTTATTGATCGTCATTGAAACCAACTATCATATACATCATCTGTGAAATCAGCAGATAGAATATTTTCATGTCCATTATAAACTTATTAACACATAAATATATCCAGTGGGCATTAAAATCAAATGCCATCTGGGTACTTGACATGCTTTTCCTTCTTCTAGCCTGTCAAAAGTTTATCAGATGCTTTACTTGGGGTATAATATTTTCTGCAGAAGTACAATTAATTGAAATTTTTCATCATTACTGTATTATACCTCTGTGCTAGCCCTATAATATATATTAGGAAAACATACATCCCTGCTTGTGAAATTCCCATAACAATATCACCTGTTTGTTTTTCATCCATTTGTGTAGTGTGTGTGTGTGTTTTAACTTCAGTTCTTATGTCAGGTGGATTATTGCAAAACTAGAAAGGAGGCAAAAACTCTTATTTATTTACCTGAAATGCACATTTTGTGGAGTTTTTTGATGTTGGCTTCGGGGTAGAGTCTGAAGATTATACTCAGGAAGCATATTCTATGAAGCATGTTAAATAAGCACCATGTTTATATTCTTTTATTTTCAATAATCCAAATGGTTTGCAAGTTTTAATATAATCAGATATTAGATTTAGCCTGACCTCATTTCTCATTAAAATTAGGCAACTTTTTTTATAGCTATTTCCAACTCTCTCTTTCATGTTTTTGAGGATTTTAATAGGAGTATTTGATTTTGGTCATCTGTATTAGATTCAAATCCAGTTCCCATTTACTTTCTGTTTTGAGGCAGCCTCTGGTCAGCACTTCCTTGAGATTCACAATGTCCCTCAGTTTTGGCAGGAGAAAGAAAGAAGAGAAAGAAGCACAGAAGTAGAAAAGGGAACATATCAAGGGACTGTGTCCTGGCATAGTCACGTCACGTCGGTATCCTTACCTGTTCATAAGCCAACTCTGAAGACAGTTCCCAGTAGGAAGCTTAAAAATGCTTTGTGCTCCAAGGAAACATTGTTGAGGAACCCAAGGCGACTGAGAGTCAATAATCATGAGGGTGAAAGTTATAAACATATTGTTTACATGTATAAGAATATAAAATACATAGGCATCATTACTTTTATAAACCTAAGCAATTTGGATGGAAAAGTAGAAAGCCATTTTTACTAATCGCCACTTCTATTGTTATAAGACAACCAGCAAAATGTGTGGCTGCAGTGGGAAGGTTTTTGATTTTGTGGTTTCAGGATCAAACTTCGCACTGGGTGCCTTTGAGTTTGGACATTCAAGCCAAACCTTTCAAGCTTTTTGACATTGTGAAGTAACAGTCTTATAAGAAATCAAAGGATGAAAAATTCCATGCAAGTGAAGGTTGGCTCATGCATTTTAAAGGCAGGTTTGACTTGAATATATTAGGGTGCAGGGTGAAGCTGCTGGTGGAGATAAGATGGCTACTCAAGAAATAAAAAAGAGAGACATTCTGTTTTCAAACCCAGAAGGAAGACAACAACTTGATCTCTAATATCTATTCCTGCTTCAGGGAAATTTACAGTGAGAAAAGAGGGCAACAAAATAACTCTCGGAATTATTTTATCTGAATTACATCAAATGATCCAAATTCTTCTCGAAAATGGTTTTCAAAATCCCTCAGACATGTTTTTCTAAATGCTAATAATTTCATAGAGATGGTATTTAAACACCTTTATTTCCTAATTTGTTGACAAAACAGAAAATCATAATAAATGTTAGTATGTATCTCCTGTATCATTCTAGTACATTTTTTATGATTTATTAAAGTACTAACCTGTACAGTTCAAATATGAACAATAACTTTATGGAGAATTTATTAAACTTTTCTAAAATAGGAATTTTGTTGTGACATAAACTTTACAAGGTAAGATTGCTAGATCAGCCTTGGAATTTTCCTCATCAGATTTCATAATTCTTACTTAAGGAAAAGTTTTAACTTTGTTGTTGAGATAGAATTTCTTGGATAACTACAGCTGCTGTTTAAGGAAATTATTATTTTTATCTGGTGCATTCACTGTAGTTAATAAGGCGTGATTGGATCCATAGTGATGAAGAGCATATAAAAGTGCAATATATTATTAAATTCAACATCTCATGTTGATGCAGGGTCAAAGTTAAGAAATTAAGTACTCATAAGCCAAAAAAACTTTAGAATTTTAAGCTCTGAAACAAAATGCATTATGCATTTAAAAAATAAATGCCATATATTATGATAAGCATTTACCAGGAAAGGGAAAGAGTATGCAAAATATAAATTTATATATGTAGGAGTCTGCAAGAATTGAAAAATCACCATATTAATAACATTGGAAAAAAGTATTTTGGCATGCTAAATGCTCAGTTTTAATGCTGCTTGAATCCTGTATTCACTATTTTTATTATTCTACTTAGATAAAGTCAGTATGCAATTGAAAAGAAAATATGAAAAGCAAAGCATATACAAAGCCACATAATAGAAAACACATTTTTTATACCCTCCCCCAGATTAATCCAGGATTTCATTCCCACCAACCATCATGATTTACGGACAGCCTTCAATTAATTGCAGTCATCACACTATATTATAATTATATATTTCCTTGCTTTATTCATTTATATCCACTGAGCCCTCTATGTGAAAGGAATGTCTACCTCTGTATCCCAGTGCCTAATCTCTACACCTATTCAGTGTATGACACATAATCAGTAGTCATTATAAGTTGTTTGATCAAGGAACAAATATATGTATATGTGAATGTAGGATAAAGCACGGAGTAGGCAGAATGTATGGTGCTTTGGGCAGAACTATAAATTTGAAATATTTTTAGATGTTGTGGAATTCAGGTACTGAAAAAATTCACTTCCAGATGTTATTTAACTGTAACTTAAGGGAAAGAGTACACTTCCACCAGTCCTTTGTGCAAAGGCCATTCGATCCAATGGAAAATTTCTTAATTTTATCATCTTTGGAAGAAACCCTTCCATCCTGACCGTGCTAATTAATCTGGATCCTGTCTAGTTCCATTCTGTATCCTGGAAAGTGATGTGCAAATGCGTGATGTACCCATGTGTTGTCACACTGTGTTTTGTTTTGCTTTGTTTGCAGTGCAAGGTTGGGTGTAATGCTTTTGGTTCTTTTCATACAAAATTCCAGAGAAAGCGCAGCATTTCATGCGTCTCTTGGCCCAGGCAGCATTTTCAGCCATTGTGTTCAGTGAATAATGCACTTGCAGGTTTTCGTTTTGCTAGTGATCACTTAGAGCCCGTAATCTTGTAGTTTGGATTATTTCCCCCAAAACTTATTACCTTACATCTACTCTCGCTAGATGAAGCTCATATGCTGATATGCCACTTTCATGCCCACTTACCGGGACTCGGAGGAGTCTTCCTGAATTCCATCCCTGTCACTTCAGCATTTCCGTACCCACTAGAGCTTACTGTCATGTGAGCATATAGAGATTTCACGACATATAACCTCTTTAACTGCATTTAAAAAGATACTAGAAGTGCTATTGGTTTCAGAGCAAATGCCTTAGATGGTTCAGTGTGGGGTACAGTAAAGAGGGTTTGTGGCACAATTCTGAGACTCTGTTTCACAGAAGTTAGTCTTTTTTTCCCCTCCGCATCTGTCAGAACCAACAGGCATTTCCTCCTGTGCATCTGTCTACTTTTTTTGCATCTGTGAGCTTTGGGCTGCCTGCCTTCTTGGGTTAGCTTGCTTCTGGCAGAGAATGGATATGTGCTTGTAGATGCAGGGTCCTTGACCTTGCTAATCTTTTTGACTGGCTTGTTTTTTTGCTATCACAAGCTTTATTGATGTATGATTGACACATAAAAACTATATATATATATCTGTGGCATACTGTGCAATGTTTTGATATACATATACATTGTGAAATGATTGCTTTTGAGCTGTTTGCTTAAAGTGTGTGATATATCAGGAAAGGGGACCTGACTGTAGAATTAAATAGTAACATAGACCTTGACTTTACCTTCTATTTGCACATGAATGAGTAATTTCGTTGGGGTTTCTCCCCCCATCTGCAGAGGAGATCCTAATGTCTAAATACAAGGTTTGGAAGATTACATGAGAGAGCATATTGCGTATCATGGTGTATCGTATTTTATATCATTTACACAATGAAGCACAGTCTTCAGGATACTTTATTCCCTTCATGTCTTATAGCTGTTTCTCCTTTAATCTGAACCTCATTATTTTCCCCACTGCCCTGATGAGGCCCGCTCTCTTTTACTGTGCCCATCTGACCTCTTGTCCCTGTTTTCCTGATTCTGTCATCTACCAGGTGACTTCTGTCCAGTGTGGCTAATCTCTGACTAAACATCCCCCTCATTAGGCAGCTTTGAAAAGAAAACAACCTCACAAACAGGTTTTAGAAATTCTTTGATTCTCTATAAATCATGCTTGCCTATTTATTTTTTATTTTCCCAGATCATGCGTGTCAACTACTTGGGCGTAATCTCCCCTTACATTATCACCAGCATATACTGAACAAAACACTCCTGCCCAGATGCAGGGGTCTTGGGAATACAGCGTGGAAGTGATCTTTGAAAGTGCTGCCAGCATTGGAGACTTTGGGGTGGTTCTGGTTTGGGCGGGAGCGTTCCCCATAAAGGGCCAGAGTTAAAAATAATATGAAGGGCAAGTTGCTATTTTGGTGGAGGAGAGGAGTTATAAATCAAAATCCTCTGTCAGAAGGATAATCTATAATTAGGAGGGTCTAGTGAAAGGCAAGGTGACAAGTATATCCTATCCAGGCTGGCCAGCCACACACAAAGTAAGATAAGGTGATAAGGTTAAACGGAACAATTCTAGGCTATTAGGGAGATCCCTTCTATTTTTTTCTTTTCTTTTTTAATTTTTTTTACAGATAGAGAGCAAGCGAGTCAGGGAAAGGAGCAGAGGAAGAGAGAGAATCTTAAGCAGGCTCCATGCTCCGTGTGGAGCCCAACATGGGGCTCTATCCTACAACCTTGCAATGCTGGCCTGAGCCAAGCTCAAGAGTCAGACACTCAGCTGACTGAGCCACCCAGGTGCCCCAAGGAGAACCCTTTCAGCGAGTATGCAATCCAGTGGCACAGAGGAAGTCATCAAGGTTAGAGTAGCAGTGTGAACTGAAGCAGAGCACTCCATGCCTAGTTCCAAAATGTATACAGTAAACATGAGGAGATTTGGAAACCTGAAAAATATAGAACAGTAAATTACTGAGCATCTGAGGGCTTTATGTACATTGGCTTAAATTCTCAAAGCAAAAAATATTCTTAAGATAATAAAGATGGCTTGGTTTGGGTTGTTCCCAAATATGACTCTTAGAAAATATTTGGGTGCAAGCCAGTAAAGAGTCCATTAATAAACCCGTGACCACTGTGAGAGATCCTACCGGAGACCTCTGAGTAACTATGTAGAATATACTTCAGAATTGTTCCTCCAAGAAGCAAGGACAATGAAGGGTTTAGCCACAAACTCCCATCTTTCCTTGGTTGAGGACTACTCCTGGAAACACTAATTTCCCTGAACTACTGTTTTGCTCTACATGTTGGAAGAAGCTTTCAATGACTAAAGAAACAGAGAAATATAGGTGCTAGAGGGTAGGGAATTGTCCATGGCAGCTATCAATGACTTCCAACGTGGACTAAGAAGCATATGGGTGGGGCAATGACAGTGTCTGCTACCAAGGGGAAGTATATAATCCTTTCCATGTAAGCAGCTGAAGAGAGGGAGAGGCTCTGTTCAAAAACACTGATATCAACATATGATATTGTCTTACTTCAGCCACTCACATCCAGGACCCGTGGTTAAGTTGCATCAGTGCATTTCAGTCTTTTCCACAAAAATTAACATTACATCAGGACCAGGAACTAGCATTTACTTTATGTGTTTTTTTACTACCCAGCGCAGTGTTTTCCTGAAACGAACTATGTTCATTTCCAGTGAGATTAGAAAGCAGCTGCTCCATAAGATCCCCTTTTCCCTAAAAAATCAGAGCATTTGCTAATGGTAACCTGCTTCCCTATGTCTATTTCCATAATGCTTCCAATCCCAGAGGATCCAAATACACAGAATTAGCAATTACCGTATAGCACATTTAGCGTACTTAGAAGCCTCTTTGCCCACCGTTGGAATGCGGCCACAGGGATGGAGCACAACAGCTGTGCAGTAGCTACAATAGCACACTGTAAAAACGTGCGATGCATAGCCTGACCGGTATGTGTTTCCCATATAGCAGGTTGCACATTTGCAGTCTCAGAGTCGCCTGTAGATCACATTTGAACTTCTAGTATCAAGAGTACATAGTAATATTTAAAGTAATTATCTTTAGGAGGATAAGAGCAATTCATACTATCCTTTAATCTTGCCCATTAGAATCGGAAGTGAGAGCAGCAGTCCACAAAGGGCCAATGTCTTTGTTATGAAACTGAATGCCCAGTAAGCAGGAACCTGTGTCCTGGGAGGTATGTATGCTGTGCCGTGTAGGGTGATGATGGTGACATCACAGGCACATAAGTGGTTATTCGTAGTACGCAGACTCTTGTACATATGCTATTTACTGCTCATAAAGCACCCACTTTGCAGATGGGGATATAAAGACCCAAAGAAGAGATGCATATCACGCAGGATCACAGAATTGTAGCAAGAAAAGTGTAGGCTTCAAGCCTGTTTGTTGCTTTTGTATCCTATGTCATTCCCACCACACGGGACCACTTCTGTATGTAGTGAGACATGGGCCTGTGGAGGGTTCAGTGGCTAACCAAGTGAAGTAAAAGCCCACTACTTCCTTTTAAAGCATCCTATACATTGTAAGTGGAGAGTTCCGTGGACTCAAAAATGTACTAAACTAGGTATCAGAAGATGATTCTTCTAGCCCTGGCACTTGTGCTTACTGCTGTATGATCTTGGATTAGTCACTTTATATACGTGAGTCTTCGGTTCCTCTCTGTAAGTCTGTGAATTTTGATTGCTTCCATGGTAATTTTCCATACTTTTATAACAGAGATTGTAGACATTTAAAGTGCTATATAAAAGGAAGGTAACCATCACTCATTGAGGACCAGACACTACCCAGAATTCTTTGTACATTTTGGTTTTCATTAACTTTTCCTACAGTTAGTTGTAGGTAATGAAACCCATTTTACATGAGGAAAAATTAAAGCTCATTGAGTTGTAGTTTCTTACCAGAGATCACAAAGCTTCTAAGTGGGAACAGAATTTAAACTCAAGCGTATGTGATTTTGAGCCCTGTGCTGTCTTCAGTGCGTCTGAGGCCAATCCCAGGGTCTTCCCTATCATGGTGTGGAATGGGAATGTTTACCTGAATCTGTGCTAATGCAGATCATCAATGAAAGTAGAAAGTCTGCAAATGTTCAGACAATCAGGATTTCCACCTCTCATGGAAAGAGGGTTAGCCAACTCAAGTTTTAGACACCAACAGGTCTGTCTCTTCTCCCTGACCATGATCTTTTCTCCTTTGCCCTCCCCATTCTCTTGTCCCAACATTAATGCTTTATCTCACTGTCCACCACTGATTAGAACCTCCATTAGGCCCTTGGGAAGGAATAGTTCTTGCCCTCAAGAAGAGATGACAAGCAAACAGGCAGGTATAAAACAGCATGCTCATTATGCACCTCAAGAGAGGTAAGCTTGGGAAAGTGCTATTGGAGACAACCTGGAGACTCAATCTGGAGAACAGCTCCCTCCCCACCCACCAATGAAAAGAAACCCCTAACTCCTATTCATAATAAGGCACAAACATGTGAATGATAGGGTTGGAAATGCTCCCTTTCATCAGAAGTGTTTCCAGACTTGTAATAAAAACATGTAACAACCTGAGTGACTTGAGGACTAACCAATCAGAGTAGAGACGGGTATGCACTGAGACCCCCTGCTCTGCCAATGTGAATTTAGCTGCTGGAGCACGAGGAAGGCCAGGAGGTCCCAGGAGAGGGCTGTGGTGGCCATAGCTGAGGAGTGGGGTTGGGACAGAGGTACTAGAGGGTCAAGATGGTGGCTTGATTCTGCAACTGATGTTGAGATATACCAGAGTTTTCACAACTAATAAACTCCTCTAGTAGTAGTACCAGTTGAATACCAGTCCTACTATTTGCTTTTAGAGGCCACTCCTCTATTTGCATTAAGCTTTCCTGAGATCTGCCTTAAGCCCTGCTATGATATTTCATGCATCTATAGGCCACAGAAAGAGGTGCCCCAGTAATCACTCCATGTGCACAGCCACCTGCTTTATGAGTGCGTAATACCACATATCTACAGGCTATGAGAGAAACCTTAGAAAATTATTCCAAGTTAAGACTTGATCAGAGGAGAATCGATTGGTGACTTGTGAACACTCCTTGTTTAACTTCAGTGAAATGATAAAAAGCATAACAGCATTAAAACACTTTTACGCTCTATCATTGAGAAAGCAGTTTCATATATACGATGTTATTTCCTTTTCACTGCATTTCTGTGGATTGAGCAGGGCTGTTATCATTATTATCCCAAATTAACAGATAAGGAGATGGTGATGCAGGAAGTATAACTAACAGAGTCAAGCAGTGAGCAAATGATAAGATCTGGTGACTCCTGAGGAGGTGAAAATGGGCTTTGGGTCTGAGAGCCTGAAACTGAAGTCTGGCTCCACCTCTATTGCTGGATGACCATAAACAAGATCTCCTTGAAACACATTAGCATCAGCTCCTCTTTTGTCAATTAGGGAAGTATCAGTTATCTACCTCTTTGGCTTGTCTTGAGGTTTCAGTGAGGCAATGTTGGGATGCTACACAGTGCTTGCCCACAGAAAGTGCTCAATCAGTGGTGGCTCCTCCTGTTAGAAAGCTGGTCAACAGACTCCTAACACCATGTCCTCATCACTGTGCACCACCTTTTTTACACCTACTCATGATACACCCACAAACCCCATCTCGTATTAGAAAATCAAAACAGAATCCTGAATAATTTCAAATACCAACGGTTCTTAGTATGTTCTTTTAGTACTAAGTGCTGTGTGATAATATTTACATATTTAGTGCCAATGACAAAAGTACTAAGGAAAACAAACCCATATAAGCAAATAAAAATATTTCACGTTTTGATTTCTAATATGTGAATGTCTCCATTCTACAAAATAGTATTTGAAGCTCCTTATCATAGTAAGATATTGATTAATTTTACAGACAAAACATTGGGACTAGTAAAGTTCTAGAGAATGGCAATGTACATATCACATCCAGAACGACTTGTTTTCTCAAATCTGTCTTGTGCAATAAACCATTCTATACAATTTTTCCATTGGGTTTTCCAAGCTGTCAACCAGTGGACTTCAACTCCTCACATTTTGTTTTAGGAGTGGGGCAGGGGAGGGTATATTGGATAAAAAGATGAGTTTTTCATAGTCTCCTGAACCTAATAAGATTTGTGTGTATCTTTAGAAGGTGCAAATTTCACGGTCTAGGAAGGAAAATATTTCATTTGAAAGCCTTTTCTGAGATGATTGAAAAAATTGCCAAAACAATTCAAAAATGGCTTAGAAGACAGAGTATGGGTTAAAATAGGGATGTAATTCTTATCTTTGTATTTTATTTGAGGCAATCTGTTCCTTGCTCTGTGAGTCAGTAAGCATTTTGCTTTACTCTGTATTTGGAAATTGCATACATATCCCTAGACACTGAATTCTTCCTAAGTTTCTTGGACACACAGCTACTGGTCACTACTACTAAAAATTCACTGCCATTGTAGGGTTCAGCACTAGCTGTTGAATAAGAACTGTTGTAGAGGACATACCCCATATCTGTCTTAAAGCTCTGCAAATCTGGATTTCTCGGCCTACCACAACCACACATGTGACTCATTAGCTGTCTTAAGCTTATCAAAACCATAGGGTCAAATACCCAACCTAATTGTTTTCTGGTGCTTAAAAAATACTGGGTGGCTTCAAATCTCAGTGAGTGGCATCATATGAAATTTCTTCCCAAAGCAGAAATTCCTCTCTGAGGTATTTCAGGACTTCCAAAACTGGCCCCCTGTTTTTCAGAGGGAAGACTTAGGGGCCAAGTAAAATTTGCAGAAGTAATGCCATATTTACCATTATTAGATCTGGTCCTCATTTGTTTTTAATGTTTATTTATTTTGAAGAGAGAGAGAGGGAGTAGGGGAGGGGCAGAGAGAGAAGGAGACACAGAATCCAAAGCAGGCTCCAGGTTCCAGGCTCCGATCTGTCTGCACAGAGCCCAGTGCAAGGCTGAAACCCACCAACCATGAAATCATGATCTGAGCTAGAGTCGGACACTTAAGCAACTAAACCACTCAGGTGCCCCAGATCTGGTCCTCATTTGTAATAAAAAGTGTTATCTCTACAGTTAGCACCTTTCAAAGTGCAAGTAGTCCTGAGAGAGGGAATCTCTGAACTTCTAGCCTTCATTTTTGCCTTAGCCTTGGCTGTGTTCTTCCCTGTTTTGGAGTATGCATTGTTCCCTTTTAGTTACTTAAATCCTGGGCATTCTTCCAAGCCCAGATCAAGCTTTCCTTACCTGCTACAGTTTTAGCTTCCCCTTTCCCTTCTCTGAACAATTAATGAATTCGCCTGTAAGTTTCACCATAACACATTTGAGCGAATAACCACAAAGGGGAGAATTAAAGATAGAGAGGTAGATGCTACTGGGAAAGTTAATGTAAGGAAAACTTTTATTCAGAGCAGCCAAAAGGGGGAAATAGGTTGGCTTGTGAGGTAATAACATCCTGATCACAGAAGATAGCTAATAGTTGGCTGAACAGTGGTTTGGGGGCCCTGTTCCAGGGACTCATCTATTAGATGTGCCATGAAAAAGACTGTAGGATCCCTGAGATTATATCATTTTATACTTTCAATAACATGTAGATTCATTGAGAAGAAGGCTTTACCTTATGCTGCTTTTGTATCTTAAAAAGCAAGACATGTAGCAGGCAGCACTTAATTCAAAAGTGATTGATTTGTATTTGTTTTGCTAGTTCGTTTCCTCTTATATCAAGAGGTAGAGGGCAACAAGGAAAAGACTTAGAGGGAGAAGAAGCTTACAAAAAATGTCATACAAAACTTGCAGCATATATAAAATAAGTTTAATTTATAGCTCTTCATGTGATATCTTTCATTACTTTTTACTAACAGAGACATGCGGTCTAGGCCTCCTGATTAAGGTGATGCCAGGTCTGGTCACAGGAAAAAACAAAAATCTGAAAAATTCATTTATAACTTGATACCACTCAGAAAAAAAGGTTATCTTTTATTCTGAATTCGTAATTCAATCTCATTGGTTTCTTGCCTTTTCTTAAGGATGATATGATAAAAAAGAACTCATCCTTATGGTATTTTGTTGTGATTGTTGTTTCAAAGAGCTCACACCCTTTCTTATTTAATCCTCAGTAGAGTCCTATGTGGAAGTTTTCAGTAAAGTAATACCTTGTCAATTTACCAGAGGAAACTAAGGCTCAAAGGGGTTAAATGACTTGGTCAAAATCATGCAGCCATTAATAACCACAATCCCAATCTTTACTCTTAAACCCACTGATTTAAATCCATAGTAACACTGGCAGCATAATATAATGTATTTTCTTAAATTTCTATTTATTTATTTTGAGAGACAGCATGCATGAGGGAGGGAGGGGCAGAGGGAGAGGGAGAGAGAGAATCCCAAGAAGGCTCTGCACCCTCAGCACAAAGCCCGACATGGGGCTTGATCCCACGAACCATGAGATCAGAGCCAAAATCAAGAGTCAGAGGTTTAACCTACTGAGCCACCCAGGTCCCTCTAATGTAATGTATACTGCAACTTGCAAGGGTTGATAAGTCAGCTTAATCTAGGCAAAAGAAACTTTAAATACAAATATTTATGTACTGGCAGAAGAACAGACACTCAGATCAATGGAACAGAATAGAGAACCCAGAAATGGACCCACAAATGTATGGCCAACTCATCTTTGACAAAGCAGGAAAGAATATCCAATGGAATAAAGACAGTCTCTTCAGCAAGTGGTGCTGGGAAAACTGAACAGCAACATGCATAAGAATGAACCTGGAACACTTTCTTACACCATACACAAAAATAAACTCAAAGTGGATGAAAGACCTCAATGTAAGACAGAAAGCCATCAAAATCCTCGAGGAGAAAGCAGGCAAAACCTCTTTGATCTTGCCTGCAACAATTTCTTACTCAACACATCTGTGGAAGCAAGGGAAACAAAAGTAAAAATGAACTACTGGGACCTCATCAAAATAAAAAGCTTCTGCACAGCAAAGGAAACAATCAACTGAAAGACAACCAACTGAATAGGAGAGGTTATTTGCAAATGACATATCAGATAAAGGGTTAGTATCCAAAATCTATAAAGAACTTACCAAATTCAACACCCAAAGAACAAATAATCCAGTGAAGAAATGGGCAAAAGACATGAATAGACACTTCTCCAAGGAAGACATCCAGATGGCCAACCGACACATGAAAAAATGCTCAACATCACTCATCATCAGGGAAATACAAATCAAAACCACTATGAGATACCACCTTACACCTGTCAGAATGACTAACATTAACAACTCAGGCAACAACAGATGTTGTCAAGGATGTGGAGAAAGAGGATCTCTTTTGCATTGTTGGTGGCAGTGCAAACTGGTGCAGCCACTCTGGAAAACAGTATGGAGGTTTCTCAGAAAACTAAAAATAGAACTACCCTATGATCCAGCAATTGCACTACTAGGCATTTATCCACGGGATACAGGTGTGCTGTTTCGAAGGGGCACATGCACCCCCATGTTTATAGCAGCACTATCAACAATAGCCAAAGTATGGAAAGAGCCCAAATGCCCATCAATGGATGAATGGATAAAGAAGATGTGGTATATATATACAATGGAGTATTACTCAGCAATCAAAAAGAATGAAATCTTGCCATTTGCAACTACGTGGATGGAACTGAAGGGTATTATGCTAAGTGAAATTAGTCAGAGAAAGACATAAATCATGTGACTTCACTCGTATGAGGACTTTAAGAGACAAAACAGATGAACATAAGGGAAGGGAAACAAAAATAATATAAAAACAGGGAGGGAGACAAAACAAAAGAGACTCATAAATATGGAGAACAAACTGAGAGTTGCTGGAGGGGTTGTGGGAGGGGGGATGGGCTAAATGGGTAAGGGGCATTAAGGAATCTACTGAAATCATTGCTTCACTATATACTAACTAATTTGGATATAAATTTAAAAAAATAAAAAAGTTAAATAAAAAATAAATAAATACAAATATTTTAATATGTGATATAAGACCATTTTCTGCAGTTAAATGTTGTTAGAGTGCATACATGTTTATGCATCTGAAAATGAGTTTTATTATACTAATCTCAAGGATTGTAGAGAAAATTTAAAAAAATCATGGTAATGTTAACAAAAATCACAGAACTGTGCAGTTGTGTTTTCATGTAAGAGATATCACCAGGAAAGATGCAGAGGAGAATGCACTTCTGTCAAAACTGTCAACATGTTGAAACTCAGAGTCATTTAGAAAATTATCAGAGGAAACAAAGAACAAAGGATAAATCAAAGAATGAAGCAAAAATATGAATTAGATTAAATGAATGAATGAATGAATGAATGAATATAAACATAGGGAAATTTTAAACTGTAGTCTCTGGGGCAACTGGATGGCTCAGTTGATTAAGCACCAGACATCTGCTTAGGTCATGATCTCATAGTTTGTGGGTTCAAGCCCCGCGTCGGGATCTGTGCTGACAGCTCAGAGCCTGGAGCCTGCTTCAGTTTCTGTGTCTCCCTCTCTGTCTGCTCACTTGCTCTTTCTCTCTCTCAAAAATAAATAAACATTACAAAAAAAAATCTTAAACTGTAGTCTCTAGGGGTGCCTTGGTGGCTTAGTAGGTTAAGCATCCAACTTTGGCTCAGCTCATTATCTCACAGTCTGTGAGTTTGAGCCCCACCTCAGGCTCTGTGCCGATAGCTCTGAGCCTGGAGCTGCTTCCAGCCTGCATCTCCCTCTCTCTCTGCCCCTCCCCCATTCACGGCCTGTCTGTCTGTCTCTCTTTCTCAAAAAATAAATAAATATTTGAAAATATTTTAAAATAACTAAAAATAAACTATATTTTCCAATGCACAAGCTTGGCAGGCACTTTCTCTTATTCATTGTGTACAGAGAAGGAGTTTACACGCCTGACTGAGAGCACACACCAGAGTGGAAGGGATCTACTACTTAGTGCTTGACCACACTTTACCCTCAGCCACCCACATGTCATAAGAAACAGGCAGCAGGGCTCCCAAGAGCAGGTATATATCCTCACTGGTGCTTCTTAAGTGGCCATAAAGAAGTTGGCTGACCATGAAATTTCATCATTAAAGTTTATGCTTTTAGTTGGGAGGAGGGGAGAAGAAACAAAAATCAAGACTAGGAAAAAGAGGAGGAGGAGAAATCGCTAACAGCTCATATGAGAACATGATGTAGTTCCTAGGAGACAGGTAAATTTAGGGAGGGGGTGAAGAAAGACATTTGTGATTCTGAATCCAATGTGTGCTGGTGGCCCTGACCCTTCCCGTCATCCAGAATGGAAGAGCAGGGAGACTGAAGAGGCTCTTGAACATGATGTGACAGCTGGTGCTTTGCTCCATTGTGAGGAGGGAATGTGACAACCTTCTCTAATCGTGAGGGGAATGGGGTTCCATTCAGGGAACTCAAGGATAAAAGTGATAGTTGAGAGGAGAGTTTGTATTTCTGTAGGAATACCATTCTGTTGAATTGGTTTGGAAATGTACACACTGTTACTCAGATGACAAGAAATGCAGTTGCTCTAATATTTCTGCAAGTCTTCTTTGTGCTCAGCACACTTAGGGGGTATGGGAGGGGGGTGAGCAGGGGAGGATGTATTTAACCATCAATAGTTTCTTTGTCTCCTCAGGCTTAAATAGTCTATTTTGGATATCCAGGTATCTTTTACATAAATACAGGTCTTTCTCAACTTATGATGGGATTACGTCCCAATAGAGGCATAAGTTCAAAATATCATAAGCTGACAATGCATTTATTACACCTGACCTACTGAACAATAGAGCTTAGTTTAGCCCACCTTACGTGTGCTCTTCCTTTAGCTCTTTTTTGGGCAAATTGCCTCGCACAAAGCCTATCTTATAATGAAGTGTTGAATATCTCATGTAATTTATTAAATACTGTACTGGACGTGAACAACAGAATGGTTGCGTGTCCATTATTCACCCTTGTAATCATGGGTATGCCCTGCCAGAATCATGGAGAAGTATCGTACTATGTATCTATAGCCCAGGAGAAGATCACAATTCAAAATTCTAAGTACAGTTTCTGCTAAATGTATATTGCTTTCGCTCCATTGTTAAGTGGGAAAACCGTTAAATTGAATCTTTGTTAAATTAGGGACCATCTGTGGTGCCATTCACATTCACACTACTTTCTCCAGCAGTGGCCTAAGGTGGCATCTAGAAGCACAACATAATTTTGGAATGGGTCCTGAATGTCAACAGCGGGGCTCATTTCTGCAGTGGGGTGACTGCTCTGGCCTGGGCTCTGGCCTGGGCTTTGGACAGATATAACGCTCTGATCCTGCATGACTTTTGGGAGGGATGTGCTGACAGGAACTGCTGGACCTGGTTCCAAACCTCCACTTCTTCATTCCAACCCTGGCCTCTGGTGATTGCTCTGTCCTCTCCTCACCCTCACATCAATGCAACAGAACCCGCACAAATGTCCAGATCCCCTGCATGCCACATACAAGAGACAAGGATCCAGGAGCACTGTCTCAGAATCATCTCTCTGGTCAACTTTCATCACAAGACCATTACCATCCTCCCCTAATTAGACTGGAGCAATCTAGTACAACTCTCTTTTTCCAGGCAAAAAAAAAAAAAAAAAAAAAGCACAAAGAAAAAGGGTAACTGATCTAATGATTCTAGATTTCTATTCAACCTTTCCAGTACAGCAATGGCAAAAGCCACCTGTCTAACTTGCCTGATTTCTCTTCTTCCACGGTCCACCAGCCAGCCAAAAGAGGTCATCTCTCCTTTTCCTCTCTAGAAGGAACTTGCCCAAACTTTATCTTCCAGTTTCCCAGAGACACTAAACATCAGGCTTCACTGTAATGGTAAATGGTTAATTGGGACAAATCTGTTTACCAATAAGAGATCACGTAGCAAGGGATATTTACAAATTATTATCATTATATTTATACCCTGTCATAAATTTGAGTCTGTTATAGTAGTATAAAGTTCATGAATCACTTGCCACTATTGGAAGCCTGAGATAGAATGAGATGTTAAGTGAAAAACCATATATATTCATTCTTTAAGGAACATTTTTGAAATGCAATGTCAGGAAAACTCATATGGCTTTGCATGAGGCAAAACATTCTTTCGCTAAAGGGAAGTAAAAAAAAAAGATTGAAATGCTTGATTAAAACACACACACACACACATTTAAAACAATGGTGACAGTGGGGCGCCTGGGTGGCTCAGTTGGTTAAGCGTCTGACTTCAGCTCAGGTCATGATCTCGCGGTCTGTGAGTTCAAACCCCACATCGGGCTCTGTGCTGACCGCTCAGAGCCTGGAGCCTGTTTCGGATTCTGTGTCTCCCTCTCTCTCTGACCCTCCCCCGTTCATGCTCTGTCTCTCTCTGTCTCAAAAATAAATAAATGTTAAAAAAAAAATTAAAAAAAAATAAAACAATGGTGACAGTAAATATTAGCATCTGAAAAGAGTGTCCAATTTCGTCCCAGAGGGAGCATTTTCAGTAGTTTATCACTCCTACTGCCACTTAGGCATTTACACAGACACACACACACACACACACACACACACACACAGAAATATTGCTCTAAATCACCATTCTTCAGGAATGTAAAGCTTTACTTTTACACTGGCCTCATTTTATTTAGTTCAGAAGCAGCTGCAAGATTTACCTAGTTCTGTCTTTGGGAATCATTAAGAATGGGTAGACAACTCTTTGTACTGTTAGTTGAAACATTTTCCTGAAATAATTGACTAGCATAATACCAAGACGTTGATCTTAATGATTCAACTACTGGATATCCCTTAAGTTTGAGAAAGACTTTATAAGAAAAGAAACAAAAATAATTGTTATCTGCTGATGCTTCTACCAAAGATGCTACTTTCATTAAAATATTTATTGAATGTTCACAGTAGTTTGGGCACCTTGATTGGCCCTAGGTATACAGAATAGAAAGACCATTCTGATCTTCAGAGAGCTCAAATACAATTCTATTTAGCAAGTTGTTTGATTTCATGATTCTTCTTTGTCTTTTTTATTCTCCCCCCCCCAAAAAAAAATAAAATTAACACACACACACAAATTTAATTACCAGTTCTTTTTCACCTTGGATATCTGACAGTTGTGCACTATGGATTCATAAATGAGTCATATGCACATATACATCATTTTGAATATGGTCTCTCCGTAATTATATTTTTTTGCATACTTGTTCATTTGCTAGGAATAAATTATTAAGAATTTAAGATAATAGACACAGTCATGATTCTTTGGTACCACAATATGATTCTTCTTTTTAAAAAGAGGGGGGAAAAAGGCTGATGTTTCAGGACCTCATTTTTAATCATATTCTGAGTAAACATGTCCTTGAACTATTCTGTCTTTGAACTTTTTCTGTTTTTGTTAGGGCAAAACTCCCTTAAGACTGTACATGCCAGTGTCATTAAAATACTGCTTTGTATCTAGTTTTTTAAACCCAAAGTGAGCACAAATAAACACATGCAACATTAGTTCACAGTTGTGCTTTTACACTGGTTAAGGGAGAACCAGAAATACTTTTTCCCTGCCTGAGATTTTAATCGCAATAACCCCTTCATGGGTTTATATTGCATATCCAAGATTCTGTAAACTCCTGTCTCCATTTTATATTCTGCTGGCCTCCTCCCTGTGCATTTCAAAATCAGAACAAAGAGCCAGTCAAGGAAAGAAAATCCTTACAAAGTGCTGTTCTAATACAGCTGCCTCCTACTCTTCTTCAACCTAATGTTTATTAGCTTTTTGGTTTTGTAATGAATTGATAAGGAGTTTATAGAGATTAAAAGTCCTCACAAGAGTCATCACCTACCAAAGCAAATTCCACTGGCTTTGTAGGTGAAATGTGGTTGTAAATGGAAGATGGATGAAAGAAGCAGAACAATGTTAGCCGTATGATCCTATTGCAGAGAAGGTGGGGGGAAAAAGTGGTATTTAATTCCTTCAGTGTCTTGAGAATCTATCACTCAGACAGAACCCTTAACAGAAATCTAATTCTCCAGTTGCTGGACAAAGTTAATTAATTTGCAAATATATTTCATCTTCTAAGTGACAGCCTTGTCTACTGTAGGCAGTGAGGAAATAGAAGGCTGAAACTGGAGCATGAAGTGCTGTCGGGCTCACATGACATGACTCTAACCCTGGAGAATCGAGGTGACACCAGCTCGTTACATCTTCTCTAAATGAGCTCCTCGTAAAAGGGAAATATTTTGATTAAGGTAGTGAGGGGGGCACTTGCAATGCTCTCCATGTACTGCTTCTAATTGCTTTGCCATACACTTAAGTTTCTTCAAAGGAATGATGCCTGCAGGGACAGGTGCCCTCCTGATTTTTGTCATCAGCCTCAAGGTGGGTGGGGAGTTGTTTACTTTTGTTTCCTGATCCCTCTAGTCACTGCCTTAATCTCCAGGGCCTTCATTTTGGATCTACTCATCCTGAATGGGAGTCTTTCTAATTACTTTAGTTAGAGACTTGCACTGCCAACTTTCTAGCACAAGATTCAGTAAAGACCCTGGGATTCTAGTTTGGTACTGTTCCTATGTATAGATTTCCAACTGTGAGGATCCCTTCCCAGTGTCCGAATCACTTTATAGACCTGTATGTTTCTATGGCATTGGCAGAATAATTGCAAAGTCAAAACTGAGGGGGAGGGGGAAATAAAGTCTACATTCAGACTAGAGTCAGGCTGTCTCTCATTCCCAACCTAGGCAGTTCTGTCGTTTGTAAGGCTGGACTTCTTGGCCCCATCTGCTGACTCTGTAACATCCCAGATGCTAGTACACAAATCAGGAGAGCGTGGTTATCAGCATAATGAGCAACAAGGAGGACAAAGTTGGACAAGGACAAAGTTGGAGAGTTATAAAGGAAAGATACCATGCAGAGCTTTGTGCCATATGATGGACCATGGCTTGTACTGCAAGTGCAATGAAAGGCCAATGAAGATATTTAGATAGAGAAATTAAATGACTTGAATTTATGTTTTTAAATATACTGTGGATATTGTATGGAGGATGGATGAGCAAGGAGAAAAGTAGAATCAGGGTTGCTGTTTTGAGAGGACTAGTCCTTGAAGATGGTGGGTTGGAAATGTTGACAGACTGAAGATGTATACTGGAAGTAGAAACAACAGGCCTTGCTAAAGGATTGAATGTAGAAAATGAGGGAATTGAAGGAAAAATGGGAGCATCAAATATGGCTACTAGGTTTTTGGTTTTGAGCAACTGAATAGACATAAACACCAAAGAACTCAGTCTTTTTACAACATGGGCCTTAACATGATTTTATTGGTTCCTGTCCAAAGGGGAGCATGGCCACTAACACTCAGTTTGGTGATCAGACCTTTAAAACAAACTTTTCTGGTGTTTTCTCTCTGTTTTCTGCCCTTGAGATATTATTGTTCTTTTCAGCAACTGCATTGGCTAAGACCACACCCTTGTTACTCCATTCTGGATATCCTCATAGGTACACTGAGACTTAATCAGTTCTCAAATCCCTCTTGGAAAAACCCTGTCTTTTGCACAGACACATGCCTCCATCCTCTGCTATTTTTATTCTAGTCCCACACCCAGCACTTGCCCTGCCTTTGTGATGGGTATAGTTTTAGATTCTATCTCCTTTCATCTTGAATCTATTTCATTCTGGTTTACTGAGCCTTTTCCCGCTTAGTCTTGAAATAGAAAAGATAAATACAGTGGTACCAAAATCTGTATAAAGTTTTTACAAAAATTTACCCTCACTTTGTATCCAGCACAGCCAGGAAAACATACTCTGAAAAGCACCTGCCCCCCGCTTTGGCTGTCCCTAAGCACCACCAGCATTATAGAAATATCAATTGCTTTATCTAAAGCACTCAGTTCATTAATAACCAAAGGCATACACTCTAGAAATAATTACACAATTGTGAAAAACTATAATTAAAGGGATTCCTAAGAAAAAAAAGGAAAGAGAAATTTTATTTAAAAGAGAAAAGGAAAATAAAGAGAGAGAACTGTGTATGTTCCTTTCCAAAGACCAGAACTATTCCATGTCTTGTTAGTGGGCATCCATTTGAAAATTTTAAGATCTACATCTCATTTACTATCTTGCAAAGGAGAAAAGCAAAAGTTCTGTTTCTCTTCATTTGGCAACCATAGATTTATTTTTAGGAGACCTTTGCAATATACCAATCAAATGAGTTGTAGCTAAATGATCATTTTATTCACATGCTGTAGGTCCAGTGAACTAATGTACAGGAGAACTATTTTCTTCATTCAGAATTGTAGAATTCTGCTACACAAAGGGGCAGGGGGAGGAGGAGGCATAAGGGGGAAGAAAAGAAAAAAACACTTTTTCAAAATTGGTGTTAAAAGAATCCGTAAGCCAGTTAAAAAAAAATGATCAATCACCTCCTGCAATCTAAAAATGGGGATATAAAGCAATTTTTATAATTCCAGATAGCACTAAAAAGCTTGAAATTGCTTCATTCTTTTCAAAGAAAACATTATTCTAGCTAAACTTTCCACCCAGTTGTCATGACAACCTTGCAGTTTTCTACCATGTAGAGACAATTAGATATTAACCTGGGCATTTAAGAAAGACACTTCTAAGTTCAAGAAAGACTTGTTGATTTGTGTTTGGCTGAGTGGACCAAAGAATGACTATTATAATTTTGCCTGGAGCTAATATTATTTGAGCCTTCCAGGCTATTGTCTTAGAAAGGAGTAGCTCTGATTTTTATAGTACAATAAACACAGTCGAGAGAAAGAAGATATAAGTGGGTGTGTTAAATAGTACACTACCAACTGGAAAACTAGAGAAAGTTGTATTTTTTTTATTTCTTTAATATGACTGACATCACTGTAGATTTATACAAAATGGGAGAGTAATTTACCTAAGATTTAATTGGAGAAAGAAGTGGCAGGGAACTGTATCTCTATGCTTTAACAAACAACAGTTATTAAATCTGCAGCCCTCTTTCATTTTCTTATATATCTTGTGAGAGACAGCAAGGGAAGCAATGAGATGGAAACCACCTGAGAATGCAGAAATTAATCCTTCCTTTATTAGGGTTTTTGTCTAACTGGCACTCTTCCTTTTTCAATTCAGGTAATAAAATTCTTTTTTTTTTTTTTTCATTATCTTCCTTGCTATTAAAGTTTTTTTTTTTTTTTTCCAACTTACCTAATACAGCCAGAGTAGGAGAAGGGTGGGTGCATATGGTTGGGAAGGAAGAACTTTTTAGATTAAATGGACTCCTAAAATGGATCTGAGGCATTGTTGTCATTGAGTATTTAACTCTAATACCATGCTATTTCCCTGTTTAATGTAGATGTTTACATAGACTAGAGCTATCACCCAAATATGTGCCATAAAGATGAGGAACGTGGTAAAATGCATTTAAAAATGTGACTATAAAAGAACAGTAATTTTTGTTTGAAAAAAAAAATTAGGGTTTTTCTCTTCAATGTACTAACCCAAGGAAGCAATATATTTTCTCATTATGCTGTCATTGTTCAAAATATTTAGGGAGCTCTTCTCTTGGAAATTGCTTCTAGAGTCTCTTGCATGTTATTTCAATTGTCCTAGGAAAAGCAAATCTGTATTCTTTGAGAGTAAGCCAAGTCTATTAAAAAGGTGGATATTAAAGTTTGGAAAAACCATTTTTACTTTACTGGGTTTTTTCATATTTTTAAAGAGCAATGAAGATGGTATTTATGTGTGCCTGAGTGAGGGGACATGGGTAGCTATATTAGTTTTCTAGGACTGCCATAACAAAATAACACAGATCGGATGGCTTAAACAACAAAAATGTATTTCCTCATGGTTTTTGGGCTGGAAGTCCTAGATCAAGGTTCTCACTGGCAGGGTTGTTTTCTTCTGAGGGACATGAGAAAAAGATCTATTCCAGGCTTCTATCCTCAACAATGATGGCTGTTTTCTCCCTGTGTCTTTACATAGTCTTCCCTCTGTTCATGTCTGCATCTAAATTTCTTCTTCTTATCAGGACATTAGTCACATTGGATTAGTGCTTCCTTTAATGACACCATTTTAACTTAATTACCTCTTTAAAGACTCTAGCTCCGAACACAGTTACATTCTGAGGTACTGGGGTTAGAACTTCAACCTATGAATTTGGGGTGGGAGGAACACAATTCATTCCATAACAATGGATATGACTTCTTAATAGGATTTGATTACAGTTCCCACAGAGAAGTTTCTGTGAAGGAAAATATTCATTGGATGTTGTATTAGTTATCATTTGCTGCATAACAACACATCCCGGCATTTAGTGGCTTAAAAAAAGTATTGTTATGTTTCATAGTTCTGTGGGATGGTTAGATGATTCTTTTGCTGGCTCACCCAGGCTCACCTATATGGCTGCATTCAGCTTGAGAGCCTTCTGTATTGGAAGATACACCATGGATTTATTGACCTGTTTGGCAATTAGTTCGAGAGGAGGGATACTAAATTCTCTTTGTAGGGACTCTCATCCACCAGTAGGCTAGGCCTACTTTTTTACATGCCAGTCTCAGAGCAGTGCCCCAGGAAAGCACAGGAAAAATCTATAAGGTGTCTTGCGGCCCAGACTCTGGAACTCATGTCCTTTATTTCTAGTGAAATAAATAAGCCCTGGAAATACAATGTACAGCATGGTGACTATAGTTAATAATCCTGGATTGCATGTCTAAAAGTTGCTTAAGAGAGTAGATGTTACAAGTTCTCCTCACAAGAAAAAACCCTGCAACTATGTACGGTGATGAATGTTAACTAGACTTATTATGGGGATCAGTTCACAATATATACAAATATTGGATTATTATGTTATACACCTAAAATTAATATAATGTTATATGTCAATGATACCTCAATTTTTGAGCAATGGATTTTCTTTTGGTCAGAGTAGGTCATAAGTTAGTCCAAATTCAAGGAGTTGGGAATAGATTTTACCTTTTGATGGGAGGAAATACAAATAAATTACATTCATATTTAATTTAACACACATGTATAAATCCTGTAATTTTATGCCATACTTTTTAATGGCATATGAACTTTTTGGAGGGAAATAGTGGCCCACATAAGTTGAAGTTTATTTTGAAGCTTCTTTATTTTTTTTATTATTTTTTAAAATGTTTATTATTGAGAGAGTGTGCACTTGCAAATGGGGGAGGGGCACAGAAAGTAGGACAGCGGATCTAAAGAGGGTTCTGCACTGACAACAGTGAGCCCCATACACAGCTTGAACCCATAAACCACAAGATCATGACCTGAGCCAAAGTTGGTTGCTCAACCAACTGAGCCACCCAGGCACCACAGTGGCACACATAAATTGAAACAGAATTTATTTTTTTTTAATTCCCATTATTTAGCATTTGAAAACATTTTATTCCTGTTTTATTTTTAAATCTTACTGATTTTGATTAAGTATTGAATAAATCTTTAATAAAACTAGTTGGCATTCTTCAAGCACATACTAGCTAAATGATGAAAGAGACAACCAAAGAAGTTGCTGAAGAGCAGAAAACAGAGGCTCATAGATAGAGTGTCTTAGATTATTTCATGTTCTAAGGAACAGAAAAATATCATCACTCAGGTAATAAGGCTTTATTGTAAAGAAACTTGAACAAATAAAGAAACATTGAAAATGACCTCTCCATTGAGATCCAGCCCCAGGATAATACCTAGAGTATTAGTACATCTTAGTAGGCACATGATATGGGGTATGGCAACTGTATTAGTTTCCTGAGACTTCTATAACAAATTACCACAAATCTGGTGGCTTAAAGCAAAAGATATTTAAGCTTTCTGGAGACCAGAAGTCCAAAATCCAGTAAAGGCTATGCTTCCTTCAGGAAGTCTAGGAGAAAATCTTTCCTTACCTCTTTGGCTTCTGGTAGCTGCTCCAGAATTCTTGGCTTGTGGTTGTATCACTACCATCTCTGCCATTATTTTTACATTGCCTTGTCAACTGTGTGTCTGTGTTGTATCTGTTTGCCTTCTCTTACCAGGACTTTTGTGATGGCATCTAGGCCCTACCCAGATAATCCAGGGCAATATACTCATGTCAAAATCCTTAATTACATCTGCAAATAATTTTTTTTTTCCAAATAAGAAAATTTACAAATTGCAGGGATTAGCGCTTGATATCTTTGGGTGGCCATTATTCAATGTACTACAGCTATCACCAACTCCAAGCATTGTCACATCTCTTAAACTGACCTGTTATGGAAGGCCAATAAAATATAAGAAGGCAAGAAATGGAACTGGAGGGTATTATGCTAAGTAAAATAAGTCAGTCAGAGAAAGATATCATATGTTTACACTGATATGTGGAACTTGAGAAACTTAACAGAAGACCATGGTTGAAACAGAAGGGGGGAAAATAGTTATAAACAGAGGGGGAAGCAAATCATAAGAGACTCTTAAATACATAGAACAATCTGAGGGTTTATGGGGGGGGGTGGAGGAGAGGGGAAATGGGTGATTGGCATTGAGGAGGGCACTTGTTGGGATCAGCACTGGGTGTTGTATGTAAGCAATGAATCACGGGAATCTACCCCCAAAACCAAGAGCACACTGCATATGCTGTATGTTAGCCAACTTGACAATAAATTATATTAAAAAATTTTAGAAATAAAAAAACATTAAAAAAAAAGAAAGAAAGAAATGTGTGGATATTCAACTGTGTCAGCCTGGCCATGTTTATCTTTATCATCAGACCCAGGACCATAGTCCTCCACTCAACCATGTTCCATAGAAGTATATGCAGCTCATTATCATTTAGGATTCCTCTAATTTAGGATTCAGAGGACTTTCACAGTTGCAGTAACTAGAAGATGGGAGGATATGACCCAAATTTGTGTGTATGTGTGTGTGTGTGTGTGTCTGTGTGTGTAAATCCCCTTGTGTTAGAATACCTACATTAGGCTCTTTCCACAATTTGGCTATTGTTGAGAGTGCTGCTATAAACATTGGGGTACAAGTGCCCCTATGCATCAGTACTCCTGTATCCCTTGGGTAAATTCCTAGCAGTGCTATTGCTGGGTCATAGGGTAGGTCTATTTTTAATTTTCTGAGGAACCTCCACACTGCTTTCCAGAGCGGCTGCACCAATTTGCATTCCCACCAACAGTGCAAGAGGGTTCCCGTTTCTCCACATCCTCTCCAGCATCTATAGTCTCCTGATTTGTTCATTTTGGCCACTCTGACTGGCGTGAGGTGGAACTGGAGAGTGTGATGCTAAGTGAAATAAGCCATACAGAGAAAGACAGATACCATATGGTTTCACTCTTATGTGGATCTTGAGAAACTTAACAGAAACCCATGGGGGAGGAGAAGGAAAAAAAAAAAGAGGTTAGAGTGAGAGAGAGCCAAAGCATAAGAGACTGTTAAAAACTGAGAACAAACTGAGGGTTGATGGGGGGTGGGAGGGAGGGAAGGGTGGGTGATGGGTATTGAGGAGGGCACCTTTTGGGATGAGCACTGGGTGTTGTATGGAAACCAATTTGACAATAAATTTCATATATTAAAAAAAAAAAAGAATACCTACATTAATTCTCCTGAATCCCAGTTTAGAAAAAGCAGCAAAACTCAGAAGAAAGAAGAGCTGAACCTTCCTCTGAGTTTTAAGGAGACACAGAAATGTCCACTGATGCCTTCCTAGATGACAACCAGACCACAGAACTCTAACTCTTGTATCCCAGAGACAATCTAGAAGGGCAGGAATGGCTCCATGTATTCTGAAGGCCAACTGATCCCATCTTTGTTCTGTTAAAATCTTTGGGCCAATTCTTATCTCTCATAAAAGTGCATATGCATAATATTTCACATATAATTTTGGGAGATATGGTAATTGCAAGTGTAACCTAAGATATATTATATGTTTTACGAGAGCAGGAATCTTGGAATATTTGTATTTCAAGTGCCTAGAACAGAACCAGGGTATCTGAAGCCTTGTAAAAACCTTGCTTTGAGAGACTTTAGCAGGGACAAGAGATTTAATAAAAGCTTTTCTGTGCAGCACATTCCCTGAAATGTAGTTAATGATTTTAGGTTTATGGCTACTGGTTACCACATATAAGCATACTTACTAAAGCCCGAGGCCATTCTAGTACTTTCTTTCAAAGACTTTAATTTATTTGTAACAGAGTCATCATATGTAAGTCAGGGCAAGTTTGATAAGACAATCTGTAAAGGCTGTAAAATGTTCCATATGCCTAAGAATCACCTAGATGGTTTGCTTAAAATCTGCTTCCTGAGCCAACCACTCCAGAAACTGCAATTCAGTAGAGATGTGCCGCAAAGGTGATTCAGATTCAGATGGTAGAGGAGAGCATTTTGAGAAACACTGTCTGCAGCAACATTCCAGAACTTCCAGCTTTGATATGCCATCTTCTAGCAAAGGCAACATAGGCGTAGTACTCAATAGGTGGCATGGGTGATATGGTGAACACAGTAATGCCAAAAACAGTGCCATTCTAAATTGTTTCCATGATGCTTTGAAGAAACGTGTCCTTTAAGTTGTGAGCCCCTCTTCTGGCCATAATAATAAGATATTGTTTACTACAACAAAGTAGCTACATTTGAACCTTCATCAAAAGAGAAAATTTTTTTGTTTTACAAGAAAAAGAAATAGAACTCTATCTTCCTTGATGTTTGGTTCACTCCTAGACATCTGTCATTTCAGGATCCATGTCATTTTTTTCAGCCCCACTTTGTAATCCTTTATCAAAGAACATGCTGGCAGTTTTTGAAAAGATTTGAGACACACATCCACACAAAAGGACCTAGAGAGAAAGCTGTACTTTTATTGATGGAAATGAGCTGTCTGTGTGATCATCGTGTTTCCATCTCTACATCTGGAGAGTAGTTCTCCATTACAGACAGTTAGGAGACTTTAATGAAACTACATGTTCACATTTCACTTATATCATCTATCTTTATCTAAGTTAACTATGTCAAAAAACAAAATAAAATAAATATTAGAGGAAAGTATTGAACCTATATTTGAACTCCTTTTTTTTTCTTTGTGGGGATTTCAGAAGCAAGGTCATGCTTTAAAAATTTAGAGTAATGGGTTATTTGCTAAGATTGTAATGATCAGATTATCCTCAGGCAAACCAGTAGAAAAAGGGCCATGCTTAGCAAACCCTGCTTCTAACAGAGAGCATCAAGAGCTGACTGACGAAAGTGGCTGACCTGGCTTTTTCTTCTTTGAATTGAGGGTTATTAGTTACAACCTGTAGATGCTTCCTGAGGTGACTGTTTCTGGGTTTGTCTTTGACAAAGTATCAAGAAACCTGAAAAAAAAAAAGCTAAAAATATGCCACTATGGGTCTCTCAGTATACACATATAAGTGACAAACCTTTAGACAGCTCGGATTTTAGAAGACACATAATTTGAATACATATGTACATTGTCCCTTTTATAAAAATGTTGCGTTTGGGGTGTCTGGGTGGCTTAGTTGGTTGAGCATCCAACTATTTTGGCTCAAGTCATGATCCCAGCTTCTTGGCATCGAATCTCACATCAGGCTCCATGCTGATGCTCCCCCTCTGCTCCTTTCCTCTGCTTACACACTCTCACTCTAAAATCAAAATCAAATCAAATCAAATAACGTAGCGCTACATGCTATATTTATTTTTTTAAGTCACAATCCTCTCAATTATGTCTTTGATCAGATTTTGTTATTCACTTCTAATAAATCATAATTATAATCAAGTCCTAGAGAATTTGAATAATATAATTAATACATTTGCTCTGATAGGTATATATCAAACTGAAGTCCCTGGAAACAGAGAACAGAACTTATTTTTAATCATGTATACAATATTTATAAAAATGGACCCTGTGTTAGCTTCAAAGAAAATCCTCAATGAATTTGAAACCAAAAAAAATATAACACAGATTTTTTTTGTTTTTTAGCTAAGCTATGATTATTTTTAGAAACCATTGGCAAAAAATACAATCTGGAATACTCAATGACATGGGAATTAAACAAAATCAGCAAAACATATATTTTGAACAACTTATATCTAAAACAAAATGGAAGTATAGAATGTCTAAAAAATAGTGATTACATTAAAATGTTTATAATTTATATTAAAGATGTGTTTGAAAGAAAATGCATAGCCTAAAACTATTACATTACTAAACAACAATACTTGAGAAGTATTCAACTGAAAATATAGAAAAAGAGAAACAGAAAAATCTAAAGAAATTAAAACTTTAAAATTGACTAATTAAAAATGAATGACAAATCTAGGTGCTGATTTATTTATTTTTTATTTTTATTAAAAAAAATTTAATGTGTATTTACTTTTGAGAGAGAGAGAAGGGAGAGAGAGATGGGCAGAGAGAAAGGGAGACACAGAATCCAAAGCAGGCTCCAGGCTCTGAGTGGTCAGCACAGAGCCTGACATGGGGTTCAAACCCACAAACCATGAGATCATGACCTGAGCTGAAGTTGGACACCCAACTGACTGAGCCACCCAGGTGCCCCGGTGCTGATTTATTTAAATTTTTTTTTTTTTTTACATTTATTTATTTTTGAGAGACAGAGACAGAGCGTGAGCAAGGTAGGGGCAGAGAGAGAGGGAGACACAGACTCAGAAGCAGGTTCCTGGCTCTGAGCTGTCAGCACAGAGCCCGACGCAGGGCTTGAACCCACGAACCGTGAGATCATGACCTGAGCCAAAGTCAGACTCTCAACTGATTGAGACACCCAGGCGCCCCGTGGTGCTGATTTAAAAAAAAAAAAAAAAAAAAAAAAAAAAAAAGAAGAAGAAGTAAAGATATCATTATAGCAAAGAAAGCACAAAATCAGAAACAAGGACAGATGGGGCGCCTGGGTGGCGCAGTCGGTTAAGCGTCCGACTTCAGCCAGGTCACGATCTCGCGGTCCGGGAGTTCGAGCCCCGCGTCAGGCTCTGGGCTGATGGCTCAGAGCCTGGAGCCTGTTTCCGATTCTGTGTCTCCCTCTCTCTCTGCCCCTCGCCTGTTCATGCTCTGTCTCTCTCTGTCCCAAAAATAAATAAATGTTGAAAAAAAAAATTTAAAAAAAAGAAACAAGGACAGATGAAATAGACCTTGGAAAAAAGGAAGTTAAAAGAATAATAAATATTTTCTAAACTTCTTTCAAAAATACTCTGAAAACATAAATGAAAGGAAACAATTTTTTTCAGATTAGAAATTATCTAAATTTAAATAGGTATATATATATTATCTAATCACGTAGATTATGAAGAATAAACTTTGAGAAAGTTATCAAACAGGCAAATATCATGAAGGAGGCAGGCCCAAAAACTTGCTGAGGTACTTTTTTTTTCCAAGTCTTCAATGAAGACACTTTTAATACTATATACAAGAAGGAAACCACTTATTTCCTTCTTAAAAACAAGTCTGAACATAGCCCTTAAAAAAAAGAAAGAAAAGATTGTTTTATCATATGAATATTGACACAAACATCATGAAGAAAATATTACCAAAATGATTTCAGGAGAAATTAATATAATATTATACTATGATCAAGTGGAGTCAATTTCAAAAATGCAAGGATGGCAAATTTGGGATTAACTGATTGCTAGCCAGCTGCCTGGGATGGGAAGGCTAAATTGATTACCCACCCAGTACAGCATCTTACAAGAAAAGCATAGCATTTCCTAGAGGAATATGAACATAACAGGAAGGTGTCATTGACTCTGAATATTTTTTTTCTTTTTAACTAGGCTCCATGCTGGGCATGGAGCTTGAATGTGGGGTTTGAACTCACGACCCTGAGATCAAGAACTGAGCTGCTATAAAGAATGGGACACTTAACTGAGCCACCTAGGCATACCTCTGAATTAAATTTTTAACCTGTCCCCTGGACAGCTACAAGATTTAGAAGATGAATCAATGTTATCAGATTAGTTAGAATCAGAAATGCAAGGATGGTTCAATAATGAGAAATCTATTAAAATATTTCAAGTTTATGAAAAACTTAACAAAAGAAAATGTTTATCTTTATAAAGGCCAAAAGAAAATGGAAAGAACATATTCAACCTCCACTTCAAACTTTAAAACAATTTATAACACCTTTGCCTCAATTGAAAATATGGAGACATTCCTGGCATGACGTGAATACATTTTGTATATTCAAAACCAGGATCTATGATTAATGGTAAAACATATAAGGCATTCTCATTGCTGCTTTCAAAGGAAACATTACCACTGTCTACCCCCCCCCAAAAAAAAAAAAAGTCAAAAGACAAAGGTAAGTGATAAACTTGAGAATGGTATCATAGAGAAAATAAGACAAAGAGCTAATATCTATAATACAGAGTTCCTAAAATTAAAAAAGAAATTAAAAGGACAGCAAACAAAACAGTCATGAATAGGAGTCACACTAGAAAAGAAGTATAAATAAATCTTAGGTCATCTCAACTTATAATCAAATAAATGCAAATTTAGACAATTATATATCCATAAGATAGGCAAGATTAAAATTTTCTGTAATATCCCAAATGGGTAGGGGAATTGGGAAGTGTGCACTAACATACTCCTGTGATGAGAGTACAAATTGGCACATATTTTTGAAAAAAAAATTGGCCATATCTAGCAAAATATTAGGCCTACATACTCAATGAGCCAGCAGTTCCATCTCTAAGATTTTTCTCCCATAGATTTACTTGTACCTGTGAACAAAGTTGAGTACAATGATTTTCACTGCAAAATGTTTTTTTTTAATTCATTAATTTATTTTGATTGCGGGGGTGGGGGGGCTTGAAGGAGCAGAGAGAGAGGGAGAGACAGAACCCAAAGCAGGCTCCACACCACCAGTGCTGAGCCTGATGTGGGGCTGGAATTCATAAACCATGAGATCATGACCTGGGTGGAAACCAAGAGTTGGACGCTTAACTGACTGAGCCACCCAGGCGCGGTGCAAGATTATTTTTAATAGCAATAAAGCTGGCGATCTAAATACGTATAGAAACTGGTTACACTGTTACATTCATGTGCTGGAATGAAGGAATGCTACATATACTAATATAAAAAGGCGATCATAATATATTGACAAGTAAATGAAGTAATTGATTCCATTTGTATAAAAAATACTAGAAATACTAGAAGAAAACAAAACTGAAGCAGGGGTTTTATTTTGGAAGTAGAAATGGGGAGTCTAAAGGGGAAGAATTTTATTCTCCTTTTTTATAATCTCTGGCTTGTTGTTTGACCAACATGTATTAACTTAGTAGTAACCAAAATAATAATAATAATAATAATAATAATAATAACAATAATAATAATAAATATTTTTTTAAGCTGTGAATAAGGAGGGAGAGATGAGCCAGCAGCAAAAGTGGTATGTCTTATTCCTTTTGGACCTGATAATGCTGTCAATAAATCTCATAAATTTTAGCATATAAGTAGTACTTTTAATGACTATGGATCCATAATACTCAGTATCAAATGTCAAGCACTGAGTAACTATGTATCAAATAAGGAAGTGTATTCTCTACCTTTACCACAGAGGCATTTGGGCAAAGAAAATTAATTTGGGACCTTGGTGCAGAATATAATGGTTTGCTTTGATATTAGAGGGAATGCGTTCTACTTTTTTTCAGATCTTTCTGTATCTCTGTCAGAGCAGATAGTGTTAATCAATTGTACTACAATTGACAGTACAAGTCAATTGTAGTAAAAAAAAAAAAAAAATGATGCCTACTCCAGAATTTTCAGAGCCTTAAATCTGGGATAGATCTGTATGTACTGAAATAATAAATAAATGAATATATATATATATATATATATATATATATATATATATATATAATTTTTTTCTTTAAGTAGAGAAATATCTGAATGGTCAGGTTCTCATTTCACTGTTATCATGAGTCAAATTGTTCGCTACACATATCTTCTCTTTCTTGTCCTGTTCTTTCTGGAATCTGTCATTTCCTATTATTTACTATTTTGCTTAGCTAAAATATTTTCTTTATCTCTGTTTATTGGCATTTCTGAACATCAATTGTATGAGTGTGATCTATTCAATCATTCCCTGAGCAATGATGTATCAAATTCATTAAAACCAGAGACTAACTTGGAAAATGAAAGAGGAATATAAAATTAACTCTAGAAAATCACTGTTAAAGTTTTGCTAATTTTAATGCTTTTTGCTTAGAATGGAGATGGGGTTAGCCTTTATGTCATTGATGATTTAACTGTTTACTGACAGAAAATATCCAACTTACCTTGCTTATAGGAATGCAAGGTTCTCCAAATGAAGTAAAAAAAGAAAAGGAAAGGAAAGAAAAGAAAATTCTAACATCTGTCAGGATTATTCCTTCCAACCCTGATTTTTCATTTCCCATAATGAACAGGTATATACAGTCATCTAATATGCCTTCTTAATTTACCCTCTTGATGTCTCTCCCAGTGTCTTTGTTAATGAAGACTTCCTACTGTACTCAGACCATTGTGATCTTTTCCTTCTTTATGTTTCCATGGAACCCTCTGTCACTCATTGTGAGTCTATTTAACCTTCAACTTAATGGAATTTCATGCCACTAAGTTACTCTGACCTTGAAGCAACTTAGTCTCTCTAGGTTTCATTTTCCTTATCTACAAATTTAAGCAGCTGAAGGAATCCAACTGTTTAGTCAACAAGTATCATTATTATTATTATTATTATTATTATTATTATTATTATTTTTACTAATGCCCACTTTATGCTGGCCCCTCTTCTACATGCTGGGGACCTAGCAATTAAAAACAATTTGCTACTCCCTTGAAGTTTCATTTCTGTGGGGAGAGAACACAATATTAGCAGAGTAAATATGTATGTTATATGGTGAGTTAAATGATGGTTAAGTACTATGAAGACAATAGGTGAGGAGAAGTGGGATTGGAACACCAGAGGAAGGTCAGCAGTTTAAATGAAAATGAACTTCCAACCCTAATATTCTGAGTTTATATGTATTTATATATATATTTATATATATCCCTCAGGAGGATGATACGTTCCAAAAGAGTAGGAAATGCATCATCAAGGTCTGCTTTTTTGTTTGTTTGTTTATTTATTCATTTTGAGAGAGAGCACACATGCACATGAGTGGGGGAGAGGCAGAGAGAGAGAGATGGAGAAGGTAGAATCCCAAGCAGGCTCTGCAGTGTCAGCCCAGAGCCCAATGTAGGGCTCAAACCCATGAACCACAAGATCATAACCCAGGCTAAAATCAAGAATTAGATGCCCACCTGACTGAGCTACCTGTGTGCCCCATCAGGGTCTGTTTCATGCTATGAAGAATATGGTAAAATGAATGAGAGTTTAGGTTTTGAAGTCTTAAAGATTTGGACAATAATTCCAGGTCTGCAACTCACTTGCTCTTTGACCAAACAAGTTTCTGAATATCTCTGAGACCTTGTTTCTTCCTCTGGAAAATAATATCTAGCTTATAAGATTGTTGTGAGCATGGAATTAGAACGTTCATATGAAGACATCGTAGTGCCTGACCCACTGTAAGCACCCAACAAGTGGGAGCTGTATCATTTACTCTATATAAAAAGTTGATATCCATTACCATTTTATTGAATTACAAGGTATTGAATATGTTATGTACTAAAATTAAATGTATTCTTGGGGCACCTGGGCAGCTCAGTCAGTTCAGCATCAGACTTCAGTTCTTCATGATCTCACAGTTTTTGGGTTTGAGCCCTCGTTGGGCTCTGTGTGGGCAGCACAGAGTCTGGGATTCTCTGTCTCCCTCTCTCTCTACCCCTCCCCTGCTCGCTCACTCTCTCTCTCTCTCAAGAATAAATAGTTTAAAAATATTTTAAAAAATAAAAATAAAGTGTATTCTCATAAATGAACCCTCTGGAATCTTTCCCTTTCTCAGAACTCCTTTATCCTTATAGGCTACATATAACAGGAGTATTAGGTATTCAAAAGTGGTTCTTAGGGCAACAGGCAAAATCTAAATCAAATCTGTAAATTATGTTATTTTATTAATGTTACTTATCTGACTCTGATCATTATATTTTAGTTGTGTAGAAGAATATCCTTGTATTTAGGACATTCGTGCTGAAATATTTATGGGTAAAAGAGGATAATGTCTGCAACTTACTTTCAAGTGGTTCAGAATGTGCTTGTGTGGGTGTGTGGGTATGTGTTTCTGTGTACATTTGGGAATCTGAGTAAAGGTAGTATGAGAAATCTTAAAACTTGATTGTAAGTCTGTTATTATGTCACAATAAAAAGTTATGATTAAAACATATATTGTTGGATAAGTAAGTGTCTAAATAAGGGAATATGACCATGACTTAATCCTGTATCTTTAGGGATCACAGAATAAAATCACTTAAATATCTGATATGCTTGGTCTCCTCCGCTGGACCCTAAAACATTTGTAAGCTAATAATATAGGGGAAAATGAGTTTTCAGGTGTTTCATGTTTAGGCATCACATCACTGAAATGGAAATCTTGTGCATATGATGAAGATTTTAATAGCTTTATATCAGCAGTATCAACAATAGCCAAATTATGGAAAAAGCCCAAATGTCCATCAACTAGTGAATGGATTAAGAAGATGTGATATATATACAAGAGCCAAATTATGGAAAGAGCCTAAATGTCCATCAACTGATGAATGGATAAAGAAGATATGGTTTATATATACGATGGAATACTACTTGGCAATGAGAAAGAATGAAATCCTGACATTTACAGCAATGTGGATGGAACTGGAGGGTATTATGCTAAGTGAAATAAGTCATTCAGAGAAAGATATCATATGTTTTCATTCATATGTGGAACTTGAGAAACTTAACGGAAGACCATGGGGGAAGGGAAAGGGGGAAAAATAGTTACAAACAGAGAGGGAGGGAGACAAACCATAAGAATCTCTTAAATACAGAGAAGAAACTGAGAATTGATGGGGGATGGTGGAGGAGAGGGGAAATTGGGTGATGGGCATTGAGGAGGGCACTTGTTGGGATGAGCACTGGGTATTGTATGTAAGCAATGAATCATGGGAATCTACCCACCAATCCAAGAGCACACTGTATACACTGTATGTCAGCCAACTTGATAATAAATTATATTTAAAAATGTGTATGTATGTGTATACACACACACACACACACACACACACACACACACACACACACTGGAATACTACTCAGCGATGAAAAAGAATGAAATCTTGCCATTTACAACAATGTGGATGGAACTAGCAAGTATTATGCTAAGTGAAATAAGTCTCTCAGAGAAAGACAGATATTATATGATTTCACTTATATGTGGAATTTGAGAAGCACAACAGATAACATAAAGGAAGGGAAGGAAATATAAGATAAAAACAGAGAGGGAGGCAAACCATAAGAGACTCCTAAATACAGAGAACAAACTGGGAGTTGCTGGAGGGGAGGTGTGTGGGGGATGGGTTTAGTGGGTGACAGGCATTAAGGAGGACACTTTTTGGGAGGAGCACTGGGTGTTGCATGTAAGAGATGAATCACTGGGCTCTGCTCCTAAAGCCAAGACTACACTGTATGTTGACTAACTTGATTAACTTGAATTTAAATAAAAGAAGAAGAAGGAGAAGATGAAGAAGGAGAAGAAGGAGAGGAAGGAGAAGGAGAAGAAGGAGAATGGGGGTGGGGGAGCCCTAATGTATGTGAAACACCTGAACGCTATAAAACCCAAGGCACAAGCACCAAAAACCAAAAAACAAAAAACAAAAAACAATCTTGATGATGAATGTTGCAAACTGTCATTATATAAAACTGCATTCACATTATGAAATTATATAGGAAAAATAGAAGTCATACTACAACTGATAAAGCCATGTCCTTATATTTCTTTGCCTTCAACAGAGGACAAATGTTGTGCCAACTCTGCATGCTTTCCCTATTTCAGCTTTATATGTAGTTTGATGTGACCTACTAGAGATTCACGTATTTGGCCGTCAAACTACATGAGATGTTTCATTATCACATTCTTGTAAGTTCTTTAAGAAAAAACAAAAATTAAAAATAAAAGGCTTTGAGCCTCCTATCCCCTTACTTTGGACATTATCAACTCATTAAAATTTTATACTCTTTTCTAATTAGATGCAGAATTTCTCAATGTGGCAGATATTCTAAGAAACTATGGATATGGAGCAATTGAATAAAACAAAATCATCCAAGGAAATACCTATACCTTTTTATATTTTCTTAATATGTTCTACATAATTTTTTCTTAGTCTATACATGTGTCTATTTTGATATGTCAAGAGCCCTTGTGTTTCTCTTTTCCAGTTTTATTGTCTTAAAACAGCCACAGTCATCCAATCAGAATTATATATATATGTATATATATATATATATATATATATATATGTATGTATAAACACACACACACACACACACACACACACTTTTCTCTCTAGAAAGACCCTTTCAAAGAAAGAAAAAAAGATATGCCTAAATAGAAGCCCCTTTAATCAGTTACAAGAGTGCTGTACCAATTACTTCCCTACAGGGTGACCTTTTCATCTTTTAATGGCATTTTGGAATAAAATCGCCCTAACACGTTGGAAGTGTTATGTGTGTCACATTTCCAATTCTATTTTTTCTCTTGTTGGCACTGAATAAGGCCTAATGTATTCATGACCTAATTAGAGTAATTTTTGAATAATAATGACCTCCTGGGGGAGACTTTTTTCTTAGTACTATTCAGACACATTAACTAGAACAAGTGTTTCTTAATTTTTAAGTGTTTCTCTGGTTATTGGAAGTATTTTTGCTTCATTTAAAATGGAAATTATGTAACAGGAGTCCCTAGAGGAAACGAGAAGCACTTTGTTTTAGTTTTCTTGATGCTTTCTTCTCTTGAAAATGCAGTATTCCTGTTATGTGCTGTTGCTGTGCTTGTGGTTTCTCTCATTCTTATGGATGACACTGCATCCAAGAAACACCTATCACAGCACTTGGGAAAAGGAGCTTAAACAAGTCAGCCCCTTTTGCAGCAGTGTCTCTGGTTTTCAGAATTAGTATCACAATGGCTTTTATTCCAACCACCTCCTCTTTTACTATCTTATCCTTTTCTTAGAAATAAATCATAAAGGACACAACAACAAATATACATATGATTCCCAATTCATGAACTACTAAGTAGTTTTAATCTGAGTAAAACTTACACTGTGTGTGTGTGTGTGTGTGTGTGTGTGTGTGTGTGTGTGTGTCTGTCTGTCTGTCTGGGTGTCTGCGCACCCACCCTCCTTCAAGACCAACATCATTCCCCTCATCCCCATCCAACTGGAAGTTTGTGCTGTCCACTCATCCTTCTCCCTGTAGGGATCTGCCCCTTCCCTAATCTGACTTGATGGCACTCACTCCCACAAGGTCCTGTTATATCCCTCTAACCATCTGTCATCATTAAAATACCTTACATCACTGAACTCCCTTCTACCTCTTCACTTTAATTTTTTTAATGTTTGTTTATTTTTGAGAGAGAAAGACAGAGAGTGAGCAGGGGAAGGGCACAGAGAGAGGGAGACACAGAATCAGAAGCAGGCCCCAAGCCGTCAGCACAGAGCCTTACACGGGGCTCGAACTCACGAACTGTGAGATCATGATCTGAGCTGATGTCAGACGCTCAACCGACTGAGCCACCCACGTGCCCCTCTACCTCTTCACTTTAGTGGAAACCTGACCGTTACTTGATAGCCCAGATAGTGCTCTATCTGTCTTAAATGGTAACTTTTCCGTCTATATCTCCCATCTAAAACAGGTCCTTAAGGTTGAATTAAGGTAGTTGGCTTTTCTTCCCTCCTCTTTCAAAAGCCTTAGCTCCTCTGCAGCTCCTCATCAGGCTATATCATCCAACACCACTCTTTATTTCAATCATATAACAATCTTATGTTTTCCAGATTCTGGGAACTGGCTCACATTTTGTTAAAGAAGCAGTACAAAGCCTATGATAGCACATGAAGTTGCTTTATACAAATTAGAAAAGATGTCACCTCTGGGTAAACCTTAAAATAATTCCTCTAAGTTACACAGACTGCCTCCTGTATGTGGACAAAGGGAGCATTTTCACATTGCAGTTGTGACTCTGGCCCACCTGTGTTCCCGAGGATGAGCAGCTTGGCAAGCAGGAGCACGTAAAGTGTTCCAGATCCCATTGCGCCCCCTGGGCTGGGTGTTGTTGTGTAGGGCAGCACATACATCCATAAGCAAGCCCCTAGCAGCAGGAACCTGTTGTGTATGAATGTGTTAAGATAAGATAGGAATATTTAAGGTAAATCCTAACCCATTTAAGCAGATACCTCAAAGGATAATTAGTTACTTCCTCAGTGCTTGGAGTAAGTATCATGTTTAGAACAACTTCATTTAGCATGGCATTTCTTATATTGTTAAAAGCACTAGGGCTAATTTTCCAATTAAAAACAGTAGCCATTCATGAAAAAAGGAAATTCTCTTCCATGAAATGACCCTGGAACAAGTGGATATCTGCATGTGAAAAAAATGAAACTCAACCCCTACCTTGCAATATATAAAAACAGGAAGGATCATAGACCTAAACATAAAGACCAAACCATAAAACTTCTCAGAAGAAAACAGAGAATATAGTGAGATCTTGGGATATGCAAAGACTTCTTACATAGGACAGAGAAAGCACTAACCATAAAGAAAATGGATATTTAGACTTTATCACAATTTAAAACTTTTGCTCCTCAAATGACACCACTAAGAAAATAAATAGGCAAGCCCTAGACTGATAATATATATGTAATATTTATTATTTTTATGTATAATATTTAAATATATTATTTAATATATTATATATGTATATATCTGACAAAGGGCTAGTATTCAAAATATTTAAAGAATTTTTGCAATTGAATACTACGGAAATAAGCAAACAAATAAAACTATTAGGTAAAAGCCTTGAATAGCACTTCATAAGAAAAGGTATGGAGGGGTGCCTGGGTGGCTCAGTCGGTTAAGCGTCTGACTTCAGCTCAGGTCACGATCTCGTGGTCTGTGAGCCCCAGGTCATGATCTCGCGGTCTGTGAGTTTGAGCCCCGCGTCGGGCTCTGGGCTGATGGCTCAGAGCCTGGAGCCTGCTTCCGATTCTGTGTCTCCCTCTCTCTCTGCCCCTCCCCCATTCATGCTCTGTCTCTCTCTGTCTCAAAAATAAATAAACGTTAAAAAAAAGAAAAGGTATGGATATTTTATGTTCATAAGAAAGTAGTTGCCATCAGTCATCAGAAAAATTCAAACTAATTTCATGAGATATCATTTCCCACTGAATAGAATGGAAAAAATGTTGAAGATGAAAAATGTGGAACAACCAGAATTCCGTTGTTGGCTGGTGAGAGTGTGTGAAATGGTATTATCATTTAAGGACACTTGTTGACTGTTCTTTATAAGATTAAACATTTACATACCCAGTGACTCCTTTCCAGAGAAATGAAAATGTATCAGAATATATTAATTTTAATGGCATATTAATTCTGATCAAGAATGTTCACAGCAGCTTTATTCATAATTGCCCCAAACTGGAAAAGTGCAAGTGTCCATCAGTAAGAGGAGTAAGTAAATGTTGATATTTTCCTATAATGGAAAACTACTCAATAATAAGAAAGAACAAACCACAACCGTATGGACAACCTTCAGAAATATTTGAACAAAAGAAGCCAGAGACCAAAAAGTATGTACCATTGACTTCTACATAAATGAGGTTCTAGAACAAGGAAACAAACCTTCAGCAGTGGTAAAACAGAGCAGTGGTCAGAAGAGAGACTGACATAGAATATGCACAAGGAAACATTTTTGTAATGGAAATATTCTACATCTCAATGATGTGTGATTTATACAAGTGTCTTCCTATAATAAAAGTCATCAAATTGTACACTAAGATCTGTACATTTTACAATATATAAATTATACCTCCAAAAAAAACCCCATAAAAGTAACTATAGGAAATGCATCCTTACCCAGATACATAAAAGTGATTTTCTCTCCGGTTACACAGTTCTTACGTTTATATCTGGGTACTCATCTACCTGTTACATTAGCCCAGTTGGCTAGTAAGGTTTTCACACCTTCCATCTTATTGGTAAACTCTCTGAACTATCTAGAATTTGGGTTCTAAACAAATTCCAGCCTAAGAACTTCTGGCAGACTCATGACTTTTGCTTTGAGAAACTGTTTCTTTTTTATCCTAAAAACTCCCCACACAAAATCACTCTGGCTACGATCACCCAGAGAAGAAAATGCATGTTGCAATTCTAGCCTGGAAGGGTCCAAATATTCACACAGATGTAATAGGCAGACTTTTGAAAGTTCAAGACTAACACAGTTCTGTGTGGCTCTGAATTCTGAGTTTCTAGTTTATCTCTGCTTCCCAGGTAAAAGTTTTCTTCTAGACCGATCTTCATGCCAGGCTTGATCCTGCCTTGAATTCAGAGTTCCCTACCTGATGGCTCAGAAGAGAATTTAAAATAAACCTTTATAAATAAATTCAGTGTTTCTCAGTAAGTGTTTGAGTTTCTGGTCTGTGAAAGACACTGTACTAAGCCCTGTAAAAATGCCATGTCTTCTACTGCCATAGTATTTTCTATCCACCTTGACCTTTTGTATAAGTACCAAAGCTGTGACGTAAAAGTCTTAAGAAGAGATAAAGGAATGCTGTGACCATTTGAGGTATTTTAATTGCTATTGAACTATACAACTCAGTGTTCTTTTCTGTGTGAAATCCAGGTTTTATTAATCTGAATTAATCAATAGCAGTCTAGTTTCAGAGGGCTTCTAATGCAGTCCTGGGGGATGGGAACAATATGCCCCACTGTATCCCTCACAGTGATTTGTGATGACTGAATGATCAGGGCTGTCTGTCTGTGGTGATCATAACAAATTTACCAAGAGATCTCGCAGCACTGGTTATGAATGCACAAAGCAACTTACCATTACAGTCAGGAATACCCTAAATGACTTTGCTACATCTCCGTAGAACTTGGCATTTAGTTCCTACTATGACTCCTATAAAACAGAAATAACTCTTAATCCCTTCTCCCATATTGTAGGTTCATTTTAAAAGGTGACAAAGTCACAGTTTCAAAATGCAGGCATCTTTCACTAACCAAATCTATTCAGTTCTTGAATTTGGATAATAAGAATTTCAATAGCATAGTCAGGTAGCAAGGGATTTAATTGCTTCTGCATCATCTTTGTTTCTTTTATATAGGAAGTTCAGAAAGCAAGGGATATTTTGTAAATATATCAAACTTGTCTCTATCCTACTTTTGGATAGTGAGAGTTTGGAGAACTAGAGGAGGAAGGTTTGCGGCTTTATGCTATACTTTTAGTTTTACTCTAAGGTATTTCAAAATACAAATCAGCCCCAATTTCTCACCAGGTGTATAGCTATAAGGGCCTGAGTATTTATGATAGAGTCTGAAACTGCAATCATCTCTTTAGTGCATGGTTTAATTGCACTGGAAAATTCACTGTCTTAATAGAGTTATAAGCAGTGCACATGGATTATGAATTTATGTATATGGATTATGATTTTATGCATTTGAGGAAGAAAAAGGCACAGATGGTTGGGCTCCATAAAATATTTCATTGGTGAATCAAATAAGCACAGGTACAATTCAGGCAGGTGGGAGTGAAAGAAAAGAAAGGGAGAAGAAAAGATGTGCAGATAAATTCATTGGATTTTGACACTGTAGTAGGAAATTAGCTTTTGAATTGTTTTCTCCTTGTTATATTGTAGAAATAAAAGCATATCCTTCTTTGTTCTGGTTTTTTCCCCAGGTGAATTACACTCAGGCCAGTGGTCAGTGACTAAGAACCCCAGTGAAAGTATTTGTAAGCACACATGGAGAACACAGACATTCTTGAAGTTCACTGCAAGTGTATACTATTTCAAGTGCATGAGGCATTCATATTGTACTAAGAATTTTCTCTTGGCCTAAATGTACATGATACTGACCTCATGAACTAGGGTAAAAGCCACTTATTAGGAAGAAAATTAGAAATAAATTTCCACTTTCATAGCCAGGAAGACTGGGGCAAAAGAAGCTCGAAATGATGTAAAGGAAACTCACAAACTGTTTGGTAGAGTCAAATTGCGATTGAACTTTACCATACCCTTGTCTGAAAAGAGAACTCTGTCTGAAGACTGATTAAATCCAGTTTCTACAAATTGCCCCAGGGTTGCTTTTCTTTTATAGAAAGAGCCTGGTCAGAGAAGTAGAGAATCCTACTCTTAAAATATCACTCAAAGTAAAAGGTTCATTAATACTGAATTACTAAGAAAGGTAGTCTCTTTGTTGCTTGGTTTCCCTTGTGGCAATCTGCATGTTTTGTAATTTGGGAATTAAAAGATTGGGTGGTTTTAGATAAAGGGAACTATCAGGGCAATAGCAGCAGAATGTTAAGCCTAGGCTGATTTCCTGAGGACGCACAGCTCAAAGTGAAGCCAAAATTCTCACTGGGGTCCTGGGCTGCTGTTGTGGGGGTGCTTAGTGCCTCTTGAATTAAACAGTCTTAAAACTCCATCGGGGAAGGTTCACAGAGAAAGCCCATTTTCAAAGCATCTGGTTCCTACATTCACAAGCACATACATGTCAGTTTTATGCAAAAATAGAGACAAGAGACTGGCATTCATTTATATCATCTGCACATGCGTTTTTTATGTTCACTGTCTATCAGACTCTAGGCTTTGCTAAAAGTCTAGAGATATAATAGCAAAAACTGGCCCTTACATCATAGTTGGGGAAACAGAAATTAACACACAAAATAATATAGATAGCATGTAATTTTAAATAATCATCAGTGCTAGAAAAAAATGAAGCAGGAAAAAGGATTCTGACAGGTGACAGTCTTGATCAGGGAAGATCTCTTAATGAGTTGACACAGGCAGAGGAAAGTAAGGGATGACCCATGTAAAGGTCTGGGAGAAGAACATTCTAGACAGGAGAAAGAACATGTGCAAGTGCCTTGAGATGAGAATAAACCTGAGGACAGTAGCAGGCCATTTTTGTAGGTGTGGATGAACAAGAAGTACATTTGTAGCAAATGAGTTTGGAGAAGTAAGTAGAAGACAGACCACACGGTCTTGTTCATAATATAGACTGATTATTTTCTTTAACGGAAAGAATGTCATTAATTCGATATGATCTCAGCAAATGACTTGTGAGATCACTTGAGTATAGATTCTTTGTAGGCAAGAATGGAAAACACAAGATGAGTTAAGGAGTTTGGGCAAAACTAAGGAGTTTGGGCAAAAAGCTACATGGCCACTTCGGTAAAAGAGCTGTGAAAATGGTGAGAAGTGATTTTTAAAAATGCCGTGTAATTTGGGGTAGCATGGGTGGTTCAGTCAGTTGAGCATCCAACTCTTGGTTTCAGCTCAAGTCATGATCCCAGGGTTATGGGATCCAGCCCTGTGTCAGGCATGGAGCCTGCTTAAGATATTCTCTCTCTCTCTCTCTCTCTCTCTCTCTCTCTCTCTCTCTATCTCTCTCTCAGGGCACCTGGGTGGCTCAGTCAGTTAAGCATCCAGCTCTTGATTTCAGCTCAGGTCATCATCTCAGGGTTCATGAGTTTGAGCCCAGCACATGGGGCTCTGTGTCAGCGTGGAGCTTGCTTGGGATTCTCTTTCTTCCTCTCTCTCTCTCTGCCCCTCTCTTTCTAATGCTCACTCACTCTCTCTCTCTCTCTCAAAATAAATAAATAAATAAACATTAAAAAGAGGATTCTTTCTCTCTCCTACCCCTTTCCCTCTCTCTCTCTCTCTCACTAAATAAATAAATAAATAAATAATAAATGCCATGTAATTTGAAAGATAAAACAACAATGCTTGTTGATAGATAGGCTGCAGTTTGTGAGGGAATAAAGATGAATCTGTAATGGCTTGTAAGTTTGGAGCCTACATAAATGGGATATAGTAATGCCATTGTTAAGACTGAGGATACAAGGGAGGAATAAGTATAAAGTAAAGGATGTCAGGAGTTTTCTTTTGGACATGTTATTTTTTATGTCTCTTAGAAATCCAAGCAGAAGTGTTGAATAGGAAACTGAATGTATGTATCTAAAACTTGGAAGATATTGAGACTAGAGGAGAATATTTAAGATGATATTTAAAAATATATTTTTATGGTAAATCTCAAAAATATATGATACAGTAGAGTATAATTAATTCAGATTCCCTATGACTTAGCTTTAATAATTATCAATTCATGGCCAATATTATCTCATCCATACCCCACCACATTTTTGGAGCAAACTCCAGACAGTATATCATATTATCAGTAAATACATAAATATATTTCTGTATATATATATAGTTGGTATTTAAAACCGTGAGTCTGGACAAGATTACCTAAGGAGAGGAAATAGAATGAGAAGAATCATTAAGTTCTAGTCTCTTAACAAGTTTGATGATTATAATACAATATTATTGCCTATATTCACTATACTGTGCACCATTCACTGTAAATCATAAATTTATACCGTTATACAACATCTGTCCTATCCTTCAACCCCATCCCCTGGTAACCATTTTACCTTCTGTTTTTATAAGTTTGGCTTTTTTTAGATTCCACATTTAAGTGATATCATATAATACTTGTCTTTCTCTGACTTATTTCACTTAGCATAATATGGTAAAAAAAAGTTAATGATTCCAACCACTAAAAAAAAAAATCATGTAATGTGATTGAGGTGCTAATCATCTCTACAATGGCAATCATATTATACTATTTAAGCATATCATATTAATATATTATACACATTAAATTTGCAAAGTGTTGTATGTCAAGTATATTTTAATGAATACTGGAGGAAAAATTGAAATAAGGAGATGGACGAGGTTTGAGTCTTAACAATATTCCAAAACTTAGAGGTTAGGGAAAGACTCTAGTAAGGAAGCCAAGAAGAAATTGCCACTGAAGTTGGAAAGAAACTAGGAAACATGAGAGCCAAGTAAAAATAGTATTTCGGTTGTGTCACCTGCTTCTGAGAGATAGAATTGGATAGGCACAAGTAATTGACTAAGGATTTAACATTGTTAATTTAACAAAAAATGGTTTCCCTCAAATGATCAGCACCAGGTCTTGATTGGAACAGGTTGAGGAGAAAATGCCAGAGGAAATTTAGACAGCAAATATAAATAACTCTGGGGATTTGTTGAGAGGAGGAACAGAGAAGAGGGGCAGAAGCTATAAGAGAGTCCTAGGTCAAAGGGAAATTTTACTTTTATATCATGGAAGATATTACTACATGTTAATATGCTGATAGAAATGATCTGCTATAGAGGAGAAAGTTGATGATGTAGGAGAGAGAGAGGACAAGTGCAAAGCAAAATCCATTAGTAGGTGAAAGGAAATGGCCTCCAGAGCACAAGTGCAGGGGTTGACCTGAGATAGAGTGGCGACAGTTCATCAATTTTAACAGGAGGAAAGGCAGAGTATATTGATCCAAATGAAAGCAGGTTGGTAGATTTGATGGAAGACAAGTGAGGATTATTTTATTCAGAACGCTTCTATTTTCTCAATTAAGTAAGTATTGAGATCATTGGTTGATAATGAAGTAGTGTTGGGCCTTACTGGGTATTTCAGGAGAGAGGAAAAGGTGTGAAATATTCCTCCTAAAAATGAAATAGTAAACTGACTTGAGAGAAAGTATAGACTTGCTAGCAGGGCTAAAATTCCATTTCATATATATGGCAAAAAATTAGGGGAGGTCGTCATCACAGTTTGGTGTTTTTCTCATCTATTTACACTGCTCATGTGCAGGGTCTTGAAATTAAGGAAACCAAGTTTCAGTTGAAGGTGTTTTCAAGGGATTACTGTAGGGATGAATCATGGCATCCAATCTTCATAGAAAAATAAATGAAAATAGGATAAGGAGAAAGAAACTGAAGACATGGAGATTAGTGGATTAGCAGTTTCACTAAGGGCAAAGAATTAGAGCTTTTAAGAATAGGAAATGGGAACAGAGTCTAGATTGATTAAAATCAAGATTTTGGAGTTGGTGATAATAATGTATAGTGACTACCACAGGAATTGTTTGCTGAGATTTGGGAAAAGATCACTGGAAGTGAAAAGAACAAGAAATTGATAGCCCAGGCTTTTGAATTATATACCTATATGGTGAACAGAGCAATCATTCAAATCAATTCAAAGGTGGTAAGCTGATTCTAAATGTTTTTAATGAAAGAAGGGATAACCAGTGGATCAGTAGATGATTCAAACAAGAAGCAATAGTAGATGTTGTGGAATGGTGACAGACTTCAAAAGTGTTTGAGTTATTGAGAGAGGAAGAAGGAGAAATAGTCTGGCATGGCAACGATGAGCATGAGAGAAGCCTACCCCACCCCCAGGACATGTTTTGATGGGCGAGGTTAGGCCATGGAAGGGCCCTCCACTGAGAGAACAACAAGGTCATCAGTGATCACAAGGAATATTTACATAACAGTTAAGGCAAGTACAAGAAGAGCATGTGGAGGGTAAAGGAGATTTTGCTGATGAGAGACTGACTATAGAAGGCAATTTAAGGGTTTAGGTAGAGAACTAAAAGGGGAAGAAGTTTAGGTCAGATTATGGATTGCATGGAGCTCTATGAGACTGAGTCCATGCACTGGTAGATGACTGGGAGGTTTATACTTCTGGTGGTGACTACAGCAAGCAGGAATGAGATCAAGATGGGTTAACACCTTCTGAATGCTGTTGTCCTATTATTATGGGTAGTTAGCTAATCACTGCCTCCTTTCTTCCCAGAACCAATCTCTTAAGTAGTTTGTAGTGGTAAAATGCTGATTTCATGGCTTGGGCATTGTGTCTTTACCATAATCACATGGGGTTCACTCAATTTCAAGAGCAAACAAAGATCTATAAAGCTGTTTTATACACTTCATCAGACATTGTCATGCCAAGAGGAGGGAAAGCTTTAGCAAAAGTAGATGGTCAGTAAATGGTCCCATCTCTTCCCTTCCCTTCCCTTCCCTTCCCTTCCCTTCCCTTCCCTTCCTTTCCCTTCCTTCCCCTTCCCTTCCCTTCCCTTCCCTTCCCTTCCCTTCCCACCCTACCCGACCCTACCCCATCCCATCCCATCCCATCCCATCCCATCCCATCCCATCCTATCCCATCCTATCACTTTTTCTTCCCCATCACAAAGAAATGGAAGGAATGCTATGATATAAAACTCAGGAAATGAAAATACGCTATAAAATTCAGTCCCTGAGTTAATTAAATTTTGTTAAAACAGCACAATTAAGACAGCCTTCTCAAACTTTATACCACAAAAGAATCATCTTGGAAACCTAATAGAAATGAAAATTTCTGAGACTCCATCCCCAAAATGTTACAGATCTGGGATGTATAGGGGCACCCTGTGTTCTGTGTCATATAGGGCAGTCCAGTTTATGCTTGTTAGCCTGGCATGATTATTTATAGCAATCCCTTTCACTCTCAAAAAAGTACAGGTTTGGGGCACCTGGGTGGCTCAGTCAGTTAAGCATCTGACTCTTGATTTTGGCTCATGTCATGATCTCATAGTTTGTGAGATAAAGCCCTATGTCGGCTCTGCACCGACATAATAGAACCTCCTTAGGACTCTCTCTCTCCCCCCTCTGTCTGCCCCTACCCCGCTCGCTTGCGCTCTCTTTCTCTCTCTCTCTCTCTCTCTAAAATAAATAAATAAATAAACATTTTTAAAAAAACATGGACTTATTATTTTTTTTTAAATGTCCAGGTTTGAATAATATATAGTCACCTTAGGAATAGGCTCCTAGAATCTTTTTAAACAAAAATATTTAGGTCATTCTCATGCAAGTGGCCCAAATTCCATGCTCCAAGAAACACCATTTTAAGGAATGACACTGTTTGTTTTGCCAATTCTGGGTATCATACCTTTCCTTAATTAGGTATGATTCCCCCACCCCAGCCTACACCCCTGTCTGCAAGAGCCAGAAGCTTTAGGAGAAAGGCAAATTGATTCATTCAGACATGACTGGTCCCTCCTGTGATGTAACAACTGTTTGTAATGTATTATGACATCTTGAGCATGCGCGCGCACACACACACACACACACACACACACACACACACACACAGACATGCATCCAGACACATGCACACATGCACACACGCGCACAGACAGGCTAAAACTGTCAAAGGGTGTTTGCCATGTCCCAAGCACTCATCTAAGCACTTTGCATGCATGTATTAACTCAGGTAACCCTAAACACCATACCTTGAGCTTCCATTTCTATTATTTCCATTTTGGAGCAGGAAACGAAGAATAAAACAACTTATTCAAGATCACATGGCTAATAAGTGGTAGAACTTGTATTCAAAACCGGAGTCTCTGACTCAGTAGCCTGTGCTTTTAATGTTCTGTGATATTACCTCACAAACTCCTATTCTGGAGAAATACCAATCTCTGTTTCCTCCTGCCTAAGACTCTGGTGATAATCTTTAACTGTTACCCACTTGTCATCACTTTGTACTATCTTACTTGTACCTATGTATCTATGTGTCCCACTGAGTTCTAACCCATGTTTTATTTTATGAGTGACATTCAGGATCTTCAGTATTTTTAAATGGCCCTTGTCTTTTCATTCACCAAAATCTACCAAAATTATAGGTTTTTGTCATTCTCAAATGTGCCCAGAGTAGGGAAAAGGGAACTAATATTCATTGAGTACTTAATATCAGCTACCTGGTTGGAGTTTACATAATTTTCTTATTCAGTCTCCATAATTCAGAGAGGTGATTTTTTTTATCACATTTTTTGAAATAAGGAAACTGGAGTTTAAAGGAATAAGTCATTTTCCCAGGGAAGAGAAAGTAGTGGAACCAAGATTTGAACTCGGCTGTAACCTGCAGAGCAAGACTATACACTGTGCCTTATTTTAACACCAGGAATGAATTAATTTTTCTATCTGGTTAACCCTGCTCCTCTTTCCTTGACCTGTGTGAATGATAGCAAAAGGAAGGACCTTATTCTATTCTCTTTGGTGAAGAGAGCTACTACTTTGATGACATCTAAGATGAAAGTAACAACATTAAAGATACCCTTTTTAGCGATATGGTGGTGTTGCTATTTGGCCATTTAACTGACAATGTTGTAAGGAATTCTAGGTCCTTCTCCTCAATCTATAAAGTACTTATTTTCTGACATTTACCCATCTATATATGGGTCTATCCATTAGTAAAGGGATATTATGACAATGTCCAGATGACTAATAATTAAATGGGAAAAAAAAATGAAACCTCCCCCACTCCTTGGTGGATATGTGTTAGGTGAGCATAGAGAGTGACAACACTAAAAACAGTGTTCTGCCTACAACTCGTGCTTATCTATATGGTTATAAAATATTTATTCAAAGGAAGATAAATTCATCAACACCTTCCAAAAAAAAACCCCTCAATACTGTGTATAATAAGAAATATTGTCAGAATGACAGCATATAGTATACTAAGAAGAAAAAAGGTGAAGGAATAAAGCTGAACAAAACTGACTATAGCAGACAAGGACACAGAACAAGTCCCCTGACAGTGATTGACCCTGACACAGCCCGAGTGTCTATAAGATTTTTAGGAAGGCTGAGTAACTGGGTATAACTCCTCAAAGCAATGTGACAACCTATACTATCTTGTGTCTATAAAATACCTATCTTTTCATTCCTTAACTCCATGTAGAGTCATATTTTCCTCAATGGGGAAGCCCAGATTCAAGACATCAGTGGTTTTTATTCTCCAAAGGAACAAAAGATTGAATAGACAAAATATTCTTGTCATTTGCCAAAAAATGGGAAGGTCACTGAGTTTTATTGTTGGGCAAGACCCCAAAGTCCCTGCAGAGAGTATGCAGTTTGTCACCATTTCCTCAGACATTTCACCTAACCGTGCTGATGCTGCTAGTCTAGGTTGAAGGCTTCAGAATTCAGTGTGATCATGTCTGTTTCACATTAGTGCCTTTCCCAGTACAAGGCATGCAGTGCATATTCGTTCATGATTTTGATTAATTCTGTGTCTGACAGATATATTACTCATGTTTCTGTGATTGTAAAACATGATGGGCTTGCATCAGTCTCTCTAGTTTATAGTTGCTTTTCACAGTGGAAAATCTGCTTGATAGATGTATGGAGAGAGAGAGATTGATAGACATATATAAGTATGTATGTCTGTATATATAAGTATGTGAATGTGTTTTAAAATATACAGTTACAAAAATTATTAGTACAGAATGAAATTAAGTAGGGCCTAACAAATAATATTTAGTTAAAATCTGAAGTGTGTGTGTGTGTGTGTGTGTGTGTGTGTGTGTGTCTGTCTGTCTGTCTCTGTCTAATGACTAGAGATTATATGGCCCAGTGCAGAAATTACTTCTCCATCTTCTTCTTGGACAACCTGGGATTAATTTCCTCAGGTTTAGCACATGAAAAAATTACCTCTTTACCGATCCTGAAATAATTTTCTTATTCAACATCCAGTTATTTTTGGATCTTAAAAATGGATATGTGTATATATATATGACTTCTAAAATATAGGTGTGTACACACATATAAATTCTGATATATATACGTATATGTAAACTCTGATGTATATTTATACATCTATCTGACATATATGTGGGTGTTTCAGTTTTAGTTTAGGGAAGTTAAAATCCTTTCCTACCTATTTTTATTTTCATGAACACAAACTACATGCGTCATTCCCTGTACATGCTTCAAGGATTTTAAGATACGCCGACTAGAGTTCTCCATTCAGCATTCAGTCCACACTTGGTATCTCAGTAAAGTTTTGTTGATTGAAGCAAGAGCAAGGGTTAATGGAGTTTTCGTACCATTATATTATATATCCAATGATGATTTCAAAACTCTACAGAGACTTTTCTCAGGTTTCGATGGCAGTTCCCACTTATTTATATTTGGCACAAGGGAGAAAATAATCATTTCATGACAATTCATGTCACAGTTCTATTTTAAGCACCAGGCTGCAATCTAAAGTGATCGTCCTTTTATTGTTGTTTTCAGAATGAGACCGAGGCTGCTTCCCATTAATCCATCTATAAAATTTGCAACAATAAGTGTGTTCTGTGTTAGATTCCCAGCTTTGCCATTTATTAGCAGTGTGACTTTGGACATATTCTATAACCATTATACACCTTGGATTTCCTATTTAAAAGAGGTGAGGGGACGATAATACATAATGTGTAGGAATAAGGATTACGTGACACGAAGCCTGAGACAGTTTCTTGTGATCTGTGGCCCTCCTGCTCTTTCACAAACTTCCCAATGAAAATGTAGAAGAGGGTTTTCAAGGCTTAAGGATCTCAGGAATCTGTTTAGTCCAACTTACTCATCTCACAGACAATGAATTGAAGGCCACAGGGGATGGAGTGACTCACATAGCTGGCTATCTGCTGGGCCAGGACAGAAAATCTCTATGGGGGCTCCTGATTCCCCTATTGCAGAGATTCCCAAGCACTGGTTTAACCATGAGATCAAAGTGGTAACCCCAAATTTATTGTGTTCTTTCTCAATTCCTGAGTTTCTGAACATGGCAAACTAGGCAGACCTTGGCAGCAATGTGGTTTAAGGGAACGAAAGTGAGTTCTGAGCTTGTTACTAAGTAGTTATGCAGCCTTCGCTTCCCATCAACACAACAGCTGGATCCTTTCTTAGCTTGGTGGCATGGATCCCCACCCTTTATTGCCTCCCTGCTTTAGGAGCTCCAGGTAGCCCTACTCAATTCTCAAGCAGTTATTGAACACTTTCTATATGCCAGATGCAACACCAGGCTGAGCCTCCCATGGGTCTCTGAAAAACCACGGTCTTTTTTTTTTTTTTCTTCCTGGTACCTAGTTGCATCTTCTTTAGCCCTACAGGTCTCAGCAAACCAACACATTATTCTCTCAGACTTTTGCAAGATAAATTATTTAAAATCTTCCTTCTCTGGTCTTGGGAACATAACATCCTTCTAGTGACTCTGAGTGATAACGTATCTTGGAGGAAAACTAGTTTTCAATGATCTTACCCCATAAGAACTCTGAATAGGCTATTGGCAGGTGGAGAGATATGGTAAAGTGGGAAGAAGGGGAAAATACTACTAAATAATAGTTTGGTGTCTCATTCCAGTTTGCATAAGAACCTGGCTGGTTTTTGTTTTTTGTTTTTTGTTTTTTTTTTTTTTTTTGCTTCCCAGAAATCATGGAAGTAGAGCATCGAGGGATTATGGCCGACTAATTGGAATGAGCTAGAGTAGAGGCCATGACCCAGGGACCAAGCTGATGTCACTTTTAGCAACTTCACTTTTCCTATGCAGAGGACACGAAAAGTACATTCCAGAGATACGCTATTATGTGCTGCTGAGATTAAGGAAAACTTGGGCCCTAAAAATTCATGACAAAAGATGATTTTTAATGAGGGTTTTTGTTTACTTTCATTACTGATTGCTTACTGACCCAGTTAATGAGAAACCAGAACTTCAGTTGCAAAGGAAAATGAGGAGAGAAGTAAAAGCATAACATTATAAAATATTATCCAAAATTACTTGAAGGGAAATATTTTTTAATCATGCAATAAAAATTGTATAAATTGGGTATATTTTTAATTATATATGTCAGTCTTTTTTAGTACCATAGTTTTTAGAAACTGGGGTCTTACAGAGACCAAAAAGGCATACAAATGACCTCCAGAATAAATGAAAATGTATTGTCTTTAGCCTGAATTGTTCCAGCCTTCTCATATTTCTTGCAACTCTAAAAATCAAATATTTGATAACATCTTATAACTTGTGAACATACGGGTACCTTCATACAAGTGCATGAGGTACTGACATAGAGAAGAATGAATAGTGTGGGAAGCAAGAATCATAGTTCCACTGTCTCTGTTCTTCCACTGTCCAACTCTGGGAGCCTCCACAGTACCTCTCTGGTTTTCCACACTCTCAAATAAACACATTGTCCTGGAAACCCACTGGTGTTCAGTGTGTTTCAACTCCACATGAGTATCAGTATGCTTCTATTTCAATAGATGCCTTTCTTCTATCAGACTTTTCCCACTTGCCCCATATTTAGGTAGAAATAAATGTCTTTAGAGTTCTTCCCCTCTCCCCTCCAGAACACTACTATTTTTTTATTTTATTTTTATTTTTTAAATGTAATTTATTGTCAAGTGGGCTAACATACAGTGTATATAGTGTACTCTTGGTTTTGGGGGTAGATTCCCGTGATTCATCACTTACATGTAACACCTGTGCTCATCCCAGCAAGTGCCTTCCTCAATGCCCATCACCCATAGATCACTTTATAAAACAAAAAGGAACTTTGTTGCTGGGGAAATAACCTACAGGTGTCTGAAGTGTGTTTGTAGTATTTGTTTTTTTGTTGTTGTTATTGTTGTCTGGGGAATGGGTTTATCATCAGAATTAAAAAGAGCTAGAAAAGGGTAGATTGGTATAAAGGAGCTTGTAGAGGATGATAGGGATGGATCAGTAAAACTGGTCAGCCAGAGCTGGAGGTTGGGGTGTGGAGGAAGAGGCAGGGGCATGTTTGCTAGTTTTATTATTTTGAGAAGCTCCTTGGAAGACTTCGGGAAATTGGATGGGACTCCTTACTCTCAAAGGGATTTTGTGGTGATCTTTTGGATTTTCTCTTGTCAAAACTTGAAATATTTTAATGATAACTGAAATGTCTTTTTAATGATTGTTAGATCCTATTTGATTCTAGCCTCATGTTGAAAAGGACATGAGGCAACACAGGTTATTAGGGTGTGTAAAGATATGATGCATAATGATTAAGTTCTTATTCCCATATAAATCTTGTTCAGCTCCCTAATGACCAGCTGCCCTGGTACCACTAAATTTGTTATAGGACTTTATCCTTTCTTTAATGACATCACACCACACTTCCAGTGTCAGATCTGCTTTTTAGCCTCTCCTACTTCTCATTTCAGTTTCTGTCATGCATTTGCCTTGTGGGTGATTGTGTTGGCCTCACCCATGCACTGTAGCTGGAAGACAACAGCTCCAGGGTAGAGAATATCACAAAGCTGAATGCATTTTGTTTCACAACAGAGTCTGGTAATTCTGCTGAGGAAGCTATGAAGGTATCTCGCAGCAGTAGCTACAATAATCTTTCACAGACATGTACATGTTCCTGGCATAGGTTTCATTCTATTCAGCCTTTCTTTAAATAAAAGAATCTCAGATGTCACCATGGAGAAGGTGACTTTTACAGAGATAGAATGGGGTCAAATATCCTATAGACTAGGTACTCTATGTGTCTGTTTCTGTAGCATTTCACACTTTCCAATACTCTCATGTATTGTTTCATTTGATCCTCTTTGCAACCCTGTGAAGCAGGCAAGGCAAGAGCTATGGCCCCAGATGAGGAGTCAAGCTTAGAAAGGTTAAGTTAGTTGCCAAAGCCAAATAAGCTCTGTGAAACAGTCCATAGTAGGACTCTGGACTTTGGATTTGAGTCCATTTCTCTATCAACTGCAAGATGCTCTCTCTGAGTAAGTCTGGCAGAGGTCAGAACCACTGCTTTGTGTTTCACAGGGCTTTGTAGTCAGTGGTCACGTAGGGTCATTTGATCTCTTTGCTTCGTTTGGTTGATTTCAAGTTCATAACCCTTTCATCAAGGACCAATTCTAGAAAATTCAGAAACAAGGAAAAAACAGACGTTTCTTTAAGAACTTCCTTATTTGAGATAGATAACACTCAATTGCAACATATTAGAGGAGTTTGTTTATCTAGATTGCAACTCATTAATGAATAAAAATAATTAGCCCTAGATTGCAAATGGGGAAAGTGAGGCATAGAATATTGCCTGACTCTTCTATTAGTCTTTTCTTCCTTCCTTCCTTATTCTAATCACCTCCATCACATTCTAGTTATATGACTTTTGGGAGAAAGAATGCACTGATTCAATGGAAAATATAGTGCAGCCAATTAAGACCAATTGCCTGATGTTTTGTGATGAAATTCATTGCTGTCAAAATATAGGCCTTGGACCTATGGTTTGGTTATAAAATTTAAAGATATATTAATTTCTTATTTTTTTTTTAATTTTTTTTTCAACGTTTATTCATTTTTGGGACAGAGAGAGACAGAGCATGAACGGGGGAGGGGCAGAGAGAGAGGGAGACACAGAATCAGAAACAGGCTCCAGGCTCTGAGCCATCAGCCCAGAGCCTGACGCGGGGCTCGAACTCCCGGACCGCGAGATCGTGACCTGGCTGAAGCCGGACGCTTAACCGACTGCGCCACCCAGGCGCCCCTTAATTTCTTATTTTGAAAAGACATTAAATAAGCTCTTACTTCAGTGGCGGCTTAAAAATGATTTGTCTGGGGGACATAGTGCGGAACCCACTGCTTGGGTTCTTTCTCTCTCTCCCCCTCTTTCTGCCCCTCCACTGCTTGCACACTCTCTCCCTCTTAAAATAAATAAATAAATAAACATTATTTTAATGATTTATCTGGGAGTAGAACCTCAGTTGGGAAAAAAAAAACAGTTTTGGAATTTTCTTGTTTCTTGATAGAACTTATTGATAATTGTGAAACAGTAAATTCAATATATGTTTGATTCAGAGCAATTCTTCTGTTAAGTTTGTCAAAACTTCCTTACCCAGCTATGGCTGATTATTTGTCTTTATTTTGCACTCTTTATCTTTAGTTATTTTCAATCCATTAGAAAACCTATACTCACTGAGATCCTTGTTACTTTCCACCTAGAAGCTGGAGAGATCAAACACTCAGGTTCTAGAGTAGCATGCCATAGGTTGAGAAACAAGAATTGAGGTGTCTGCCTTTGAATCTTGGGCAACCACTAAGTTCTTAAGGATTCTCTAGCCACTAATTTCACAACGTATCAATTTCCTCTTTATGAAACAAGAATTATATTCTTCTTGAAGAAGGGTTGTGAAAATAAACAATTGAACCTGCTTTAGGACTATAAGCTCATGACAATCAAGTGATTGAAAAAGACATTGATTTCACAAATATTGAACAAATAAATTCCATAAAAATTCCTGTTTTATTTTATTTTTTATTTTATTCCTGAGAATAAACTTCTCAAGATAGAGGAAATATATATCATTTATTTATTTTTCCTCCTTTCTTAGAATATGATGTGTATGGACTCCCTGGGAGTAATTCCAGGAAAACTTTCCCCCAAGAATCCCCCTTGAGTATTTGAACTATTAAATATTACAGGGCTGTGATGCCTCCCCCATCCTCTTATTCATAAATGATAGTTCTTGTTCCCTTCTGAGAGACCCAGAGATATTGTCCCCTGTGAAATGCTACTGAATGCGGAGAAACCTACCTCAAGGTAAAAGTGTAACTTTGGTGGTAGTAAAAGGCTGTGAGGCAAAGTAGACAGCACTGTAGAGTTAGAATACTGATTTATAATTTTAGCTTTACTCCTTGGTTTTGTCATATTGGTCAAATCATGTAACCCCTCAGAACTCAATTCCTTCACCTTTAATATGAGATAATAAGGTCTGTCTCCCTATTCTTTTGTGAGAGTTGAGCAAGGTTATGTTTGAAATAAATTTTCACAGGGGAGGCCCTCAATAAGGATGTATGGAATTAGCTGGAATATTAGTTGCTGTGACAAGTTCTGTCTAAGGGCTATCAGGGAATTTTCAAAATCAAAGGTCAATGTCCCAAACTCTATTCTCTGGAATGTGATCATGCTTTTAGTTGTTGATAGACTTTTCATAAAAGTAAAGAATTTCATAGTCAGATAAGCTTGATGGGATCTTATGGTACAGTCACAAAATGCACATTCGTATGCTAAAGTCATTAAAAGTCCTATAATTTTTTAAATCATTTTTTATCTCAGTTTTTAGCAAACTTCCTTTTTGATAGGACACATTCTCACAGAACGTTTACTAAGTTCTTCCAGAACGTATTGTGGTTGATGCTGTCACCGAGTCTGAGAACTTTAAGAGGTCATAGAAATTATCTCGTTGAAATGCTCCTCTGTTTTCTTTTATGTCTGAGGATGTTGGGGTTCACAAAGGTTGAGGAAATTGTCTAAGGTCATACCACTAATTAATGGCAGATTCAAGATCATAATAGGTTAATACTCTTTTCACCATACTACCTGCTATGGATCTAGATTAGCTCTCCCTTGGCTCACCATAAACCACTCATCAAAGGTCTTTGTAACAACGATATATATGCTTTCCCCTATGTGTGAATCATCTACCATTCCTTAATGAGATCCTCAACATTTGAGCCCAATGATCCATTCCCCCACCCGCCCCCCACATCCATTTGCCTGTGCAGAGTCAATGGCATGCCCATGCTGAGTAGAGAAATAGCTAATTTAAATATCAGTTTATTCAACTAGATTCATTCAGTTCCTCTGGACAAGTGTTTATTGAGCCCCCTTTTTAATATAGTAGTGCTACAGGAGATCCCAAACTGAGAAAGATCTAGTGCTTAAGACATCTGAACCAAAAAGCCATGTTCAGAGGCTCCTGGCAGTTTTAGGAGTTCTTTAGTGATGTGTAGCAAACCTGTTAGACTTGAAATGCATATTTTTTGTATATGTTTGGGCAGAGATTAATATCTATAATCAATGACAGAAACTATGCCCTGTGGCAAAATACACAAAAATACCACAATTTTTAGACTAAGTATCCTTGTTTAAAGTAATTATCACATTCTACCTCCTTGCTCTGATTTTTTTTGTACTCTATTTTCTCAAATAGAATTTAGAAACTTCTTGAAATTAGGGGCTTTGTCTAAACATACCTTCACATAAAGAGGTTTAAGATATACTTGCTTTTTATATTATGTAGAGTTCAAGTGCATTTTTAAAATCATATTTGCACAGGTGGAAGAGAAAGAGAAGTCTCTGAGCTGAAAACTGGCACCATTCATGAGAAAAATGGATTAATTAAACCTAATATAGTGTCTTCCCTTCAAAACACACTTCATGACCCTTTGAATGACAACTCTAACCACGTTGTTTGGATTAACAATATAAACCTTAGATCTTGAATAAATGCCTTGCTGCTATCCAAATGACTTTTTTTTTACTATTATATTTTTTATATGAAAATAATCTCTGAAGTCACATGTCTTTCTAATATAGAAGTAAAAGCTCCTGCATTGCAAATGACAAATACATTTACCTTTGCTAAGAAGTTGAGTTCCCTCATTTAAGGGCACAGGTGGCTATCTTAAAGTTACTCTTGAACTCCAAATTGCCACATACTGGAACAATCATTCATTGTTTGCTGAAAGGAAGTTTTTTAGCACTCAGATCCTGATACAAGTATGGAATAATATATCTAGGTCATTTACTAAACATATAAGCAAATAATTTCATGGGTAATAATCTCATCATTGCCTATCACAGAAGACTAATGCTCTCAGTGCTCATGTGTCTGATTCCTTAAGAACACTCTCCTTAACCTATCCATTGATCCACCGAAAATAATTTATTAAAAATAGTCTATGGGAAGTATTTTGGGGAAAAAATGTTATTTTTAACTTATTGGCAGTTTTGTTTGTTTATTTTGGAAGAGAAGAGAGATCACACAAGCAGGGGAGGGGCAGAGAAAGAAGGAGAGAGAGAGGATCCCAAGCAGGCCCTGCAGTCAGTACAGAGCCTGATGCAGGACTTGAACTCACTAACTGTGAGATCCTACCTGAGTGGAAATCGAGAGTCAGACACTTAACTGATAGAGCCACCCAGGCACCCCTGTTATTTTTAGCTTAAAACTGATGTGTTACACATTGGAGATTAAATATATGTTTTGTATTTCAGTAAGTATTGGGACCATCAAAAATGTCCAGTTATTGAGTCATACTGAGGCATTAATCCAGGTAAGAAGTAGGGAAGGATATTAAAAACAGTAGAAGTCAACAAAAAGAAAGAAGGGAATGAAGGGAAAATTGCTCCAGAAAACATTAGAATTAAGAAAAGATTGCTCTGAAAAATAAGAAAGAATCCTACCAGTGAATATGATAAAGGTTGGTAAGATGTGCCTCTTAGGAACTAGCAAGAGTGTTTTTAAGTATTTAAACTCTGTCTGTCAGTGCCTCTTCGACCTCTTGAATTTTTGCTCTAAACTCATCTTCTCTGATTTCTAAAATCATAGGTAAGTTTTAAGCTGACATAAATAGGTGTTTCTTAAAAACATTCTTTTTCATTCTATCACTCTTTAAATTTCAAACATAAGCTTTATTCTCTTTTGTATTTATGACAACATTCATTCATTCTTCATCTCAACTATTGGCCTAAAAACTAAATAAACAATTTTAACTTAATTTGCTATGGATTGAATTGTTGTATTTTCCCCCACCCCAAATTCATGTGTCAAAGTCCTAATCTCCAGTTATGGTATTCAGAGGTAGGACCTGTGGGAGGTAACTGGTTTAGATGAGAATGGGATTAATGATAAAAAGAGAGATGCTAGATTTCCCCCTCTCCACCATGTGAGGATACACCTAGAAGGAAGCCACCTACAAATCAGGAAGTGTTTCTCATGTGACTGAATCTGCCAGCACGTTGATCTTATCCTTAGCCTTTAGATAGGTGAGAAAAAAGCATTTATTGTTTAAGCTAATGTATGGTATTTGTTGTAGCAACACAAACTGACTGAGACAGTAATATTGTTCTTAAGTCTTGGATTTCCTGTATTAAAGAGCTAGGCATGTTAGCAGCCAGGCTCACTGAAACAACCTACATTCCTTCCTTAGTTACAGTGTTACCTGAAATATTATCATTTCTTGTTTTCCACTCTGTTCTATAAAATTCTGAATTCCTAAGACAGTGTAGCTTGTGCTGTTAAAACATATCTATTTGAAAAGTCAAAAACTTCTTCATTAAAACCCAAAAATATTATACCCAACATATTGAGGGTGATTATGAATTGTCAAGCTCATGAGTTTCCAAGAGGTACCCTTATGAGATAAGTTTAATTAAGCAAGGCATTCTATTAATCATTTCTAATTACTCATGCAAATCACAGACACTCTGGACTGTGGTTTAATAGCCTGATTTGTTCCCAAATGCAGCCGATGTCTGTGGCCCAATGGGTATTTCAATGAACCTATCTTCACTGATCTTGTTACTCTATCTAGATATGATACTTGTCAGAAAACCACAGCTTGATTTGTTAGGCATTACAAGTGTTTTAATTGCTGAATTAAAGAGACAAAGGTAAAAGAACACAAGAAAAGGTTGTGTTGTTACATGTGGCAATACAGCTCAACAATTAACGCACATATCCACCTGGCTATATGTGCACTACCCAAGGTACTGATCCAGAAACCCATGCTTTTCTCTTCCTACATGCAATTTCTTATCTATTCACTCCAAATATGATACTGATGAAAAGATGCTATCTTGAGTTTAGCATCATCATTTATGTAAGTAAATAAGACACATAGAAGAATACCAAACTTATTTAATGTAACTCCAGATTCTTCTTTATACTAGTGGTTCATAATTCAAATATGATGTTAAAAGATATAGCTACTTCTTCCATCCCCACTCCAAATTGCTAGAGAAAATCCATGATGGCAAAAATACGATTAACTTATTTCCAAATAAATTTGTAATTTATAATCTATACATTTTGAGAAATAAAGAGTGGCGCTTACTATTTATACATTCAAAAGGTGATGTTTGGTGAACACATACATTCAAGGATTGCTTATAATGATTCCACAACTCCCTAGGGGGTTTATCGTATGGATTTAGACCTTCGGACCTTCTCTGATCGATGGCAAATTTAGGTCTTTTTTTTTTTCAACATTTTTACTTATATAAAAATATTGAAACTTCCAGTACACCAAAAAAAAAAAAAAAAGTCTCTATCCTTTCTTCTCCCACACAAAGTGAAACTTACCCTCACCCCCACCCCAATCTACATAGCCAGTCTAGACAATCCTGGGATGCCAATCACAACCTCAGTCTCCCTTCCTCTGACCCCTCTCTTTTCTGAATGCTTCTGCTTTATAATCTCAGTCTCAGTGTCTCCTCTGGACACCCTCACCATCAAAATCTGCTGTCACAAAAAGTCTTGCTAAATCAATTTGTACTAAAGTATAAAGGACAGATAAGGTTATATTTGCATTTGAATAGAGATCATTGTGTTTCACTGAAGGGATTAAGCTCTGACCTGGAATTTTAGGCATCAACAAATATATGATCAGAGTGCCCATTCAAGGAAATTGAGCCTTCCTAGTATCCATGAAATCACACTAACTGTGTGATCACTTTTTCACCCACCAGAGAAACAGTGTGACCAGGTGGTTAGGGGCCTAGTTTCTGGGGTCAGACTCCTTGAGTTTAAATTTGGTCTCAGGCACTTTCTTCCTTATGTGACTTTTGGCATGTTTTTCCCTGTGCCTCAGCTACCCCATCTATATAAAGGGGATGAAGATAATAGAATCTACATTGTACAGTTGTAAATTGTGAAAATCCATGTGCATTGGGAGTGCTTAGACAATGCCATGTACCTTGTAGTGCTCTGTATGTGTTTGATAAAGAAAATAAATACTAGTAACATTGGCCTTGAATCTTTGTGGTGTTTCTGTCAGCAACAAGCATTAGGTCCCTGAAGATGTCTCAGTTATTCCTTGGGACTAGACTATACAGTTGTATAAGTGATTAGGGTAGATTAGGCAAACAAGTTAAAATGATACTCTTTAAAGTATGTCCTAATTGGAAGGATATCCAAAAGGGAAAGGTAAATGTCAATACAGAGGGACAGAGTTTTCCTGAAATATGACTTAAAACATGTTAAACCATAGTTCTTTGTGACCATAAATAAATACTGCAGAACAGTTCAATGAATGTTAATATTGTACTCTTCAAACTCACAATTTCTGCCTTCTTCCCTTTTTATTTTCCCACTCCCCCTTTATTTCCTTCTTTTACTCATTTCACAAATATTATTTGGACAAATAAATATTATTTGGACAAAAAGAGTGGGAATAAGTTGTCTGGGAATGATTGGTAGGTAAAGAGCTCAGTTTTAGACACTTGGGTGTGAATTGCCAGTTGAACAATTACTTGACTATGTCCAGCCAGTGAGGAATTCCAGATCTGAGCCCGAGAGGGGACATATGCCCAAGATAGAAAAGATATTCATCAATGAGTAAATAGGAGTTAAAGATAGGCTGCCCTAGTCGAAAACATGTAGATAAAAGGAAAGGTCAAGGGAAGATCATAGAAAAATGCTAATTACCAGCTTTAATGGGGAGGGTAGAAGAGGATCCAATGAAGAAAAGTAAAATAAGATTTTTTAAAAATAGGTTAGTGGGCACCTGGGTGGTTCAGTCAGTTGAGTATCCAACTCTTGGTTTCAGCTCAGGTCATGATTTCAGGGTTCCTGAATTGGGCTCCCTGCTGGTATTGTAGAGCCTGCTTGGGATTCTCTCTCATTCTCTCTCTCTTCTTTGTCCCTCCCTGATTTGTATGTACATGTGATGTGTTCTCTCTCTCTCTCTCTCTCTCTCTCTCTCTCTCAATGAATAGATTAATTTTAAAAAATAGGACAAGAACCCAATATATTTCATGGAGAGCAAATAACTGTATATTTGGAAAAAAATTAAATGTTGAAGCTTTTTCTGGTAAGTCAAGGACTAAACTGCCCATGGGATTTTCATTGAAGTTGTCTTGATGGTTTTGACTATTGTCAAAATACTTTCAAGGAAGCAGTGGAAATGAAAGCCATATTTCAGTAAGCTAAGAAGTGAATTGCAGGTTAGAAAGTAGACAGAATAAGCTCTACTGAGAAAGAAGAAAGCATAGAGCTTAAAAGCCTCAATAATATGGATTAATATGGTATTTAATGCCTACACTATTTTTTTATTGTTTCAAACGTCTGTCTCTTCTTTTGTCTGAGGCTGAAATTCCAGCACTCTGCTCCATCCTCCCAAATCTTAGTTCTATAAACATCTTTGCCTAAGAGAGACTTAAAGAGAGACAGGTAGTATGCAACAATTGTCTGGTATGTCGAAGCCAAATTTACCTGTAAATTAGGACATCCAGGCAAAGACAGCCAACAGTGCCAAGTCTCGGTCTTAGGAGTAGGATCATGATAGGACATATGTAGATAGATGTCATTAAAAGAAAGTAAATAATTGAAGTGGTAAGAGGAAATGGGTAGCTTAGAGAGTACACAGAAGAGGAAAAATATACAGATCTTTGTAGAAGGCTCCTCATTTGGTGGTGATAAGAGGGAAGATCCAGGGACAGAGATGGGGTGGGAGCAGTCTGAGAGACAGGAGCACTAGAATACTGCAGCACAACAGAAGCCTACAAAGAGGGAGTCAAACATACAAGAGATGAAGGACAAACAGAAAACAAACAGCTGGCTCAAGGAGAGATGCATGAGAAAATCCATTTGTTTTCATTTTATTTTTAAGTTTATTTATTTTGAGAGAGAAAGAGAACGCAAGCAGGGGAGGGACAGAAAGAGAGAGAGAGAGAGAGAGAGAGAGAGAGAGAAAGAGAAAGAATCCCAAGCAGGCTCTGCACTATCAGTGACTCAAGGCTCCATGTCACAAACTGTGAGATCATAACTTTAGCTGAAACAAGAATCTGAAGCTTAACTGACTGAGCCACCCAGGTGCCCCTGTTTTCCTGGTTTGTATCTCTACCTTTAACTCTCTCTCCCTCACCCCCCTTCTCTGTGCTCTGTGAGTGTACGTGTATATGCATAGAATATTATGTGTGTGTGTGTGTGTGTGTGTGTGTATCAGCTTTATTGAGATATAATTCAATAGCATATTATAAAATTCACCCATTTAAACTAAATAATTCTTTTTTTTTAAATATATTCAGAGAGTAGTGCAGCCATTAGCAAATTATTTGTGTGTGAGATTGTTGCTGCTGACCTTGGGAAAAGCAGTTTCAGGAGAATAAATAGGGGTGGGGTAAGCAGTTGTCAAAGAATTAAGAAACAGTAAGGGCACAGACTGGGGAAAAATTTTTGCAAAATACATATCTGATGAAGGGCTATTATCCAAAGTAAACAGAGAACTCTTAGGAGTCAAAAGTAAGAAAACAAACAACCTGAGTACAAAATGGGCAAAAATCTGAACAGACACTTCACTAAATAAGATATACAGATGAAAAATAAGCTGAATAATATGAAAATATGCTCAATATCCCTATGTTATTAGGGAGTTACAGATTAAAGTGACAATGAGGTACCATCACATACTTATGAGAAGGGCAAAAATCGAAAGCACTGACAAAACCAAATACTGGTGAGGATGTGGAGCAATAGGAACTCTGATTCATTGCTGGTGGGAATGCAAAATGGTGCAGCCACTTGTAATTTTTTTATAAAACTCTTATGGTAAACCTACTCTTACCATAAAACCTAACAATTATGTCCGTTGGTATTTATTCAAATGAGTTGAAAACTTACATCCACACAAAGACCTGCACATGGATAATTATAGCAGCGTTATTCATAGTTGACAACACTTGGAAGCAATCAAGATGCCCTTCAGTGTGTGATGGATAAATAAACTTGGCACATCCAGATGATGAAATATTACTTAGCACTAAAAGGAAATGAGCTATCAAGCCATAGAAAGACATGTGGATGCAGATTAGTATGTGAAGGAAGCCAGAATGAAAAGGATACTGTGATTCCAACTGTATCATATTCTGGAAAAAGCACAACTGTGTGGACATTAAAGAGATCCAGTTTCCAGGGGCTAAAATGGGTGGGAGAGACGAATAGATAGAGCATAGAGGATTTTAAGGGCAGTGACATTATTCTGTCATACTATAATGGTGGTTACATGTCATTATACTTTTGCCAAACCCACCGTGACACATCAGGAGGAGACCCTAATTTAAACTGTAGACTTTGGGTGATAATGACACGTCAGCACAGGTTCATCAATTGCAACAAATGTACCGCTGTGGTGTGAGATGTTGATGGTGTTGATAGCTGTGCATATGAGAGGCAGGGAGAATGTAGGAAATTTCTATACCTCTCATTTAATTTTGCTGTGAATCTAAAACAGCTTTGGGATTGTCTGAGTGTATAGCTCCTATTTGTTTAAGAAAGGGAGACCAAGGAAGTCAGGTGTACTTCACAGTGTGTAGAAAGTGAGTCCGAACTTATACAAGATGATGTCTGATGGAATAAGGCAATGAGAAAAACAGGCAGAAGGAGAATGAAGGAAAACACTTTTCCTCTGAGACAGAAGGAAAGAGACAATTAATAAAAACAAACAGAAAAACAAACAAATAAAAAACCCCAAACCCTTGGCTACTGAGAAGTTATGAGGAGGATATAGCTGCATAGACATTTTGAGGAAAAGAGGAAGAAAGTGTGGAAGTTTGTACTTTGTGAGTTTGATTTCTCAGTAAAGCCAAACCACAAAACACCCTAGGCTAGAGTAAATATTTGATGAAGGAGAGGTTTTTTAAGTTCACAGAGTTTGCTTCTCTAGTTAGCTTACTTGAGGGGGGAAATAAGGGTAGTGTCTACAATGGTTTCTTTTATTATTGTTGTCCTTAAGTTCTTCTGTATCTATACTGACACATGTGGCTACTGAGCCCTTGAAAAGGGGCTAGTGCAAACTAAGATGTTCTGTAAGTGCTATGAAATCTTGTATGGGGTATTTAGAGGCCACCTTGGTATTTGCAAACTAAATTCTTTATATTTTTCACAGCAACACTTTGGTAATTCTTATGAGACATTGCCAAGGTCACTTCTGAATGGTGAGAGGAGACAGAATCCCTGTCAAGGCTGGAGCAAAGTGTGGGATACAGGTCACAGGAACTATTTAGTGAGAACCTATTATAGGTTAGGATTGTTCTATTTCACATACATTTAAAAACAAACACAGTGAGTTTCTAAGTTGGAACCCTTGAACCTCTCTGAAAGTCAGTGTTTAATCTGTAAAGTGAAGCCTAAATTATCACTAACCAAATATCTATTAATCTAAAAGACATAAAGCATATTGGATATTGCTACATATGCTAGCTCATATAACTCAGGGCTTAAAACTTCCTAGTTTACCTTTGAAGTGACTTCCCTGGGATGGATTGCCAAAGTCATACAATTTATAAGTGCTCAGTGTGACCCAATGTCCATCTTCTTTCCATAAGACTACACCATGAAGGTCAGTGATCCGTCTTCTACATAATTGTCTTGAGGACTAAACAAGTTTGAGGGCTATAGCATCTAGAATTGCTCCTTGTTCTGTCCTTGCTCATTTCCAATCTCTGGAGCATGAACAGCACTCTTCTGTTCTCTTTTCTTCTCTTTGTGTCTCTACCTTTCTTTTCTTTTTTTTTTTTTTTTTGTGTCTCTACCTTTCTGAATGTTTGCTCTTCCTTTTCTCTCCCAACTCCCTCACTGTTCACTCTCCCTCTAATTCAAGTGCCTCTTTTGTGCCTCTCTCTATCTCTGTTCTTTCTCCTGGGTACTGCCATTCTGCTCTAATATAACCTTGTGTCCGGCCCCAGTTCTTTCCAATTGTCCTCAAATTTTACTTAGTAGTAGGTTCGAGAGGTATCTGCAGTATTTCTTGTAAACATTTTTGAGCAAAACTAAACACCAGTTGGAAGCAAGGGAGAAACTTGAATTAAACAAAAGACTTGGCAAACATTTTTTCAGAGTTAATTTAAATTATTTAGAATGTCTTCCAAGGGAAGTGGCATTTTGTCAACGTGTTTAAAAATATATATTCAAGGATGTTCTTGTGTATCGGGACTAATATATTCTCTGTATCATGCATTTTCATAGCATTTATGTGAACATTTCCATAGATAATGTTTCCATCTCTTCATTCTTTCACTTAAGAAATCGAGAAAATATTATTTAAAAAATATTCACTGTTAGATTTAATCATACTCCAGACACATCTTGGTTGTTTTGATGGGGTTGTGACATTGCATACTACAAAACCAATCACTTTGTAAATTATCTTCATTTATATTTTACAATTCTGTGAACTTGATTATTAGTGCAAAGAGTTTATTCCTTTAAAAGCAAAGGTTCCCTCGGTCTACACTCAAACAAAGAAGTGAGATTTTTGCAAACACCTTTAAAAAAAAGAAAGAAAGAAAGGAAAGTATTTTGCAGTCTCTGAGCTGTGAAATATGGGGCTCTCATTAGCTGCACGGAGAGTTCCCTGTTACCACTCCAGCTGTTGACTATTTACTACGGAAGCTGGTGCTAGTGGTAGGCAAAGAAAAATGCTCATTTAGTTAGAGCTTTCCAGGTGAAGATTTCTTTGAGGTTGATTTGAACATTTGCCTATTATGAGAAAAAGCTATGCATTATTCAAATCATGACAAAACTAAAAGAATTCCCCCAAATTGTTCAGTGTTTTCTCAAATAAAATGAGTGCTAGTATTTAGAGGAAAATTTCATTACGCTAATTAACTTTTAAAAATTCATTAGCTAACACATTTTTTTCTTTAAATGATAGATACTAGGAAATTCCACATCTAATTGCTTACAGATACATTTTAGTACATTTGTGAATATTTCACCCATGACCAAATGAAGTTGTTGCTTCCCATTGTAGTCATTGCAGAATCTAATTTTAAAAATCTCCAGATCTTAAATTATCATAAAAATGGTTGTCTATATTCCAGTGGCCTCTGGGGACATATTTTTTGAATGGTAGTATTTTCATAATGAGAGATGGTATGCTGTAGTGGTGAAAAAAACCCAGCTGTCAGCTCTAGATAAAGCAAAAACCTGGATTCAAATCCTCACTTGAGCATGCAAGTGCTAAACAACCTGAGCAAGTGGCCCAACCTCTCTTAGTCTATTTTTTTCATTTGTTATCCAAGCACAAAGGTCCCAGTAGATGGGTTTAGTGAGTATTCTTAAGCATCTGGGTCATTAAATAATAACTCTATTCAGAAATGGCACATCCAAGTAAACTGGAGATTTTTTTTCCTTGTATTTTCTGTTGTTGTTGTTGTCATTATTATTTACTATTGGGAAGATATTACTTTGCTAATCATCGAAAATATTATGTAGTGCATTTACAAAGAGGCAATAGACACTAAGGGATTCTTTTGAAAAGCAAGATAAAATAGCTAAAGGATTTATCAAGGGAAAGAATTATCTAGTCTGTGCCTATTCACTGCCATCCTCCTCGCCTTCCAAACCGAAGCCTCTGGAAATAAATCCTGCCATCCTCTGGCAAACTCCTGGGTTTTCCACTTGCATAGCCAAGAAGTGCAAAAGCCATGTTGTGAGATTTTCAATTTGATCGTCTCACACGAGGATACCAGTGTTTTCAGACTGGAAACAGCATGTTACTACACTTTGGCAATAATGCATTAAATACAGATGGGTTTGTTTTTAGCCAAATATGTATCATACAGCCAACAGCTGTTTAGCTATTGCCAACGGTCTGTTTAGTACACAGAGAATCTGTGAGTTTCTTTTTTGCTCAAGAAAGTCTGGTGGATCGATGTAAAAGCCCCACAAAGGTGCCCAGCCTACCACAAAACGGAAGACAGAAATTGCCAGCACAGTGAAAAAGGCTTGCAATATTTGTTTTCTCCCAAATTAAAATGCCTAGTTTGTTATAATGAATAAGACTAACATGATTTTTAATATACTCAAGTTTTAATATAATTCTAGCTCTTTCAATGGATAAAGAATACCTTACAATCTTAGCAATGATGCAGTCAGTAAGAATGTGTGGTATTTTTCACATTTTCTTTAAAAGCATGAAGCACTGAAGGGTGTGTACAGCCTCAGGAACACAGGTCATCTCTACCTCATCCCTCAAGCTGTGGAGAATTCATGGGCATCAAGTATAGTATTTCTCATTACGTAGCACTCACTTTAATTTCTATTAAAGGCATCCAGATACTTAATTAAAAGGCCACATCTATTACCTGAAAAATAAAACAGGATTCTGATCTATCAAATTCACGATTGATATAACAGAGGGCTGTCACAAGACAAAGTAAAACAATATATTGCTATTTTATATGCACTTTATATGTAGATATTACATATCTATTATATCATACTATATATGTAATACATTATATATACGACATATATAATGTACATTATATATACGTGCATATATGTATAATATACACACACACACTTATATACCCCTCTCTTTTGTAAACATTGCTTTGACACAAAAAGCAAATAAAACTATTCATTTACATTTTATATTTTAGGGATACTGCCACCAGGTGGTAGTAAGGAAACATCACATTAGAAGCTGCACTCTTTTTTTTTTTTTTTTTTTTTTTTCTTTTTTAACCCATGTAACCAAATATTTCTAGGTCTTCACATGTATAGTTGTTTCATTGAAATGGATAAATCTAAAATAGTTTAAGCAATCATCAAAAGTAAAGCATCTTAAATCAATTTAAACTCATAAGGGGGAATTAACTCTTATAATACATGCAGGAGTGATACTGAAGTTTATCAAATTGGAGCTCTTAAGAATCCAAAATTACACATACAAAATTATTTATGAATTGGAATATTTATTTGGAATTAGAAATCAAATAAGCACAATTTGCTTAAGGGTCAGAAACCCATGTCTCGTATTTCTGAAATCTATAGGCATTTCCCCCCCCAAAAAAGTTTAGAAATACCTCCTGTTCGCAGCTTCGCCTCCCTTCTCCTCTCCACTCATTTGAAAGCACTGTGCAACTCTCAGAACTCATTAGGGTGTGGGCAAGGGAGGAATTAGAAACTGAAGTTTTATTAACTTTATGATATACGCATCAAAAAATAAGATTTGGGTATTTCTCGGGGCGCCTGGGTGGCTCAGTCGGTTGAGCGTCTGACTTCCGCCCAGGTCATGATCTCGCGGTCCATGGGTTCGAGCCCCGCATCGGGCTTTGTGCTGACAGCTCGGAGCCCGGAGCCTGTTTCAGTTTCTGTGTCTCCCTCTCTCTCTGACCCTCCCCTGTTCATGCTCTGTCTCTCTCTGTCTCAAAAATAAATAAACATTAAAAAAAAAATTAAAAAAAAAGATTTGGGTATTTCTCAGCACTTGTTTGTAGCTGTGAGGCTGAAAACAGGCAACTCTACAGTTCTTCTCAACTCCAAAATACTATTGTTACTTTCTAGCTAACCCTTAAGTATTCTTGTAATTGTGTATAGTCATCCCATATTTTCATGGCGTTAAAGATCCCCAGTAAAAATTCCTTTGTTTCTGAGCTCTGGACATTTCAGTACCTCTTACTGGCCAGTGTCCTTATAGCCTCCCTCCTTTTGCTTTCTTGCCTGAAAGGATGCCTTCTCTTTCCAAAACAATGGGTTATCAACTAACTTTCCTGGTTCTTGCCTAACTGCTAAGGAAAGCTTCTGAAGGGACATGGATTGGGATAAAGAATATTGAAGAGGAGGGAGCAGGGGTTAGAAACACAATCCAGAATTTTCTGAAAAATCTAAGTTCACACCTGTCTCATGATGTTTGTTGAAAATCTTAAATGAAGACAATATTTTGTTGGTTAAGCAACTTATATGACTTACATGACTTTGGGAAATGTTCTCAACTCTGGTCTAGATTATGGTACTTCTTTTATGAGCATAGACACTTAAAAATGTCCCAGTAGAAGAAAAACTGGAAATAAACTACTTGTTTAAACATAGAGTTCTATAATCATCGATTTTGTTATTAGAACCTTTCACCTTCATGTTCATTTCTTTGGATTCTTCCTGTCCCATTCTACTGCCTGGAGAGGTATTTTCTTGGGATTATTTAGTAGGACTCCCTCCTAAGATATGTGTGAATCTATCACATGAATTTGCACTAAGCATTTATCTTTTCAGGACCCCATTGTAAACAGAAAGGAGATGGTAAAAACCCATCTTGTTGACTTCAGTCAGCACAGATTTCTGGAAGGCACAGGGAGGGCCAAAATTGCTCAACGTATTCTTTTCTATTTACAATTGATAATGGATATTTGAATTTTTTGAAGTAGGAATTAATGAGGGAAATATAAATTTCCAAATTTTTTCTCACTTAAAGGCAAGGTTAGCAAATACAATTTGCATGTAAATCAGCATTTACCTGACACATGCACTTCTCATGGCTTGAATAAACTATGACATGAAAAAGATGAAAGACGTAGGATGCCTATAAAAATCTTTAAAAGGTAATTGGCAGACACTTGCAATAAATATTTATTGAGCAAAGAAATGTCCTTTTCTAGTTTTGTGTCACTATGATTCCTGCTTCATCTCTGTCTTCTTCCTACTTTCTCATTAAATATGACTTTTCTTTTATGATAGGATTCAGACCACATTCTGATGGCAGAGAAAGGAGGATGAAGGAGCCTTAGGGTAGAAGTGGGTTTTGTTTTGTTTTGTTTTGTTTTTTTGGAAGCTGTATTTTGAAGCTGTAGAAAAAGTCTAGGACAAAGCTGAATGCCTGAAAAGTTGAAAAGGGGAGAAGAACATGAATTAGAAGACGAGCTAACATTAGGTTGGCTTTACTGCCCCTTACCTCCTACCACTTTTTAAATTATCCCCATGTGGTTTGTTTGGCTACTGTGCCTTAAGTTCTAACAGTCCCTCTCTTTGAACATTGTGCAAAGACTATTACATCAAGAGGAAAATTCCGCCTTAAGGTTCAGTGGCCTCTTCAACATATTTGAGGTGAAGGAGGAAATCAAGTTTAAGGATGCATTTTCACTTCCTGGCTTTTGTGAATGGATGCTATCTGGTTGGCCTTCTGGATATTGTCCAACCATTAACATTACAATGACTCACTGAATTGCAAGCCCCACCAAAATCCTACAAGCCCTTGCAAAGTTGCCATGTAAAAACGGTTTTGTTTGTTGTCCTTGTTGTCTCCAACCAGTTACCTTTATACATCCTTTTTTCCCCCTCCTGTTCCATTAGATGTCTTTTATCATGACATTCCTTGTCACCACTAACCTATGCCACAGAGTAAAAAATGTTCTCTTATTTATAATAATGACTTTTAATAGATTATTTTAAACAGTTATTCTAAAATCTCACCTCATTCATGAAGTCTCTTCCAACCATTAAATAGGGAAAGAAGTTCCTATGGACCAGAATCTCATCTTACCAAATACAGATGTTACATCTCTGTCTCTCTCTTCTCAATTTACATAAAATGTAATGTAAATGAAATTTAAATCTACATGTAATTAATAATCCACTGTCAATACAGGAAGCACTGCTGCTTGTCAACTAAGTTTATGTCACATTTTAAATCCTTTGTTGTCGTTCCAACAATTGTCACAGCATCTGCACCCGTGGTAGATTCCATCTCAAGAAACCATTTTCTTTGCTCATCTCTAAAAAACTACTCTTCATCTGTTGATGTTTTATCATGAGATTACAACAATTCAGTTGCATCTTCAGGCCTCACCTCTAATTCTTGTTCTCTTTCTGTTTATACCACATCTGCAGTTACTTCTTCCACTTAATTCTTGAGCCCTCAAAGTCATCCATGAGAGTTGGAGTCAACTCCTTCCAAACACCTGTTATTTTGATGTTGCTCTTTTGACCTCTTCCTATAATACATGAATGTTTTTAATGGCATCTAGAATGGTGAACCTCTCCGGAAAGTTTTCAATTGAATTGACCAGATCATCAGAGAACTCACTGTCTATAGCACGTATAGCCTTAAGAAATACATTTTTTAAATAACAAGACTTGAAAGTTGAAATTACTCCTCCCTTCATGGGCCACAGAATGGATGTTACATTGGTAGCCAAGAAAACATTCATCCCATTTGATGTCCCCATCAGAGCTCTTAGATGACCAGGTACATTGTCAACGAACAGTAATATTTTGAAAGGAATCTTGTTTTCTGACCAGTAGGTGTCAACAGTAGGTTTAAAATATTCAGTAAACTATACTGTAAACAAATGTGCTATTCTCCAGATTTTGTTGTTCCAGTTAGAGAGCTAAACAGAATAGGTTTAGCATTATTCTTAAGGGCCGTAGGATTTTCAGAATGGTAAATGAGCACTGGCTTTAGCTTTAAGTCACAGCTGCCTTAGCCCCTAACAAGAGAGTCAGCCTGTCCTTTGAAGTTTTGAAGCTAGGCATTGACTTCTCTTTTCTAGCTATAAAAGTCTTCCGTGACATCTTCTAATAGAAGGCTGTTTTGACTATGAAAATCTGTTGTTTAGTGCAGCCACTTTCGTGAATTATCTTAGCTAGATCTTCTGGATGATTTGCTGCGGCTGCTACATCAGCCCTGGTTGCTTCACATTACACTTTCATGTTATGGAGATGGCGTCTTCCTTAAACTTCACAATCAACCTCTCCCAGCTTCCAATTTTTCATCTGCAGTGTCCTCACCTCTCTCAGCCATCATAGAATTGAGGAGAGTCAGGGTCTTGCTCTGGATTAGGCTTTGGTTTAAGGGAGTGTTGTGGCTGATTTGATCTTCTATCCAGATCACCCAAACTCTCTCCATATCAGCAATAAGGTTGTTTCAGTTTCTTATCATTTGTGTGTTCACTGGAGTAGCACTTTTAATTTCCTTCAAGAACTTTTCCTTTGCATTCACAACTGGGCTTTTTGGCTCGAGGCCTACCTTTCAGCCTATCTCAGCTTTCGACATGCTTTCCTGACAAAGCTTAATCATTTCTAGCTTTTTATTAAAAGTGAGAGTTGTGCAACTCTTTCTTTCACTTGAACACTTAGAGGCTATTGTAGAATTATTAATTGACCTAGTTTCATTATTGTTGTGTCTCAAGAAATAGAGAGGCCCCAGGAGAGGGAGCAAGATGGGGTAATGGCCAGTCAGTGGAGCAGTCAGAACACACACAACATTTATTTAGTTTGCTATCTTATAATGACGTGGTTCCTGGCACCACAAAACAATTAGAATAGTAACATCAAAGGTCACTGATCACAGATCACCATAACAAATGTAAAAATAATAAAAAAAAAAAAAGTTTGAAATATGGCAAGAATCATTAAAATGTGACACAGAGAAATGAAGTGAGTAAATGGTTTTGGAAAAGTGGTGCTGATAGACTTGCTCAATGCCGGGTTGCCACAAACCTTCATTTTTAAAAAATGCAATATCTGCAAAGTGCAATAAAGCAAAGTGTATCTAAGAAGGCATCTATACAATGAAGAACAAAGTTTTAAAAGATGTACAACGTTATCATTTCATATTTCATATCAATTTTTAGGAAGGCATATGGTACATTTTAAATGAATCTAAATAGGAGCGTTTGGTGGCTTAGTCGCCTAAACACCTGACTTCAGCTCAGGTCATGATCTCACGGCTTGAGGGTTCAAGCTCATGTCGGGCTCTGTGCTGATAGGTAAGAGCCTGTAGCCTGCTTTGGATTGTGTGTCTCCCTCTCTCTCTGTCCCTCCCCTGTTCTCTCTCTCTCTCTCAAAAATAAAATTTAAAATTAAAAAAAGAAAATAAGTCAAAATATATTTTGAATTGAGACCATTCTGGCTTCTCTGGAGATCACTGGAAATATACTGAACTATCATAGAAACAAGGCTATGCATCCCTGGTTTACATGTGTAGAAGACTATTCTAAATGGATCAAGGTACACTGTCCACTTAGCACCTGGTATTTTGAAGTGCCAATTATGTAAAGAATCTTGACTGTGCTAATTTGATCCAACACAATGGCTTCAATACTTCAAAACAATGACTTCAGTACTTCTTGGAAGTGGTCAGCTGCCATGTAAGTAATTAAATTCCACTGTTCATGTCAGACTGGCCTATTTCAGACCTATACAAATCCCAAAAGGTCTCTGTTCATCTCCTTTGGAAGTAACACCTACTGAGTCTCAGTGTGGTTTAATGAGGTATTTACAAGAGACCCCTACCCCTTCCCAGTCTTAAAGTACACACTTCTTACAAATAGAGTCCATTTCAATTGCCTTTGGAATGTTTACCTTTAATATCTCTATAAGGATTAAAACAAACATTCCTGATTAAATGTTAACTTACTTTAGGCATTTACCGCAGGCATATCAGACATCCCCATTATGGTTTGTATGTGAACAGTACTTAATGTGGAAATTACTTTTTAAAAAATTGACAAGGAGATGGAATAACTCATTTCAACATTTCCACAGGTCTCACCTTTTGGAAAGCTTATTACTGAATCAGGGAATGTGAAATTATATGTTCAAAACTCTAAGCTGCCAAAAATACAGTGTTGCACTTTAGAATACTAAAAGATTTCACTCACTTTAAAAATATTGCATAATTTATAAAATGTAAATTAAAGTCCTATTGAAAATGGCATTGTAAAAGGATGCTATCAGGCAATTCTTAATAGATTTCCCACCATTCCACAGTATCACTGGACACTTGAACAATAATAAATGTCACCAGCAGCCAAATCTTAACATTTTTAGCAAACTTTAATTTGTTTCTTTTGTATTTCTTTAAAACCCATGGCTTACAGTAACTTGGCTTTGCTTAGTTTGGATGTAGATTCATTAACTCAGGTGATGTGAAAGAGGGCAAGTTAACAAGCCCGATTATTCCAAAAGCCAGTCGTTTTTGTCAAGTCTTTTGCTTCTGTATCTCATAAGAGCTTCTGCATGCATCTACTTCCATCTGTCCTACCACCACTATCTACTTCAGGCCACCTTCCTCTCTGAAATGAACTACTGTAATTGAAACTCAACTGGATTCTCTGAACTTAGTCTATTCTCTTTCCATCTATTTTGTATACTGTAGAAAGAGTAATCATTTAAAATCAGATTTGATCATCTTGTTATTCCCTTCGTAAAGCCCTTCATAAATAGCTGCTCTTTACTCTAAGATTCCAACTCCCTAATATTGTTGGCATATGTTATTTGTTTTTAAAAGCTCATTCCTTCAAAAAAAAAGCTAATTCCTTTCATTGTATATGTGTGTTCCTCAGTCATGAGACCGTTACTCTTCTCACCAGTAAATAGAGTCTATTTCTGTATCCCTTGAATCTGAGCAAAGCATGCGAGATCCTTTCACCAAAGTATGTGGCAGGATGGTGTTGTGGACCATCTGAGCCTAGACATCAAGAGACCTTGAAGCTTTTGTGTTTACTGTCTTGGGATTCTTCCCGGAAACCACCATGTAAAGAAGCCTAGTCTGGCCTACAGAAGAATGATGGGAGGCCATTTGAAGCAAAGACAAACCTTCTCAGCTGACGTTCCCAAACCAAGCAGCCAACAGCCAGCACCAACTATTTTGTTAAGAATAGTGTGCATAGGGACTCCTGGGTGGCTCAGTCAGTTAAGCATCCAACTTTGACTCAGGTCATGATCTCACAGTTCGTGGGTTTGAGCCCTACATTGGGCTCTGTGCTGACAGCTCAGAGCCTAAAGCCTGCTTTGGATTCTGTGTCTCCCTCTCTGCCCCTTCCCTAGTCATGCTCTGTCTTTCTCTTTCAAAAATAAATAAACATTAAAAAAAATTTTAAAGAGTAGTGTATATAGTATGCATTTTACCATAATTTTTAAGATGAGGAAACCAAGGGAGGTTATAAATAACCATCCCAAGATCAGACATTAAGTGTTGGAAGCAAGATTTTAAATTCAGACACCTTCACCCACATCACCAACTCTTAAACACTATGCTACATAAAATACTCATTTTAAATCTCTTCATACCATATTTCAGACTGTTTTTTCTCTGCTTAATTATGTCTATCTATGTGACTTTTGTAATGATATTTAACCCAACTATATCAGAATGATCTCATGGCCTAAGACACATAATAGATCATACACCTCTATCATTTACCACTATGCTTCCCAGACTGTTAGGTGCTGAATAATGATATCTCTTATTCCTGTGCAGAATCTACATACTTTGAGGATGAATTTTATTTTTCCAATTAGGCAAAAGTCATTTCAGAACCGAGAAGGGTGAACTTTAATTCCATTAGACCTCAGTAACAAAATATACAGGTAAAATAAGAAAATTGTCTTTTTCATGTGTCTCAAGATCTGAATTTGAAAGTCATTCTCTGCAGGTTTTGACAACAGCATCACCAATAAAGCACAAGTAAATGCCCATAAAGTAAAACACTCACATAGGAGTATGAATTCTTGCATGGTTGTGAAAATATCAATTTTTTTTAATGTTGATTTATTTTGAAAAAGAGAGCAATAAAGAGTGAGCAGGTAGGACACATAATCTGAAGCAGATGCCAGACTCCGAGCTATCAGCACAGAGCCCAATGCAGGGCTCAAACTCATGAACTGCGAGATCCTGACCTGAGCCCAAGTCAGACGCTCAACCAACTGAGCCACCCAGGTGCCCCTCAGCCTTTTTGTTCATAGTCAAACCTCACATATGTAAATTCATATGAACTTTGTAAAATAAACTATCAAAAATATGGATGATAACTATGCATTTGGTATTTTGTATATTGATAAGTACATAGGTGTGCTTGTTTTGGCCAAGATGGGCTATCATACTGCTCGGGAGTATTCAAAGGTGAAGCAGCTTAAACGCCAAAATTTTTTACATCTTCAAACTCTAGTATTTACCTGTGAATTTTTGCCAAACCCAAACTCCTCCAGGAAGGGTTGATACAATTTGCTATTGTATAGCGACGATTAGTTAAGAGTATTTTTCTCTTTATTTTACATATGAGGAGAGAAGTCCTTCTATTTCTGAAATGATCTATTTGTTTAGAGAACAAAGCCCAAAGTCCTTGACATGACATTCAAAGCCTTTGTGATGAATTTCTAGGCTACTGTCTGGATATCTTCCTGACACACCTTGCATTTTCTTACTTTGATGCTTTATCTGTGCCTGGAATATGAATTTCACATTCCCATTCTCCTCACCTTGTTTATTCTCTTTTTACTGAAAATTTTTGACATCCACCAAATCATATGACATCTTCTCCAGGGAGACTAAACAATGTCCTTAGTAAAACACAAACTTTCTCTTAGGTCTTCTAAGAAAACTGTGTTATATGAGAATCTCTGAATCAAAATATAAGATACTCTGCCTTAATAGCATTTGGAGAAAATAGTAGTGACTACATCATGGGCTTGTTTGAGGAATGAAGTGAGTTATTCTACATAAAGCACTTTGAAGACTTGCAGGTATATAGTAAACATAACTAGTATATAAATGTTGGTCATTGTATTTACAGTTGCTAAAAAATAATATATAAGTAGTTGTACGTATGGTTGCATAATTTTATAAAGAGTCATCAGTAGCTCTATGTAGATAAAAGGTAAAAAGAGAGAATGGTATAGAGTGATTGCACGCTTGATTTGCATCTGTATTCAGTTGCCCAAAAGCAAAGTCTAAGACAACCAGATCAGTGAAGCGTATGTAACCAAATTAAAACTGCTGACCTTATAGGGTTGTCACCTCAGGTTTAAAACAAAAACAAAAACAACAAATAGAAAAAATTACACTGAAAGATGGGGGAAAATAGGTTACTTTATAGGCCTTTGCCATGTCAATTAATCAGGTAAATTATCAGATTAACTGATTAAAATCTCTCCTCAAATCAAAGCTGATCCAGAAATAAACTTTGTTAAGTAAGAATTGATGATTAAAAAAGAAAGAATGGGGCACCTGGGTGGCTCAGTGGGTTCAGCCTCCGACTTTTCGTATCAGCTTAGGTCATGATCCCAGGGTTCCAGTTTTAATATAATTTTCCACTTCAATGCTTTTGTCAAGTAAGAGCTAAGGGTTAGTTTAAAAGCAAACAAAAAATGAAGTCTATTGAGAAGAAAGAAAAGAAAGGAAGGAAGGAAAGAAGGAAGGGAGGGAGGGAGGGAGGAAGGAAGGAAGGAAGGAAGGAAGGAAGGAAGGAAGGAAGGAAGGAGATATGGGACAGTCATGATCAGGTCACGATCAGTATCATACCATATCTGCATTGGGCTCCGGCTGAGTGTGGAGCCTGATTAGGATTCTCTCTCTCTCCCCCTTTCCCTCTCTCCCTTTCTCCCTCTACTTCTCTTCCCCTCTTGCTTATTCCCTCTCTCTCTCTAAACAAAGAGAGGGAGGGAGGGAGGGAGGGAGGGAGAAAGAAAGAAAGAAAGAAAGAAAGAAAGAAAGAAAGAAAGAAAGAAAGAAAGAAAAGAGAGCCCCATTCCCACCCCTAGCCCATACATGCTGCATGTGTTACCCAGACTCACTTTGCTGGCAGCATTCCTGGGCAGCTCTGCATAGCAGCCTCACCCTCCCCATCTCACTGTGGCCATCTGTGATATCTACAGTGACACTGTCCCATCCTGCCAAGAAAAGGACACACTTGCTCCCACCAGGCCACACAGCATCCACAGAACAGCAAGGAAGAGGACTAAATATGCAGAGTTTGCACTTTCAAAGAAGACAGAGCTTGAACTAGTCTGACCTGGCTAGGCAACCTTTCATTATCAGCTCATGGCAGGTTCCTATGCACTTGGACTTCTAAAGACTGAGGAAGCCTGACCAAGAGCTCAGACCAGGCTTGCTTACGTGAACATCCAAGCATTCTCGTATCAGTTTACATTACATTGGGACTCTGCCTGGGAGTCTTGTACTGAAGCGAAAGGGTTTAAGGACACCCAGAGATGACGGGTTATCTTAGGTGCTGCTGCAGGACAGCAGGTCCTCCCTGTCCCACTGCTCTGCATAGGCAGACATTACCTTCATTGGCTGGTTGACTTTTGCTCCTGAAGACAACAATAATCAAACAACATCTGAGTAACCACCTTGGGCAGCTAGCAGCTAGAAAGAGTGCAGTGGCTCCATCCTGAGAGATGTCAAATTCAAAATGTTAAAATCATCTTTCATGTTTATTTTAAAAGAAATTAGATTAAAAATACATACATTTAACATAATTTCTACTTCGAATCTTTTGTCAAGTATGAACTAAGTGTTAGTTTAAAAACACAAAAAATGAAGTCTATTAAAGAAAGAAAGAAAAGATCTGGGGCAGTCAGAGAAGCTAGAATTACTGAAGATCTGAGACTTATAAGTAGAATTTCTCTGGGAATTTTTATCCATATGATACCAAGGTGAAACAGCCACTGTCTTCACTTTGGCAGAGGTAAACCCTCTAAATATTTAACTGAATTCTCTGTATAGGGATGTATGTGTGTGGGAGTATATGATTAATTTATTCACTGAATATTGTATTTCCCTGAGCAGTTGTACTTTGTAATAAGCCTAAAACCTCAAAATTTAAGAAAAATTCTCCCCATCCTATAATCTGTAATAAATTACAGACTCTAAGTAGTGGATGTGTTTTACCGATTGCCACCCCATTACCGTTACCATGACTTATCCCTAGTGTAGTCTCGATAACTATATGAAGTGTACAGTAGGACCATTCTCTCACTTGATCATGTAAAAACTCTCAAAAATAGATATTTCGAATTTCTCACAAAGATTGTCACAATGCTATACATGTAACAGACCAATATTTCATGGATTTAGTGAGTTATCATATCAGTATATTCCAAGAAAAGAAAAGTTTTTGTTGTTGTTGTTTTATATCAGCAGTACATATTGAGTACATACAATTGAGTACTGTTACTTCCCTTTTGTTGTGTGATCCACAAAATCAGCTTTTTATTTTCCTAAGAAAAAGAAAACATTTTTGAATAAATTTTTATTTTAATTCCGGTATAGTTAACAGTGTCCTTACATACAGATGTCCATAACATACAGATGTCCATATAGCACTGAGTGCAAATGTCTTCCTTAATCCCCATCACCCATTTAGCCCATCCCTCCACCCATCTCCCCTCTGGCAATCTTTAGTTCTCCACAGGTAAGGGTCCGTTTCTTGGCTTATCTCTCTCTCTATTTTTTTTTTCTTTCCTCTTTTGTTTTGTATCTCAGATTCCACATGTGAGTGAAATTATTTGGTATTTGTCTTTCTCTGACTTACTTCACTTAGCATTGCACTCTGTACATCTATTGATGTCATCACAAGTGGAAAGATTTCATTCTTTTTTCTGGATGAATAATAGTCCATTGTGTATACATACCACCTCTTCTTTACCCATTCATCTATCAGTGGATACTTGGACTGCTTCCATAAGTTGGATATTGTTAATAATGCTGCTATAAACATAAGGGTGCATATATCCCTCTGAATTGTTGTTTTTGTATTCTTTGGGTAAATACCCAGTAGTGCGATTACTGGGTCATATGGTAGTTCTGCATATGGTAGTTCTGATTTTAATTTTTTGAGGAATATCCACACTGTCTTCCACAGTGGCTGCAGAAATCTGCATTCCCACCAACAGTGCAAGAGGGTTCCTTTTTCTCTACACCCTCTCCAACATTTGTTTCTTGTGTTGTTGATTTTAGCTTATACCTAATTGTAGTTGTGAGCTGATACCTCATTGTAGTTGTGATTTGCATTTCCTTGATGGTGAGTGATGCTGTACATCTTTTCATGTGTCTATTGGTCATCTGTATGTCTTCTTTGGAGAAATGTCTGTTCATGTATTCTGCCCATTTTTAATTGGATTATTTGTTTGGGGGTATTGAGTTGTATCAGTTCTTTATATATTTTGGATACTAACCTTTTATTGGATATGTCATTTGCAAACATCTTCTCCCATTCAGTAGGTTGCCTTTTAGTTTTGTTGATTGTTTCCTTTACTATGCAGAAACTTTCATTTTTATGTAGCCCCAATAGTTTATTTTTGCTTTTATTTCCCTTGCCTCAGGAAATATATCTAGAAAAATGTTGCTACAACCAGTGTCAGGGAAATTACTGCCTTTGCTCTCTTCTAAGATTTTTATGGTTTTAGGTCTCACATTTAGGTCCTTATTCTACTTTGAATTTATTTTTGTATGTTATGTAAGAAAGAGGTCCAGTTTCATCCTTTTGCAAGTAGCTATGCAGTTTTTCCAATACCATTTGTTGAAGAGACTTTTTCCCATTGCATATTATTTCCTGCTATGCCAAAGATTAATTGACTACATAATTGTGGGTTTATTTCTGAGTTCTCTATTCTATGTGTCTGTTTTTGTGCCAGTACCATACTGTTTTGATTACTACAGCTTTGTAGTATAACTTGAAGTCTGGAATTGTGATTCTTCCTATTTTACTTTTATTTTTCAAAGTTGCTTTGGCTATTTGGGATCTTTTGTGGATCCATACAAATTTTAGGATTGTTTGTTCCAGTTGTGTGAATAATGCTGGTGGTATTTTGATAGAGATTGCATTAAATGTGTACATTGCTTTGGGTAGTATAGACATTTTGGCAATATTTGTTCTTCCGATCCATAAGTTTGGAATGTCTTTCTTTGTGACATCTTCAATTTTTTCATCAGTGCTTTGTATTTATTATTTTTAAGTGTATTTATTTATTATGAGAGAGAGAGAGGGAGAGAGAATGAACAAATAAGTTGGGAGGGGCAGAGAGAGAGAAAGAATCCCAGGCTGACTTTGTGCTGTCAGCACAGAGCCCTATGCAAGGCTCGATCTCACAAACTGTGAGATCATGACCTGAGCCGAAATTAAAAGTTGGATGCGTAAAACCAACTGAGCCATTAAGGTGCCCCTTATCAGATTTTATAGTTTTTCAGGGTGTAGGTCTTTTACCTCTTCAGTTAAGTTTATTCTTTGCACTTTATTATTCTTGGTGCAATTGTAAATGAGATTGTTTTCTTAATTTCTCTTCCTGTTGCTTCATTATTAGTGTATAGAGATGCAATAGATTTCTGGATGTTGATTTTGTATCCTGTAACATTGCTGAATTCATATACTGATATATGAATCTAGTAGATATACTAGAATTCATATACTAGATATATGAATCTAGTAGTTTTTTGGTGGAGTCTTTAGCATTTTCTGTATATATATAGTATCATGCCACCCAGGAAAAATATTGGATCAAGTTTTTTCCACCCTATAAGTCTTAAACTTTAAGGCAGGATTTTACATTAAGTCACATCTTATTAGTTTCCCCAATTTTTCAGCCTGTCAGAATCCTTTTGAATCCTCTATGATGGTTTTCCTCTCTTATGTTATTTGTAAATGTGATCAGCATTTTTTCTGTACTTTATCCTAAAATATTAATTAAATGTACAAGAGTATGGACAATATATGAACCCAAGATACATATTCCTGGAGTTCTTACTCTATGCTGACATAAGGGAGACAATAAAAAGAATGTATGGCTTATTCTTTTTGGAAAACTGACAAAGCATGCACTACTAATTATATTAGGGACCCATTCTTCCTATTTGAAGCCCTGTATATCACTTTCTTATCTTATCTATTTTGTACATAGCCTGAAGTTTGCAAGTAAATAACTTTACTTTAAATTTAAATTGTCTTTAGCAAGCAAGTTTTGTAGAATACATATTTGTCATCAAAACAAACAAAAGGGTCGAGCGTGAAAATAAAATGATAATTGGATTTAATTGGACATAATTGAATGATATCAGTATATTAAATTTGTATGGCACTTGTAAACACAAATCACTTCTTAGAACATATCTGGAAGGTTCATGCGTACTGTATCCAGATTTGTGAATTTAGAGTCATCTTTTCTTTATAAGTAATGATGCACTTGTGTATTTGTTACAGGTCCTACATCTTTTTCTTTCTTTTTTCTTTTCTTTTTTTTCTTTTTCTTTTTTCTTTTTTTTGTTTTTTTTGTTTTTTTTTTTTTTCTATGCTTTTTAATGTTTTTAAACTTTTCCTCTTACAGAGACAAATTGTTTGTCTTTTTAAGAGTTTTATTTTCGTCATCCTGGAAGATACAAATAGTAAGAGCAGATTTCCTTTGTTTAGGATTTATTACATCAAGTAGTACTTTACATCACTTTTTCTCATTTAATCCTCCAACAAACCAAACCTTTGAGGTATATACTGAAAGTAAGAGAAGTTAGCAAGTTTTTCCAGAGTAAGAACCTTGCACATAAGAAAGCTGATTTTAAATTCAGGCTAAGCTCACCCCACATAGCAGGCTCTTCCTATAAATTTCTTATATCCATGGATGCATTTATCTTCACATACATTTTTTTTCCAGAGTTTTGGAAAAATTACATCGACTAAACAGATGTCATCCTGTTTATCACTTGACCCACTAAACTACTGAACTAAGTTTTCTTTTTCAAGTACTGTGTACTGTGCTCACCACCAACTCCCAGTACTTCTCTTCCGGCAAATCTTACACCTTGATGCCTGCAGCCTTAGCCAACTACACTGTAAAATAAACACATGGCTCAAGTGCATCTTCTAATTTCCATTCTCAGTGACAGATTCAATGCCATGCTACTCCATCTCTTGCCTGTTCCACCTGCCTTAAACCTTGGATCATTCAAATTGATAGTCAGCTAAGTGATTATCAAAACAATATCTGATCTGACTCTCCTATTTAAAATTCTTTCATTGCTTTCCATTGACCGTAACAACTTAGGATATGATATTAACCACTTAATAAGTAATATAGGGAGGTCCCTGTGGGATTTAAACCTTGTTTGTCTTTGACTCTCCTATCTGATCACACCTATCCTGAAGGGCAAGCTCCAGGCAGGGTTAGTCTGCCACACTCTACCTTAAGCCAGGCTCAAATCACTCATACCCTACCCCACCTCTCTTGCCTTGCTAACATCAAAAATAGGGGTCCAGGATTTGTTTAGAGGCTCAATGATTACATCAAGAACTCGGATTCTGTGGTAAATATGGTGAATGGTCTCCCTTCAAGGAAGTACCTGCAGCCCAGCTGTGGGTCATGCACTCTGCAAATAGCTTCTACCTTTGAACTCCTTCATGGTCAACTTAGCTACAGGGAGCCACTTTCCCCTTAGCACATTCTTCCCAGAGAGGCTTGCCTGTAGAGACTAAGCAAGATCGAGGCTGGAGGCTAAAGGTGTGGCACACAGGCCCATGCGTAACACTCTGATTGGAAATCCTTTCTTTAAAGTTCACTGCATTTTAGCTGAGACTTTGCCAGGCCTGCATTAGAGTTTGGCTTCTTCCTCTTCCCAGTTTGGCTTCTTCCAATTTCCTTTCAGAAATGTTGATCCCTACATACTGTCTTAGTTTTCTTCTTTTTTTTTTTAATGTTTATTTATTTATTTTGAGAGAGAGAAAGAGAGAGAGAGAGAGAGAGAGAGAGAGAGAAGGGAAGAGGCAGAGAGAGAATCCCAACCAGTCCGATGTGGGGCTGGAACTTATGAACCATAAGATCATGATCTGAGCTGAAATCAAGAGTCAGACACTTAACTGACTGAGCCATACAGGTGCCCCTCTTAATTTTGCATCTGCAGAGTACAACTTCCAACTTTTTCTGTCATCTTTAGATGTTGTCTCTCCCCATTTCACAGGATGGCTGCAGCAGTTTCTAGAATCATGTCCTTGTATGATGCTATACAAACGTCATGTGGACAGGGTTGAAGCAGTCAGGGCATCAAAAGAGCACTTTATATCATTTTGTAATGGAAGGATGTTTCCCATAATTCCCCAGCAGAATTAGCTCTTCATTTTAAAGGTCGATATAGGGTCATATGACTAATCTGAGCTGTAAGAGAAGCTAAGAAAGTGAATGGATTTTTTTTTCTTAAATCTCTATCTTGAGATACCTACTCAGTAAGGAAGATGGGTCACATATCTAGAAAAGAATTCGTCTATGGCAAGTTTTCAAACTTTTATGCTCATGCACCCCTGAAAAGAATTTGAAAAATGACCTATTTTTCTGCACATTATTTATTTTGCATCAAAATCTGTTTTGTTAGAAGTTTAAATATTTCTTAATGAGTGTGATATCCAACATTCGTAAACTTTTAAAGATGTTATATTACTCTTTTTTAAATTTTTTTATTTATTTTTGAAACAGAGAGACAGAACATGAGCAGGGGAGGGGCAGAGAGAGAGACACACACACACAGAATCGGAAGCAGGCTCCAAGCTCTGAGCTGTCAGCACAGAGCGCGATGCTGGGCTCAAACTCACAGACTGTGAGATCATGACCTGAGCTGAAGTCGGACACTTAACCGACTGAGCCACCCAGGCACCCCAAGATGTTATATTACTCTTAACATGCCTCCAGTGGAATCTGAATACAACAGGTTATTTATTTATTTATTATTTTTATTTATTTATTATGGGAATTTTCAATCATACACAAAATCAGAATGTTCTAATGGACGTCTTATATCTATCATCTAACTTAAAATCAACTTCTTGCCATTCTTGCTGCTTATATGCCCCCCAGATATATATTTTTTTCTATTTGTTGGGGTATTTCAAAGCAAATCACAGATGTCAAATCATTTCATTCACAGATATTTTAAGATGTATATCCAATACACAAAATTCACAATACCATTATGTCATGACAAGCACATTTTACAGGAATCCCTTCATGGTGTCTAATACTCAGTATGTGCTTAACTTTCTCTGCTTGTTTAAAATTCGTTAGTCTTCTGTTTGTTAGAATCAGTCCACACATTGCCTTTGGCTGATTGCTTCTGAGTCTTTTTCAAAATCCAGAACATTTTCTTCTTTAAAATGTGTTTTTATTTTTTTATATTAATTTATATTTATAAATTTCATTTTTAAATTTTCCATGCCATTTATTTATTGAGGATACTGCATCTTTGTCTTATGGAAGTTCCATATTCTGGGTCCAATCAATGTGTTTTCATAATTGTGTCTTCATGGTAGTGTTTAACATGTTCTTCTTTCCTCCCACATTTCCAACAAACTGAAAGTTAGATCTAGTAGGTTGATGGGATTAAGGATTATTAATTTCATGAGGGCATAATAGCATATTGTCTCACTATTAGTGATATTAAAATTCATCAGTGAGGTCAGCTATTGTTAGCCTGATCCAACTGCTTGAAATTCACTATAACTCATTAAAATTGGTTTTAGCCGCTATGCTCATCATGTCCAGATTTCATTAAGGTTACAAAAGTCATACTTTCTAGTCTATTATTCTTCTTATGTTTATCGTCTGTAGTTTCCTATAAAGAAGACCTTCTCAAGGAAAAAAAAAAAAGAGGCTTTTCCTTATCAACTATCTGGTTAGTATGAAAAACAGCAAGACAAATACTTGATCTTTTCCCTTAATTAGTTTTCAGAATAATGAGACACTGCCCTAGCAAGCTTAAGGATTATGAATGAGGACTTTTTAAAAAATCATTGTGAACTTCTGGACTTTTACATGTGTTTCAACCTATTGCAGTCATTACTACTGCTACTGCTACTACTGCTAATTAATGCTCAGAATTTCCTATATTTTGGTCATGGAAGCCTGTGTAAACTTATTTTTGTGTTGTTTTGATATGACTCTGGTAGTCTTTGACATTGTCTTTCTGTCAGTCATGGCAAGGTTCATGTTATGAATGGCCTGCTCCAGATGTGGAATCGGCCATTTTTCCAAAAGGCCAGTTTTTACTTGTTGTTATTTTGTTTCATTTTTTAGTCAAAACACAAATGATAATTTAGAAATGACATTCTGCACACACCATAGAGTTTTGATAATCACCATTATTCTAAAAAGGGTAAACATACCTAAACAAACCTCTAACAGTCAACCATCGGACATTGTTTCTTTTTCTTCTTGAAATTTAATTCTCATTCCACAACTTCTGCATGGTTTGATTTTAATGACATATATTTTTACTTTTGAAAGTATGCTGTTAATCATCCTATCATAACTCTCTGCAACAAAAATTATGTATAAATTAAGATATGATTATTTTTTATTTCTTACAATCATATGTCTCTAAGTCTTAAATGCTTTAGTATACCCCATAAACTTTCCATAAAAGTTAGTAAAAAGATCTACATCAATGCTTAATATATATAAAACACCTCTCATGTAAGTATTTTTTTATCTTAAAGATATAATGTTAACCTGTGAAAAGTAAAGACGGAACTTTTTTCCTTCCTGTTCTTGAAATCATGCAAAATATGAAGCTGAGACAGAGAACTAACCACAAAGCATTTCCTTAGGCCTTTCTCATAACAGAATAACAAAAAGGCAGAGGGGGAGCCTTTTATAACAGATTAATATTGTACAGTGTACTTCTTACAGATTTTGAATATTATAATTCTAAAACAGGTAGGTAAGGCATAGAGTCTTTCTTTGAGTTATGTATCTACCTGGATGAAATAAGGTACCATCACCTTTCTCAGCAGTTCTTCATTAGCTTTGTGATACCACAGGACTTGTCCTCAGAACCCCTGCTTTCTCTTAACAGTAGTCAAGGATGGATAAAATGAAGTCATTAGAAGAACTGTATCTTCACTCCTCAGCTACACCCTTCGCTATATTTGAATTGAGAATATCCCAGCATTGACCAAAACACCCTGATTCTAATTTAACACATCATTCTGCAGATTTCATGTTGTCCTTTTGTCTGAATCAAGGATTCAGTTTTTTTACTCCTGTGGCAATGTCCCGTAGTAAAACTCTGGATGAGTAAGAGGTAGACCTTTCTTCTTAAAGTGGGAAAAAAGCGATAGTCAAAGAAGTAGTGGGAAAGAAGAATACCAGCATATTAATTAAATAATATATGAAATCTGTGGATCATAATGATGAATTAGGTAAAATCATTTGTGACCGCATACCTCCCTGTATAGTTTTTGTACACCCCAGAGGTACTTCATTTTGAAGACTGCTGTGCTAAAGTATGTATCCAATAGTGGGACTGAAGTTTCCTTGATTCAACACAGGCATAATTGTATTAATCCTGCCAGACTGCTCTTTAGTTTGGCTGAACCATTTTATAAGTTCTCACCAATAAAATCCTAATTCCTTTAATTTTGTCAACACTTGTTATTATTTATTTATTTATTTATTGCCAATCTGAAATGTGTAAATTGGCAGTTTTATTTTGTATTTTTCTAATTAATTTTATTCATGCTATGCATATAAGTTTTTCCTTCTGGAAACTTTATTTTTTAATTCTCTGCCTGTTTTCTATTGTGTTTTTTGCCTTGGTCTCATTGATTTAGAATTTCTTGCATGTACTTGATATTAATCCCTTTAAGATTTAAAATATCCTCTCAAATATTATTTAAAAGTACATCACCTTTCAGCTTTATCAATAGTAACCCACAGTGAGCATAAATACTTAATTTCCAGTGTGATCAGAGCCAATGATTCTTTTATTTGCTCTGTAGTTTGTGCTTCCTGGGTCTTTTTTAAAAATTATGTTCCCACCCTAAGATTCTTGCATTAGCATTATTGTTTAACTTCTCTCACGTAATTGTAAATCTGTTTGGAATCCATCTTTGTGTGTAAGTATAATGTAGACATTCAACTTTATTGCTCTCCATTTCATGAACCTATTTTCCCCTAATATCTTGTACATAATTACTCCTTTATAGATTTGTGTTACTATTTTATCATGTATATAGTTCCTATATATGTATATATCTGTTTGTAAGCTCTTTATTCTATTTGGTCTATTTATTTCTGTGGCAATTTTATGATTTTTTATTACTATGGCTTTATAATGTGTCTTAATGTTTTCAGGTTTTCTCTGATCTACTATTTGAAAGTAGATTTATTTATCTATGATTCTTATTTTTTCACATACATTTGAGAATGAATTTGTCAAGTTTCTTTAAAATACTTCTGCTGGTATGCTGGTATTTTTACATTACATTTAATTTCTAGATTAACCTATGGATAATACATGTCTTTGTAATGTTATCTCATCCATGAGCAAGGTATCAATTCTTATTTATTTAAATCTATTCTTATAACTTATAATAGAATTAAAATTTTTCTCTGTAAAGATTTTGTACACTCTTGAGCAAGAAAATTTTTAGGTATTTTCTCTTTTGTAATGATTATGAATGGTACTAAATTTCTATTATACCTTCAAGTTGGCTATTTCTGTTATTAGATGAATATATTGGTTTGTGCAAAATATATGGATGCTTTTGGTTTGTGCAAGTTGATCTCATAAGTATGTCAGAAGTTTATTTTGAGTTCTAATGGTTTCTATGAAAAGTCTATTGATTTTTTTTTCATGTAAATGATCATATCATCTGTAAATAGTTACAGTTCTGTTGTAGTTTGTTCAAATCTTGAGGCTCTTTCTCCTTTTTCATGTGCTTTTGCATCAACCAGAACTTCTAGTACTAGATTGAATGGTAAAAGTGATAATGGGTATTTGTCCTTTTTCCAGATTAATTAGGGAGTGCTTTTTGCAGGAAGCTCATAGATTTGGTATAATATCTTTATATAAAGTTCCAGAAGTACATTACTACTCCAAGTATTCTGAGAGATTTTTTTTTTATTTACTTGTTTGGTTGGTTTTGTGAATATTCATAAATATATATTGTACTTGATCAAAAGTTTATTTTTCTACCTTTAGAAAACATTGGATGACTTTTTTTTTATTTCCTCTTCAGGTAACTAATGGGTTGCCTTATGTTGATAGATTTTTTGATGTTAAATAATCCTTAGATTGGTAAATTTATTGTTTTTGTAGGCTCTTAGATTTGGTTAGATAATTTTTATTAGGATTTTCTCATGTATGCTCAAAAATAAAATCATTAATGTTTTTGTACTGCCCTTAACTAGTTTCAGAATCTTTAGAATTGCACAGTTTGTTTTGTTTTGTTTTTTCTACTAAACAATTTGTGTAACATAGGGATTATCTTTTCTTCAGAATTTTGATTTTCCCCTGTCTCCGGCCCTGGCAGGGTGCCTGTGTGGCTCAGTCGGTTAAGTGTCCGACTTCAGCTCAGGTCACGATCTTGCAGTCGGTGGGTTTGAGCCCTGCATTGGGCTCTGTGCTGACAGCTCAGGGCCTGGAGCCTGCTCAGTATTCTGTGTCTGTCTCTCTGCCCCTCCCCACTCATACTCTGTCTCTCTCTCTCTCTCTCAAACATAAATAAACATTAAAAATTAAAAAAAAAAAAAAAAACATGTCTCTGGCCCTGGGACTTGTAGCAAGATACCTTAAGTTGCCATTTTAAGTTTTTGAATGGTTATTGATCAAGTTTCCAATTTTTGTGCCAGTTTGGCAGTTGTTTCCATCACCTTGGCTGTGTAACACATTATCTGAAGACTTAGTGATAAAAACAAAGATTTTTTTTATTCTCACAGATTTGGAGGGTCAGAAATTCGGACAGGACTATAGTAGGATGGCTTGTTGCTGAGTGATGATGTCCCTCAGCTGGAAGACTTGAAGATTAGGAGCAGAAATAACTTGAAGGCCCATTTATTTATATACCAGACTACGGATGCCAGCTTTCAGCTAAGACTTTAATTTCTTTCCCTGTGGGCCTCTCAATCTGGTCTCACTGTGTTGTCTTACCACACCAGCTAATTTGGGCTTTGAGCTTGGTGGCTGGCTTTCCCAGAGCAAGAGAAACACACAGCATGGAAAGTCATGTAGCTGTTTAGAGAGCCACACTGTATTGGTCAGAGCATTCTCATATCTGCCAAAGTTCAAAAGGAAGAGAAATGGACTTCATCTCAGATGAAGGAGTGGGAAGATTCTAGGTGCCCATTCAGACATTTAGAAAAAATTGCAATCTGTCACAGTCATTTTTATATTCTTTTCAGATGAATATCTCATCTGTTTTATATGTATTAGTAAATGGTTGTGACACTCTTTTTGTTACTTGCTGTTTTGTCTTTGGCTATGGCCAAACTTATATTCTGCATTTTATTTAATTGAAAATATTTCCTTTTTCCTTAATAAATATTATCAGAGGATTGTCTAGTTTTAACAGAACCAGCTTTAGATTTGAGCAATATTTATTATTGTATTTGTTCTGTATTTCTTGATTTCTACCTTTTTCTTCATTAAATATCTCTCTATTTCAATTTGGACTATTCCTCCTTTCCAGTGAATCATGTAGAATCATGGCTTATTTTATTTCTATCTTTATTTTTGTTCTTTTCTGATGTTTTTAAAACTATACCTTTTCCTCAAGTTCCGCTTTAGTTGTTCCCTGCCAGCTTTCAAATGCAAGTGATATCAAAGTTGCTCAATTCTAAATATTTCATAATTTCCCTGACGAGTTCTTTGTTACTTTGAGGGTAATTTAATAGCAAGCAATTTCATTCTAAGACATGCGAAATATCTCTGGCTTGTTTTTATTGTAACTTTCTAATTTTACTTGCGATATGGTTAGGGAACATAGTTGGATGTTGATCCTCTCTCTCTCTCAGAGGTTTCATCCATTAGCTCTTTCTTATTTCTCTGGCATCTTCAGGGCTGGCTTGTGGGAATGGAGCAAATAATTTCTGTTAATTCTCCAGCTCCGTCAGCATTCATTGCTGTATAAATTAAACGGAGTGGTTTTAGAGTGAAGCACAATCTCAGGCTATAAACCATGCACACATTAGGACTACCAAGTGCTTACCCCAAAAAAGAAGAAAGGGAGACATGTGAGTTTGATGCTATGAGCTCTACAAATAAGAGGGGAATGAAAGGGTGGGATTAATGGTTTGGGAAAGGCCTGGAAGTAGGAATGAGGCAGTCTTAATGGTTCATGTACAACTTAGTCTGAGAGCTGGGTTGGTAACTGCTATCTGCCTTAATTCTGAACTGAGGAATGCAATCTTTATGTCATAAAAATAAAGAATTTTAAGTGTTTCTGATCAGTGATTAAATACTAAAGCAGTGATGTAAGAAAAGCAAATGGGGAAGTTTAGGGGGAGGGAGAGGGTAGGAGAGAGTGAAGGAAACCATTGAAGATGTGCTTTCAGAATTTAGCTAGGTGTTAATAAGAACTTGAAGTGACAGTCAAGGAGGAAGGTAAAGACTAAGATGAACTGTGTCAAGAAAGAATAAAATGACTTGGAGAATGACTAAGCAGGGGGACAAGAGAAGTCCTAGGAGTCAAAGATGACTCAAATTTCAATTAGAGTGTAAGGCAAGGAGATTATATTTTCATATTCGGGTATGTGTTTGAGCTGTGACTACAAAACCACAGGCAAATGTTCAGAAGGAACTTAGAGAAGCAGAGGTGAAACCACACTGGAAGTTCTTGGTGTCCTTAGAACTGCCTTCTGCTATTTGGGCTAGAGCAAAGCAAGTTTCCCTGGGGTCCTTGTCTGCTATCCCATATTTCCAAATCTAAAGGTCCTCTCAGACCAGTATTTTCATATAAAGGAAGCCAAATAATACTGAGATGACTTTGTCATTTTAGTTGTCCACTCTACACTGGATTCCTGGGCAGAGGATTGCCTACTTCATGTTTCAAGGACTAGCGCAATCTTGTTTTCTCTACATTCCCAACTACAGTACCAAGTTACAATCCTGTCCGTTGGAAATTGTGGCTAATTAATTCTCTGTAGACTGAAATTTAACTCTTCCATCCTGAGTAAGAATGGATGGCTAAATCAAGGGTCTTAACCAGATTTCTCCCTGCATTTTGTATCCTTCTTTCTTTGTGTCTCTTAAATGCTGGATCTAATCTCCCTTCCTTCTCCTGAATTTCCAAAAAAAAAAAAAAAAAAAAAAAAAAAAAGTTTTACGTTTTTCCAAGATAGAAGGTATATAAACTGGAGGTGCTGTGTATCCCTCCTGCTTGGCATACGGGATCCTAAACTATTTCAGATGCTGGATCTTTGTGCATTTAAACCCCAAGGAGAGGAGAGCAGAGGCTCTCTCTCTCTCTCTCTGCCCCTCCCCTGGGCTGTCTCTCAGCTTTCTCCAGAAGAACCTGTCTCCAGCAGCCCATTTCCTCTGTGACAGCTTTCAGGCCTCCCAGCTGCGTCTGTCCTTGACTGTCTTCCTCTGCTTGCAGCCTGCTGGATGCTTCAGCAACTCCAGCCCAAGGGCTTACATTTCTCCTCTGGCAGTGGGTTAGCAGAGTTTGGGTATTTTCTTCTCCTTCTTCTTTCTTACTTTGTTTTGTGTTATTGTTGTTGTTATTCCATTTACACATTCTAGAACTGTCATGCTGGACCACCCCTCCCCCCAGCCGCTGTCAGATCTCCCTCCTCCCCCATGAAGACAGTCCGAGCAAACAAGAAACAAACAACGTAGGAAGAGAAATTTCAAAGTGTATTCAGAGAAACGTGTTACTTCAAAGGCAGTAGCGGTAGCGAGGTCCCCCTGGAGCTCATTACTGTAGTTGGTGAGATAAGGCAGGGAGGGAGCTGCTCAGTTGGTTCCCAGGGGATGGAGAAAACGGAAAAGGAAAAAAAAATAAAATAAAAACCCCACAAGAAGTGCAGTTTAGTTGTTTTTTAAACTATCAACTCTATATATCCATCAGAGGTGATGAAATAAACTTTGCCCCTTCTGTCGTCCCCAGAAGCTGTTCATTCACGTGACAGCTCACTGATACCTCAAAAACCATGAGCTCTTTGGTAGATGATGTCTTTTCTACTGTGAAATCAGTGCAGCTGCAGGAAAAGGGGGAGAAAGGCGGACTACATTCTGCTGAATAACAGCAATTGAGGTGATGGGGCAGAAGAGAGGGGAAGGGGGCCGCCATGCCCATCAAACCTGCACTATACTTCAGAATGGAAAGCCACTGTGGCAGCCATGGGAACCCCAGGATGAGACTCTTTCCCTTTTGGGGAGCTGGATTTGTTGTATTTGTTTGTTTGTTCTTAATTTTATTTATTTTGAGAGTGTACGCATGTGTGTGCTGAGAACCACGGAGGAGCAGAGGGAGAAGGGGCGGGAGAATCCCAAGTAGCCTCTGTGCTATCAGCATGGAACCCAACCCGGGGCTCCATCCCATAAACGGTGAGATCATGACCGGAGCTGAGATCAAGGGTTGGATGCTTAGCCGACTAAACCACCCAGGCGCCCCTGGGTTTGTTTCATTAGCAAAAGTTACAAGTATGAGGATATGTTTCTAGCAAGAGTGACCAGGAAGGGAAATTCTGTTCCAGTAATAATAGATTTTTTTTTCTCGTATTATAAATTGTGCCTACATCTCCTACAAGCTACTGAGCTTTTTCTGTTTGTCCCAACAAGCTTGTTTTGCTCATTAGACCATGACCTTTAAGGTCAAGGAAAAGGATTTTTGTATTTTGTTTACATTTTCTTTGCTTTTCCATCTCTGAACTCCTCACAGAATCCAAGAAATAAAATATATCAAACCAAATTGCTTGTGAACTTGGAATATCTTATTGCCATCTTTTTTCTCAAGTTTATTTTTCAATACATATGTAGTGAAATCTACTCCTTTTGGTGTACCAGTCTATGTGTTTTGACAAATGCAGAGTTGTATAACACTACCACAATCAAAATACAGAATGATTCCATTATCCTTACCCCCTACCCCCCCACACACACACAAACACGTACTTGTGCTAATCCTTTGTAGTTAAGGCTTCCCTACTCTTTATCCTGAGAATGACTAATCTGTTCTCTGTCCCTATAGCTTGCCTTTGCCAGAATGTCATGTAAATGGAATCATATAGTTGTGGCCTTTGAATCTGGCTTCTTTAATTTTGCGCAGTGCTTTTGAGATCCATCCACATTATAGCATGTAACAGAACTGTGTTAATTTTTATTGCGGAGTAGTATTCCATTATATGGATATGCTACAATTTCTTTATGCATTCCTCAGTAGAAGGACATTTGGGGGTGTTTCCTGTTTAGGTGGGTTATAGATAAAAGTGCTCTAAAGGTTTTTATGTGAACATAGGTTTTCCTTTCACTTGGATACATATCTTGGAGTGGGCCACATACATTTTTGTTGAGTGAATTAATGACTGAATTGACCAATAGGATTTTCTTTCTATAAGCCACATTGTTTCTTTCCTTCAGTAGGCTGTCAGTGTAACAAAGCTGGTATTTCCAAGGCTTTTTTGCATCGAAATCTAGTTTCTAGAATCATTAACACAGTATTTCTACCTAAAACTTCACTTCAAATGTGAACATGATTTGATGAGTAGTTTAATTTTTATTTACAGAACTTCAAGGACACAGAATTCTTAACCCTTGTCTTGCTCATTTGGGCTGTGCATTCTGATCTCCTTATGGTTAAAGGGACTGGTAAGCTCAAGTGTGTTTTACCTCCTGAGTTTCTTTCTAGGATGTGGCCCAGTAATGCTGTCAATGTGTAAATCCTGCAGTCTTCTTATACCACACTGCATTCAGTAACAAGGCAAGAATAGCCTATAAATCTCTTGTCCCTATGTGTATAGAGAGAGCAAAGGATTATTTGGGCATATTACGTAAAAGGGTATCACTGAACTTTTACTATTTATGGTATGACCAATCCTAAATCAGATACCTTTGTGAATGAGTCCAAGTCCCCTATGAATCATGTACATAGGGCTTCACTGAGCAAAACTGACAAAAATAATTACTTTTATTCTTTTGAAACATTTTTTTACCAAGTAATCCCATAAACGTGCATTTTATTGGTGTGAGTGCATCAAAACACTTTATATTGAAGATAGTTTAGAATATATTAATTGGAAGTGGAGCATACACTATAAATTACATCTTACACTGGTCCCTTCTTCTGAGTAATCTCAATTCTTTCTATATCATGTTGAGGCAAGCCAAACTTTAAAATGTACCACCAAGTTATCTTCATTGATAATAGTCTTCATTTGTGTCCATCATCATTGTGATCATCATGAAATCAAATGAGGTATGAGAAGCACCCTAATGTTAATACCCACACAAAGAACAAATTTTATAAATTCTATCATCATTACCTTCAAAATAGCTCAGTTGCTCTTATCTATTTTTAGGTTATAGACCCCTTTGAAAATCTGACAAAAAATATTTTCAGAAGAAAATACATTCACACATGTGCAAACAAAATTTTATTTACAGTTTCAGGAAGGTGATAGACTAAATGCATACATTTATAAATTTCTTTCTTTTAAATTTTTTTAATGCTTATATATTTTAGAGAGAGAGAGAGACAGATGTGAGAAGAGAGAGAACGTGAGAAGAGGAGGGGTAGAGAGAGAGGGAGACACAGAATCTGAAGCAGGCTCCAGGCTCTGAGCTGTCAGCACAGAGCCTGATGAGGGGCTCAAACCCTCAAATCTCGAGATCGTGACCTGAGCCGAAGTCAGAGGCTTAACTGACTGAGCCACCCAGGTGCCCCTACATTTACAAATTTCTTAATGATCCACGTTGAGGTTAATAACTGAAAAAGCTTTTCTTGCATACACATACCTGTTTGACTTGTAGGAAGAGCTTGGATTTAAAAGTAGATGGATGGTCCTTTCCAAATACAGGAGAGAGACTCTGATGCTAGCATTTGACCAGAAGGATTTTTTTAAAATCATGTGTAAAAACAAGTAGGTTAATTAATTAATTAATGCAAGGAGAGCAGTGGAAATGCAAAGCCTATGGGAACTATAGGTCTAGTAGAACATCTTTTCCAGTGCCTACCACAGTGCCCTTAGAAGAGGCTCAATAAACACTCAAGAAAATAAGAAAACAAAGAAAGAAGGGGAGAAAGGATGGATGGGAGGGAAGGAGAGAGAAAGGAATGGAGGGAGGGAGAAAGGAAGAAAGACATCATGCAGGCAGGGCATGTATGGTAGAAGGGAGAGAGATGACTGCAATAGCGTACTACAAAAGTGACCAGGGCATAGATTATGTTTCTTTGTATGAATATAGAAAGAACATTCCAAAGAATGCCAAAAGGATAAAAAGGTTTCCTGGACACAGTAAGCTGATGTTGAATACAAATCTAGCCTTGAGTTCATTGTCACCATATGGACAAATGGCTTGCCTGCTGCTGCTGCTGTCAATAGTGGTTTGGGAGGCAGAGGGTAGCTCGTTCTTTCCACCCTAGTTCGAGTTGCAGATCAGGCATGGTCTAGTCAGAAGCACACTTTTGATATTGGCTCCTTCTTTCACAGAGCAGCTCTCATCAATTTGCCAATAGCATTTTCTATCAGCTTAGTGAGTTATTTTGCTGGCTGCCATTTTCTTGTGGTTACCTGAGTTCACATCAGTTGACGTGGAGGAAAACAATGTGGAGAACGCTGCCTTGATTGTTCCCTTCATGTCTTCCTGCCTCACATCCAGTTCCATATTCCTAGAACACTCTTTTTCTTCGGAAAAAATATATAGTCACTGCAACCAATCAGTCTGAATGCCAGTCTTGGTTCTGTCACTAGCTGTGCCACCTTAAGTAAAGCTCTTAACTTCTTTGAGATTTTTAGGATTATTAGCATTGTGGAAGAGGTTGCACATGATTCACATGGGTATATCCGTCCATAAATTATAGGGCCTCTTCATGTGAGTATACCAGTCATAAGCTTTAACCCTTTGCAAAGGCAACAGAAGGAGCTAGAGCCAAAAGGAAGGGAAACATAAAAGGGAAGGAGTGGAGAAAGAGATCGTAGCAGGTCACAGGAAGGTGATGGGTACATGGCAGAATCTGAGTCCAAGAACGCTACTAGAAAAATTCAGACTCAACTACTGGTGTCCCTAGTCCGTATCAAACATCATCCATGCTGCCTACTCTAGTTTTGTCTCTAGGAAACATATTAATATAAGAATATGGCTTTGGAGCACTTGGGTGGCTCAGTTGGTTAAGTTTCTGGCTCTTGATTTTGGCTCAGGTCATGAAGTCAGGGTTGTGAGACAGCTCTGCATTGGGCTTCATGCTGGGCATGAATCCTGCTTAAGATTTTCAGTCTCCCTCTCCCTCTCCCTTTGCCTCTCCCCTGGGCACAGTGGGTGTTCAATCTCTCTCTCTCTCTCTCTCTTACAAAAAAAATGTGTATATATATATATACATATATATATGTATATATATATACATATATATATGTATATATATATATACACATTTATGAGGTCATATATATATATATATATATATATATATATACACACATATAAAACCTGCATTATTGGTAGCCTTTTCATAACCTGCATTGTTGGTAGCCTTTTCTTTCCATTCTCTATTTTCCCCTCTCTGATTTTACAAATCCTTAAGCCCTTGCTTGTTCTTTGGGTGGAAGGAGGAACTACTTCATATTTTTCTAACATATCTAATCCATGTTCTTATTTGCTCCATAAGGCCCTATTTACTTGGAATACTTTTATGTTCTAATCTTTGGAATAGAATTTTAGGCATTTGTATAGCTACAAAGAAATCCCCCCAGTGGCTTAACGTCTTTAAACTGCATATATTTATGCTCCTGCATCCACTTAGGTTCCAGAAAAACATGCATTTATTAAGTGCTTTGCTGTTTATGCAGTATTTTCATATGATATTTCACATCATGGAGTTATAGAAACAGGTTCAGAAAGGGTTAGTGGCTTGACCAAGGTCACAAGGCAGTAAGATGTCAAACTAAAAGGTATATTAGGTAATCCCATTGCCATGTACAAACTAATTTAATACCCCTGAGAAGTTTAAAAAAAACAAAAACTGTGTTACCTATATATGTGAACTAATTATATATGTGTATATTATAATGACATATATGAGCACATGTATGTATCCACGTAAGCATTTTCCTATTGTCAGCATTTATTTCCTTAGTTCAGTTCCCTCTTTGTGAGTTTGAATAGCAGTATTTTTTAAATTTTTAAAAAATGTTTATTTATTTTTGAGAGAGAAAGAGAGCATGAGAGAGGGAGGGGCAGAGAGACTGAGACACAAAATGTGAAGCAGACTCCAGGCTCTGAACTGTCAGTACAGAGCCCAATGCAGGGCTCAAACTCACAGACCATGAGATCATGACCTGAGCCGAAGTCGGGCACTTATCCAACTCAGCCACCCAGGCACCCCTGAATAGCAGTTTTAATTTTATAAACAGAAAAACTCAGACATGATGAGGTGTTCAATGAACTGAATATTTCAGTATCTTGGAAAAATCTTTGGAATACCAAGGGCCCTATTACTCATGCATGTAATTCTGGAGTTAGTAACCTGCCTCAGAAAAAAACTCACATATGAGTAATTTTCTTTTAAATCATAAACAATGAAAGAATGTATATAATTAATTTGCTGCTGGTTTGTTTCAAGATGGCAAATGTAGCTACATGTCACATGTAAAGCATGAGGACCCATCACCTCCTTCAAGTAGGTACTGTTCTAGGCACCAACACACACACCATCTTTATGAAAACATGAAATGTCACAGATTCAAAGTGAAATAGCCTTTACTTAGTTGCAAATACATGTGGACTAGATCCAGAAGTGTTTTTCTCTGTGTTTTGCAAACAATGCCCAGCCATCTTGTATATGTGAAGTACTGTAGTGCTAGTAGCATTTTTCTACATTTTCTATTAAAGTATCAGACCTACAATTAAGATGGTCAGAAATACAAACTCTTGTTGAGAAATCTTCAACTGGGCAGGTGTCTCTCTTCAGGGGAGTCTTTTGTCTCTGTAGTACATGGGTCCAGCCACAGGGCCTTCCCGCCTTGTCACAGAAGCTGACACTAGGGAACACCAAGGCAGGCCACAGGCTTCATGCTGAAATCTAGTTTCTACTCTAGGGGAACATGCATCTGGAAGAAGACTAAAGGGAGGACTTATTCACAGGATTGAGGGAGAATATGATTGTTCAAAGTGAAAGTAAACCTGTCCTTAGATACTTCACTGAGTGCAACAACTGGTGTGAAGGAAGACTCCCCTTCCAGCGCTGGGAGCCAGGCCAGAAACATTAGGTCTGTTCTTCAGCACCCAAAAGATGGAGTGAGTTGGGTGGGTCAAGGCTGTTAGAATTGCAAAGGGGATTTTCCTTAAGTTTGGTGGCTGAGTCACCTGTCGTACCAAATTTTGTTGATGGTGCCATCCTCCAACAAGGCTCTACTTGTGTTCTGTAGTATAGCCTATTGCCCAGCTTTGTCCCTCACCTGGTGTCTTTTTACACTTCCCCTACCTGATTAGATGTCACTGACTCCTCTTACCCCCAGGGACTGAGACCTATTGGGAATGAGTAGTGTAATTACTCCACTTGAACCACGTGGCCTGACTCTAGGGTCTGCCTTACTGTTCATCCTGCTTAGGAAATTGAACAATTATTTGGCTGACCACATAGAAATTTTCTTCTTCTCACCCTTTTTCTTACCCTTTGCCTGCTTCATTGACATATCCCATCCCCTTGCTGCCACTAATCCAACTCTGCAGACCCCATCTAAGTACACCCCTCATCCCTCACCCATATCAGTAATCCTTCCCTTTCAGAACTCTTGTCTTTTTCATTATAACACATGATTTTTCTCCCTCCTATACCTATTCTTTTCTTTCCTCTAGAGTCCTTCATGCTATTGCTTCCTCCCTCTTAAGACTGCGATCCCAGGATCCCAATCTGAGGTTCTTTCTTTCTTCTATAATCTTGGGGACTCCAAATTACTATTTGTGTTTCTTATTCTACCCTGAAGCAGAACCGCTGACCCTCCCCTTCTGCAAAATGATACTCACACCTCTCATTTCTACCCAAAGCCCTCATCCTTACTGGGTCTTGAAGTTGCCTAAATGGAGTAGAGTTGGAGATGTCCTCATTGCTAATCAAGGAGTGAGGAAGGGAAGGGAATCTTCCACCCAAGTTAGCAAAATGACAGGGAAGGAGAGAGCATAACAAAATTTGGTAGTGGGTCTTTGCCATGAAGATAGTACCAAATGCAGAATTCCCTTCACTCATTCATTTATTCTTCATTCATTTTTTCAGCAAATGTTTTTTGCCTACATATTTTACACCAAACATTATATCAGGTCCTAGATGATAGGATATGAGGCAGTTATGTGTGCCAAGCAAGGTGCTACTTTATAACCACTTTAAGCCTCAAAATAACCCACAGAAGTAGGTATGATTGTTATCCTCATTTTAAGAACCTACGATCGCTGAGTTTAATACCTTGCTGAAGTTCACCCAGTTAATCAAGTAACTCCACTCTATTCTTTTTCTTCTCGATTGGGATTAAGTATAGTGTGCATTAAGTATAGATTAGGTATGGTATAATTATTATGTGCCACAAGGAAATTCTTATTTCTAAGAGGTGGGGGAGGGGTGGTGGGAAGACTTCCAAATAACCAATGTGCACATGCCACCTGTTGGTAAATTAGAAACCTATTCCTGCCTACTTGTCCTAGAGATGTTGTTATTAATTTACGTATTACAAACTCATTCTTATTTAAATATTGTATTCAAAATCCAAAAGTGTGTGTGTGTGTGTGGTTTTTGTGCGTATATAATTTTTTTTTTTTTTTACGTAAGAGCAATTTATACTCCCGAATTGAAAAAAAATACTTTTAAAGGGGTCTTTCACAGAAAGCGTTGAATTAAAAATAGAACAAGTGGGTTAGGTAGAGAAAACAAGCCAGTTGAAGAATATCTGCATCTTAAATTTCCTAATTTGTCTAGCTGTGGAATAATCTTTCTAGTTACTCTTGCTATGGCAGTGTACAACTGTGGGTAACAGTCTTATTCCACAGGCACAAACACCATAAAAATCTCTAGAGTGCCTCTGGGTGATTCTGCCTTGTCTGCTTTTCTGTCCTCAAGTCAGTGACGCCTGGCTTCTTCTTTGGACAAATGAAAGGGGATACTTTGAAAGATACTCTCAAGCTGCAGGACAGAAAATTTAAATGAATTCTCTTTACCAGAGAGCATTCAACTGGGTTCTGGCTCCCCCTAGCCGCATGGAAGTGGATTCTCATCACCCAAGCAGTTCAGCTGAACACTTAACTCAAAACACTGCGTGGAAGACCAATGATTTTATCTCCTCTCTGTCTCTCTTGTTTACTCTTCTGAATCCACTGTTGTTATTGCATTCAGCTGCAGAGACGGGGTGAAAATAAAGCAGCCATGGTCAGAAGAGGGTACTCAAGGTAGAGAATGAAAAGGCAAATGTTACTGTGGGGATTGTTTTTTGAGATGCTTTATGAATGTCTTACAAAGATAACATCAATTCCCCTTGTCAATATCTTTATTGGTTTTTACCCCAAAGGGACTGGGCTGAATGTGCTTACTTACTAAAGCACCTGGGCCTCACATCTAACCTCTGTTATTTTTACATGTAATGTCAATTCATCCTTATGTAACCCGGCAGGCAGAGGGGCTGAGGGGAGTCTGGTGGGAGCCACATCAGAGGCAGCAAAAACAGCTACCTGGCAGCCGTGGAGAGAGATGTCCCAAAGGCCTTCCATACATCCAGAACTTCTGCCAAGCAAGAGAAGCTTTAGAATGGGAAAATTAGAGACGCTTTTGATTTCTTTCCCTTACCAAAGCCTACTGTTAACTGTTTCTGTTGAAAAACAACAGAAGACATCCCCAAGTGACTTCTAGTGCCGTCAGAGCTCTGCCTTCGGGGCACTGACATTTCAGTGTGTTTCTTTCTCTCTTATATTCTACAATTGCACAGGGGGAATTACAAAGTGCCAAACAGATGTAGTATAATGTATTGGTTAAAGTGATCCATACTCTTATCCATGATGAATAGGTAGAAAGGAGTCATTGATTGTTTCTTTGAATGGAATTAAATGAAGTCTTTGAGTCTACAACTCTTAATTCAGCACCTGGTAAGTGCAAGGCAGTATTCTGGGGATCCAAACATCTAAAATCATTCAGTTGACTTCTTTGCCCTTAAGGCCCCCACTGTCTATTGGAGGAAGATAGGCTCCTACACGCTAAGGGAATGACAAGGTGGAGTGGGACATGGCAGGGAATGTAAACAAGGCACTATGGGAGTATTGGGTAGGGAGCACACCTTTTGCCTGTGATGGAGACTGGGTCAGGAGAGAGCTACCAGGGACAATTTCATAGGCTGAAGAACATTTGAGCAGAAACTGGCAGAAAAGACAAGGTTCTGACAGGCTCAAAAAAGACATCACAGAAAAAACAAAACAAAACAAAACAAAACAAACTTTATGAAGAAGGAAGTAAAGGTGAGAAAATTAATGGAGCCCTGCGTGGTCTTCCTGTTCCCAGTGAGAGCTGCATGGATAGGGAGCTCCAGAAAGGCTGGTGGGAGTTAGGGGTGGAGGTGTGTGACCTCATTGTGAAAGGCCTGAACGCCTTGTGAAGAAGTTTCTATTTATTGTGAAACCATTGAAGTCCGCACAGCATGTCTGAGTGAGGAACAAGCATTACTAGATTGGTGTTGTAGGGTAAGTATGAAGCCTCTGGAGACTGGAGGAGAGATGAGTAGGCTGGATACAGCTAGGGAGAATGGGTGATGCAGCAGTCCATCCCTGAAAGAGAGGAATCGAGAGTCTGAACTGAAGCCGTGGTGCCAGGACCCAGAAGGAGGCCCCAGTGCCTTACAGGCAGGCGGGAAGTGCTCCAGAAGCCTGGACCATCCTTGGGTTGCCCCAGAGGTGTGTTTTATCCTCACTGTGCTACACTGTATTTAATAGTTGATACCTGTCCCATTCTCTGGTTTTATGCTAGCTTTCTTTTCAGCAAAGCTCCACATAAATCCAGCTTTCTATTAGTTTCTACTCTTAGCACACTCATAATCCTCTTCCCTACTCTTAGCGTAACTCTATTTTGTACTGACTGATATAGTTACTCAGAGCAAACTGGCTCGTTTTCTAGATTCAGAAATGTTAAATGAGTGAACCAAACAGGAAAATGAAACAAGATGAAAAAACAAAAACAAAAACAAAACAAAACAAAAAACACAGACTAAAGTTCCCCAAGTGGCCAGTTAGAATAAAAAATAGACACAGGTGTTCTGAGACTCAGCACTTAACCCTCAGCTACATTTGCCTCCCACTACTTTCAACCCACTAATGTCACACATGAGTTAACAATATGTAAAACCTCTGTGTCCTTCCATGGTGTGTAAAGTACTTTAGTGCTATAGTGCAAGCAACATTTAGATAATTAATGCATATCTGCTGTCATAATGCAGTGATTTTGCCAGAATGTATGTGGGAGAATGTAGATGGATTAAACACATTTATATCTCCAGAAAAAATTGAGAGGCTATGTCAAAATAAAACATCACTGTGAATAGTTTACCTTTTTATTTTTTCTCTGATTATTAGACACATTTCAAACTGAGCTGTATGTATGAATTTGAGACAGATTAGGGTTATTTATTTTTACCTAATTCCAATTAGAATACATGAAATTGTCACTTGTAAAATAAATATGATTCTGTACCAACATTACAATAGATTTGAAATTATAAAAGTACTTTCTTCCAGGCTCATTTAAGTAGTGTAGTAAGTGAAAACAAGTTTAAGAGTCCAAAGAGTATATTTGGATGTCAGCGTTTCACTATAGCCCTTCTTCTCCCATAAACAGCAAAGTCACTCCACCACCAGAGAGACTGGGAAACTGCTCTGTGCAGTCACTTCCCCCTTCTTCCATTTTGGAACATGCAGAGAGGGAGTTAGTTCTCATGGGAAAGACTTAATGCTCTCTAAGGTCTCTTTCTGCTCTGGGATTCCGTGGTTCCCAGTGGCCCCTGGAGGTTCCTGGACTGAGAGCAATGATGCTACTTGAGGCAGGTGAAAGCTCTGACATGTTAACAAAAGCATATACAGGGAAGTTCTTCAGGAGGGCGGGTGAGAGAACCAAAATGTCAGCGTCATCACTCAGCTTTTTGTGGTCATTGTTGTATTAAACTTCCACCACTTTAAAGATTCCTGGTGTGGTTTAGTGCCTCTTTGCCCATTTGGCAAAGTATGATCCCAATAATTGCTCTCAGGTCATCTGATGAGCACCCCTCCAAGAGAGACACCCAATCTCCTATAAGAAAAGATAACATTCTTCTGTGTTCTGGGCAGAGTTTAGAAGATCAAGTCCAAACCCACCAATTACTTCTTAAGGTGAGAGAGGTGCTGATGCAACATGTGCAAAAGGTCCAGGTCCCCAGTCAACAAAGGAAGCTCAGCTGAAGTGGAGTACAGGCACAGGGGATTACAGAGGACAAAGTGTACCATGCTTTCTTTCCAGAAATTTCCCACTCTAAGAGCTATTTTTTGATTTCTACAGATTAGCAGCAGCAAATTAGCATAATGACATTACCCAGACACCTTTGCAGTTGTTTTCTTTCAAAGGTCATTGTGACTGAGGTTAGAGAATGTAATGGATTAAGAAAAAGAGAGGGGAAATTACCATATTTAATATTGTTTTCACAGAAATTGACATAGTTTATGGATCAGAGGAATATAATGTAATTTACTCCTCTATCCCTGCTGGAAAGAGAAGGGGGGGGATGGTAAAGGGAAACAGAGGATGTGGATGATGAAGTATAATAGTTATGGAGATGATGTAGCTGCTAAAGGGGCAACTCCTGCAGCACCTTCGGCTCTCAGGGGTGGCAGTGAACGAAGCCAGGTTAGTTACCTGTAAAATCTGGGTGTGATCAGAATAACATTTCAGTGAAATTGAACTTGGGATGGTTCCTAGATAATAGATACATAGTTGTGTGAGAAAAGACCTTGATCATAGGGCCTGCTCTGTGACATGTGCAAAATCCATATCGCTAGTGGAGAACACCAGGGACAAGCACACGAGCTGCCTTCAGTCTATTACATACATACCAATTGCTATAATATTGAAGAAAATATTCATAAATCCTGTTCTCTTTCAGTGCTTTATGCTTCATCGCCTTTCCCCCATTTGTGGTTTATAGATGGAAAGAAGAAAAAACGTAGAAAGCAAATGGCATGGAGTGAGGATGTTTCCTAGAGGCAGGATGGCAGAGTGGTGAAGAGGCAAGTCTTTCATATCAGGCAACTGAGTTCGTTCCCGGCTCAGCATTTTACTAGCTGTGTGACCTCAGTAAAATTTCCTAATTCCTTTCAGCTTCATCTATAGAATAGTACTGTTTTAGATGGTGATAGGAAAAGAATAAAAACAACTTCATTTGCCACTAAGTTGGGAGAGGGAATAAAAACAAACTAAATAGTTTGGTGTGAGTTTATTAAGGAAAGGATGATGCAATTCAGAAAGAACAATCAGCACTGAATAAATCTTTGTATAAATCACATTGGTAGATATGATATATAGGCAAAACCATGGCAAAGGTTTTAATAAATTCCAGTGTTGATACAGTTTAAATCCTTGACACTAACTTTTGTGCTTATTTTTGGTATGTCTCAGAATACTAAAGAACCAGAAATAGAAATATGTATAATGCAACAAAGATTAGGAGTTTGTCATCTGATCCTTTAGGGGACCTAATAAAAACTACACATATAAATAATATGAGGGAATAAGAATGAAGAAAAAAATCCATTAAGTCACTTAGAAGAACTCGAGAAAGAAGATGACAATGAAGATAATAAGTTAGGTAGACTAAAGGGAGGGAAAAGTTTCCTGAGACTAGTTTGTTTTCATAACTGGCCAAGCAAATGCTTTTACCCTATGGCTTCATCCTTTAATTTTTGCAGAAACAGGTATGCAGACATTTCTAGGTGAAGAAATGTAATTTAACAAATCCATAACATTTACTTCTTATGAGTAAATTCCATAGGTTGCTATTAGAGGAAGTGAAGGTTAGTGACAAGAACAAGGGTCAAGTCTTGGCTTTGCTTATTCCCACTTTTATCAGTGGAGGTGATTCTCCATTTGTAGTCTAGAAATGGACCAGAAAACTGTAAAATATAGGTAAGGGATGAGAATGCTTCCTAGTTTTAGCATATTGCACGTGGTTGTCTTGTGGATCAAATGAGATATGTTGTAAAAACAATTTTTTTGCAAATTATAAAGTGTCATTTAAGCTACTTGTAGTTTCTTACAGTATCTAAGTATATTAATCTTATTTATTCCTATATTTTCAGCTACACAAATTCCTAATCTGCCAAGGTGGATGTTGGCTGAGAGTAGAGTTACTATAGACACATTATCACTTAGGCTAACAATATTCATGCAGGCAAAATAGTCCATTTATGTAGGTGATATAGGCCAAATTCTGCCTTTCACAGCATTTCTGTAGACTCCCTTTGGTAAAAATTTTTGTTATACCTCAAAAGCCTCAACAGATAAAATCTTCATTGTTGGTTATTTCTTTTTTCCTCCATGTCTAAGAATTACATCTACTTGTAAGCAATGGAGTTTTTAGATAAATAATTAATGGTTATTTAACAAGAGTTTAGAACTTTTCTGCCATTGTTTTGATTGCATTAAGTTCACAAGGTGACTTTTTCAGGAAATGTGAATGGCATTTACCCGAGGTAGCAGTGATTGATTTTTGTCTGTTTTTAGAAAAGCTTTTGTTTCATTATCATGAAGTAAAAAATGGAGCCTGAAGAAAATCAAAACAAATCTAATTTCAGAATACCTGAAGCTTTGATTAAACTATCTTAGGGATACTAGGTCCATTTAGTACTTACATAATATTATTTATTTATGTTTTTGATTTATGTGGAACTTCCAGTGGGAGCTCTCCTGTGAAAACCATCCTTGCAGGGATGGTATTCATAAGTCGGCAAAGCACTGCTTGCTTCTTCCACTGTTATCTTAAATTCTTATACCAAATCCTTCATGGGAGACAAAACTGAGGGCTTGATCACGGGTAATGGTTGAGGATCCAATGACACATCTATGAAAGTGGCAGGGTTAGTTTCAGCACCTGGCCAAATTTCAATTTTGGTGCTTTCTTCTTCATATTTACAAAGTTCTTTGGAGAAGACTTTCTGAGTTAAATTGTCTTATTCTTGTTTAGCTGCAACTGTTAAGCAGCTGCCTCATTATGTTCTCCACGTGGTAAACTTTCTGTTGAAAACAGAGAGAATTACAACGTCAGAAGGGGGCAAAGAACAAAACAATGACAACAATGAGAGAGGCAGTAGGGATGCAATTAGAATGTGTGGTAGTGAGTCTTTTAAGGCTGATGTTCAATATACACTTGGGAGGCAATAATGACCCTGGTTATTCTTAGAAAATGTTATTTTCTACTCCCGTGTGGGTGTTACCCAAGACTACATGGAGCAGTGTAACTCTTAGCTGTGGGTAAGAAGATTCCCTCCATGAGTCTCATGCTTTAGAGCACCCCCACCCATCACAACAAACTATACCTCTCTTCATGGGGTGAGGAGTCTCTGGAGCTCAAAGAAATAAACCCACCCAGGGACTGCACCACCCCTTTGAATCTGTGATAAAGTTTAGGGGACTCCAATATTCCCTGCCCAAGTAGCTCTGAATTGGCTTCCAGGGTCTGCAAGGAACTCTTCCCTGGGCCTCTTCTTCTAAGGGCACATTATGCTGTTTGTGTGCACATGTCTAGGGTAGAAGCTTGGCTCTGGTTGTAGCTGTGTGCCTGGATGTGTAGCCTGGGGGTGTCGAGAAGGATGTGAGTCTCCTTATGGTGCTGACTAAGCCAGCAGTGGAAAGAAACGGGAGGAAGCTCATGGATCAGGAGTCAAGGTTGGGGCCAAGACTCCTTGTAACACCATGTTCTGGTACAGTGTTCCAAGCAATCATACAATTTTCAGTTTTAACCTGGCCTTATAGGTCATTATGAAGATACATTGTCAAGGTGGGAGGATAAAATATATTTTATCTTTAGTTTGTTATCTTGGTTTAGAATGGTCAAATATTTAGACATATGGCTATTAGACCTCTATTTTTATTTTTGCTCCAGGCTCTAGAAACAAAGGCTGACTTGCCTTAATGGCCAAATTTTCTTCTAACACTTTCTTATCTTTTTGTTGCAAGTAATCTAGGCATGGCAACACTATTAAAATTTCATCATTTGGGGTGTTGGGGTGGCACAGCCAGTTAAGCGTCTGACTCTTGATCTCTGCTCAGGTCATGATCTCATGGTTGGTGAGTTCGAGCCCCATATTGGGCTATGTGCTGTTGGTGCAGAGCCTGCTTGGGATTTTGTCTCTCCTCTCTGCTCCTCTCCCACTTGTGCTCACTCTCTCTCAAAGTAAATAAATAAGCTTTAAAAATTAAAAAAAAAATCATAATTTTATTCTAATGACAACCTGAAGAAAAAGAAAGGTGTTCAGTTTTCTTCCTGGCCAAAGTACTGTGTTCAAAGTTTTACTAATCCTCCCCAGCAATACTAAGGCTCAGAATATTGTCCCTGGCCTGTGAGCTAAGATTTTCTACATAAGCTTCTACTCAAACTTTCCTCCATGTCCTTACTACATCCCTTTTCTAAGCTTACCAAAGGAGCCAATTGAGAGCATGCCTGTGAAACATTGGGGAAGCAGCAAAAGCCACACAATTGTAATGCATTCTTGTATTCTCATCTCTCAGTATCACCTCCCTTCCTCAACAACTTCCCTAAACTACTGCCCAAAAGACTACCAATCAGCCCCTTCTCTTCCCAGTCATAAAGTAAAACTTTTGTATATGAAGTCCCCTCTTCCTTCCCTACCTCAAATCCACCTTACCCATAGCAAAGGAAAGAAGGTGCAGCTGAGATTATCCAAGAGAAAATAAGACTGATATCTAACATGTACTGGGCTCTTGTAAGCAGACATAGGCTGGGCACGATCATGATATAGGTACAAGGATTATTTCCCTATTACAGATGAAGAAATTGAGGTTTGTATAGTTTAAGTAACTTACCCAAAGTTGATAAGATGCGGAGTGGGTTCAAACCCACTAGCTCTAACTCCGTAGTATACTCATTTAATCACTTCACAACACTGCTTCTAGAATGTTAGATTTTCTCCTTCTGATCACCAAAATCATCTCTAGCAGACTCTTCCTGCCATTTTTAAAAGCTATTATCAGTGCCCCAGAACCTGAAGCCTTTCAAATGCAAAAACTGTCATAAAACTTCATTACTATATTTTCCCAGCTTCATTATGCCCCTTTACAGACTAAATTAAAACACACTAGCCTCTAGTTCTCTATGCATCAGATGGTCAGTGTTTTGGCCAAAAAATAAAATTATGGTTTGTTAAGTTTGGGTGTCACAGAATATGTTTGATTGCTTTACTTAATCTCCATATTTTGGACTAAGAAAAGCCAATATTCGAAGACATGATAGCTACATAAACACTCAGCATCTAATTTTCCTTCCTTACAAGTCTGAGTGTGGGTATAATATAATGTAATCATGGTTTAATACTAGTGCATAAATTTAGGTATGCATATATTTTTTACATAGGGGTTTGTTGAAGTTCATCCATTGACTTTTGGGAACATGAGGACAAGTGTAGTAGCATTTAGAAAACTGCTTTAGGGGCGCCTGGGTGGCGCAGTCGGTTAAGCGTCCGACTTCAGCCAGGTCACGATCTCGCGGTCCGTGAGTTCGAGCCCCGCGTCGGGCTCTGGGCTGATGGCTCAGAGCCTGGAGCCTGTTTCCGATTCTGTGTCTCCCTCTCTCTCTGCCCCTCCCCCGTTCATGCTCTGTCTCTCTCTGTCCCAAAAATAAATAAACGTTGAAAAAAAAAAAATTTAAAGAAAACTGCTTTATATTTTTATAGTGCTTTAGAGCTTTCTTAAGACATACTCATATTCATTGGATTACTAGAGATATTATAGAGAAATCTTACTATGTGATACCTTTTAGGACTTGCATTTTTAAAACTCTTTATTCACTTCCAAATCAAATGAATCGATAAACACCCTGAAGTGCCTAATTGAAGAAGATGTAGATCTTCCACCCCAATCAAGCAGACCCTAAGGATGCCAGAAAGTTGTGCTTGCTGTCCTAGCTGCCTCCCTAAATGCAGTCATCTCAGCTGTCACCTCCTTCACCAGCTCCCATACCCCCATTTTTATTTACTACCACACATTGGCTCAGCCTCCTGGAAAACAACAGCTCCATGCAGTGCTATGAGGCAAGAGCTCATCTCACAACCCTCTGTGATAGCTCTGGTAACTCTTATTATAGGTTGATAACAGCTTCATTTGTCACATGCCCACTGAAAAGAGCTCATTCCTTGTTCTCAGATGGGGTGGGATGAAAGCCAAGAGCTCCCAATGCTTCTTGTGGATGTTAAGATAGAATATAAATCGGCAACATCCAATGGCAGATAGGAAATGCCAGAGTGTAAATCCCCAAGGGGACCAATACAGCTTTCATCTAAAGCAGAAAATGATTTTTTTAGTCTAGGGACTGGAACTACCCTGTTAGGCTCATCTGGTTTATAGCATAACAGGACTGGCTGGTAATTGGAAGTCAGCAATGGAGAGTGATAAACATTCTTATGCCGAGAATGGGAGAGTCAAAGTTCAGTTAAGCCTAGAGCTTTTGAAATGTCTCAGGACACCATGAGAGGTGTCAGAAGGAAATGTCATCTTCAGTGGTGCTGATGCTAGAGGACTTCTAGAAGCTGGGTCTGGGCATCTATTATCTAGCAGTGCAAGCTCCTCCTGGTGATTTTTCAGTCAGCCAAGATGCTGTTTACTACTGTGTCCCTGAGTTTCCCCATTCTGTCCTGGACTGTGTTTCCTCTGGGTAGGAAATATGTCTTTGCACTAATGTTGCAAACTGAGCATAAAATTGAGGGCCAAAGAAAGATAAAGCTTTTGTGTGTTAGACTTCTGAGTATTCCCAGAGACCAAGGGGTAGGTTACTTCTGAGACTAGTCCTAATTGACAGACATGCAGTTTACCTGTAAGAATGATTAGAAGATGAGGATGAATTTCTTGATCATCTCCAGGCCTAGCAAAATGGCTGGCACAGAATAAGGTCAATATATATTTGTTGGATAAATGAAGGAATTAAAAACTGATTAAATGATTAAATACACAAAGAGACCCTGTAATATCCACCTTCTTCTACATTAGATTGAGACACTGCTTTCTTGTAATACAAGAGTATCTGGTCTGTCCAAGACATTTAAATGCTCTTATCAGGGATAATGATCAACCAACTACCAAATTTCCAAAAATAGTCTAAATCTGTAATGTCAGGACAAGGGAAAGATAAAATTTGATTTACAAAACTTTGATGCATATACAACATTTTAGAAACATGTCTATTATGTAACACAAACTTTTAAAATTAAGATTGCAAAAACAAATTCACCATGAAATGATGTTTAAATGCTTCTTTGTTGTTGTTTTTTCTTTCAGGTAAGTGAAAGGTATCTTCTGAAGTGTTCTGCAGAAACTGTGCAGGTGGCAGAGTTCTCTTAGAAGAAAAGGAAGGCAGGGATCCTTCAAATGGTAATATTTCAGCTGTTCTGTACACACAGGGAAATGTCTCACATAGCCAATAAGGCTGTTGTTTTCTCTTGTGTGGTTGCACCTGTTTATTTCACTATAACATGATATGGTTTAAACCTCAAGGTCTGTGAGAATTGTGTGTTTTTACGTATCTGCATTTGAGAGCCATTCATATCCTAATCTAAAGCTCCTGCAGCCCTATTTTCAGCAAAAAAACTCATTATAAATGAATTGCTTTAAATTGAAATCTCATTTTAAACAGATCTGACAATAGCAGATACATAATTTAGCCTAAATAATATATTAAATATATATAATATATATAAATATATATATTTGTGACTAGTTTTGTAAGTATTTTCCTCTTAAATATGAAGTGCTTTATTTTTTTAAGTTTATTTATTTTGAGAGTGAGAGAGTGTGTGCATGCATCAGCAGGGAAGGGGCAGAGAGAGAGGGAGAGAGAGAATCCCAAGCAGGCTCTGTTCTGTGAGTGCAGAGCCCAACATGGGGCTTAATCCCATGAATAGAACCATGAGATTGTGACCTGAGGCGAAATCAAGAGTTGGACACCTAACCAACCGAACCACCCAAGTGCCTCTGAAGTACTTATTTTTTTATGCTTATGATAGCATTATTGTTTTAAAGTATACCTGTGGCTTGTTAGATTTCCAGTCTAATTGAGATGACAGTTGAGACATACCAGAGATTTTAGTAGTAATACAATCAAGAGTACTAGGGGCACCTAGATGGCTCAGTCGGTTGAGTGTCCTACCTTGGCTTAGGTCATGATCTCATGGTTTGTGAGTTCAAGCCCTCCATCCGCCTCTGTGCTGACAGCTCAGAGCCTGGAGCCTGTGTCCAATTCTTCTCTATCTCTCCCCCTTCCCCAGTCATGCTCTGTCTCTCTCTGTCTCAAAAATAAATAAACATTAAAAAAAAAGAAAAGAAAAGAAACAATGTAGGGTACCAAACTAATTCCTTGAGAACTGGAGACAGATAAAAATTTTTGATTTACAAAATTTCAATGCATATACAACTCCAATTTATAGTATAAGGTCTGAAAACACTTCACATGAGACAAGAAGCAAGGGAAGTAGATATATCTAAATATTAAGTGAAAGGTTTATGAGATTATGTTATTACAGAAGATTTTAGAAGCATAATTTGCTAAATGTGCCCAATTTGTTCAAAGACTCAATTTATACCGCCAAACTAAGGCATTCTTTCTATTTTCTAGAGTGAAATCCACTTTGATGAGTTGTTAGTATTTGAGAATTCCCTCCAGAATTTTATTTTTAAATTACCTTTCTTTTTCTATCTAAAATAAATCACTCATTTGCTGAGTATTTATGGCTGACTTCTTAGGAAACATTAAAATATTTCTTAAAGCTTCCTGCAGAGTTAGCAATACAGTGCTTAGTTATTTTTAATATTCTAATACATTGTCAAGTTTCTACATGCTGATGAGAACATAAATATGTGTAATGAAATATAAGTCACCTACTATCAAAAGTGTATTTACCAAGTGTTGATAATAAGAATAAGAAAATGCAAACCTAATACGAAATGGACCCTGTTCACAAGAGTTCAGTATTTTAGCAAGAGGCAAGATGTAGCAGATACTGAATAGCTTCAAAATGGAGGAATTTTTAAAGTATTATTTTTTTTAATGTGAGAAATATATGCAGGAATTAAAGACCTAAACCATCATTCAAATTTAAGAAACTATGAAGTGATTACTTTTGAATTAAATTTGTTTACCTATTTCCTTCCTGAAAAATGGAGAGTCAAATCCATCCTTATAAGAAAAATTTTCACATTATAGATGGAAAACAATAAAAATAAATAAATTGATAGGGGCGCCTGGGTCTCTTAGTCGGTTAAGCATCTGGCTCTTGATTTGGCTCAGGTTGTGATCTCAGGGTTCCTGAGTTCCAGCCCTGCCGTGGGCTCTGTGCTGACAGCGCAAAGTCTGCTTGGGATTCTGTCTCTCTCTCTCTCTCTCTCTCTCTCTGCCTCTTGCCCATGCTCCCCTCTCTCTCAAAATGAGTAAATAAACATTAAAAAGTAATAGAACAAAAATAAGTAGAAATATATCCCTAGTTATAATATACAGTTGGCTATTGCCCTATGGAAAAGTGACAGAAAGTTCTTTACAGAGTATTTCAATTTGTTAAAGTATAATCCATACTGAAGAATATATAATTTAGTAAATTGTTTTGTTAATTTATGGCAAATTAGATAACATGAATCACAGCTACAAAAGTCATTCCATCTATGGTATGGTATAAGCAAAACCCAGCAGTATGAAACCATGTCCCTCTGGGAGGCACTTCCCTCCCTCTGTCTTAAGGAGTACCTGATAACTTTTATGTGAAGGGAATAAGTGAAGGGAAAAATCAGTGAGTGAATCCCAGGGATTTTTCTTCCTCATGGTTGTCCCTAGAGCTTGGCCCAGGTTAGTTAGAGGAAGAAAGGAAGAATCATAGCCAACATCCATAGATGCTGAAGACAGAAGAGTCAGAAAAGCTGTCTAATCAAGAGCTCTTTTTCTCTCTTGGAAGTTTCTTTCAACTTCCAAACACTGACTCATAGTCCAAAGATGCCTCAAGATTTGTGTCTCATTTTCTCAGTCTATGGACATCACCTACTATCTCTGTTTCTTTCTGTTACACAGAGGCAAAGAAGTATCTTTTGATAAACTAGAATTCTGGTGAGAAACCAGCTAATAATAGGAGAAGCAAATTTAAGTTCCTCATTTAATTTAATTAAGCATTTATTTATACCTTGTCTCATTTTCCAAGGCATTCAGGGGGTTCAAATGTACCAAAGAGTGATCCTGCTCTTTCACATTATGATTGAAAGACTGAACATGCCAGTACTATAGCTTTAGTTGATTTGGGGAACTTCTTCTCTAAGCAGGGTGACCAGTTATATAATCCAGTAAATTAATTCAATTAAAAAAATGTTTTCAGATACTTGAAAATGCATGGCCATATGCCTGATGATATGTTGAACAGAAAGATATCTCCTGCCTTTAAGGACTATATAGCTTAGGACTCCTTACTGGCTTCTTTTGTTTGATGTCTGGGGGTTTCAACCTTAGGCACTTACTGATAACCACATTTCATGCCTCTTTCACAGAACAAGAAATAAAGGTCACTTCTTTAGCACAAGAGTCCTTCCTCTGAAGGTCAGGTAGAACTAGATTAGATTGAACTGGGTCAGAGGAGATTTTTACGTTATCATTGTAGTTGTATACAGTATTTTGGCTTCTTCACTAGCTTGGATAATCAGTATGTGACAATTATAGTACTTGTTTCATGTGGTATGATAATCATGTCATGACATTTTTATGCTTCATTCACTGTTATGATTTGAACAGCTCTATGCCCAACACTAGTATACAGAGTTTTAATACTCTGTCATGGTATTATGAAAACAAGGTAGAGTGACACAATTGTATGGAGGGTTTGAAATGTCAGAGTCATATATTGATTATTACCATGACATCTAAAAAGAAAAAGAAAGAGTGTATAATTATAACATAAGATTACAGAACCAAAAAACTCATAACATTGGATGACAGTTGACATAGATTAGACATTCACTTTTCATTGAATTTGCCAATGGAGAAAAATTAAGGGAAAAAAAAGTTTATTTACTTGAGTATATGTGTACATGGAAAACAGTATGATCTCACTTTTCTTTTGTTACCGAAAGTCCTGATTTCCCAGTATCACTCATTTATTTTCTGTTTCAGTATTGTCTGGTAGTCTTATTTCAGGCACTTCTTGCATTGGAAGTAGGATTGAGCTCACCACATATAGTTATGGTTCTAAAATTAGTAAAGCATTGTTTCAAGACTATATGGAACTCCATAGAAGCTGGGGCAATATACTTCATGTATCTGAAACTGGTCACTTTAAAATCAACAGATACTAATTCAGGAATTCATAGCACTAATATCTGAACATTTTCTAATCTTCAACGTATGCCTCTGAAAACAGTAGTCTCCTTCTCAAAGGAAAAAAAAAAAAAAACAACATCTTCAGGAAAGTGAAGTAAAGGCAAAACCAAGTTAATATAGTTTGAAGGCTGTGTGCAGCATCCATTTCAGATACAGTTTTCAAAGAATGAATTTTAATGCACACAGCCCTATTAGCCCAGGATCAGATTCCTAACAAATTGATTGGACATGCAAAAAGAGTCTGTGTCCTAGATTTAAAGTCATTACACAGTCTTAAACACAGCTGTGCAGCAAGCTTTTCATTCTAGATGGACATGAGCAAATTGAATGATTCTAAAGGTGATTGGCTGGTGGATTTCCTACAGTACAATTTTCAATAATGACAAATTTAATGAAATCACTATTGTATTTAGCAAGAAAATCTGTGTCCTATTTTGTATGACCATCAATGACTACTTAAGTGTGCACAAGAGTATGAATGCACAGATATTTAAACAGATCCAAAATCACCCATCATTCTTTGGTTGAACAGAGATGCACCCAGTTCTGCTATTATCCTTACTCAACCAAGGGTCAAAATAATCCTGTACTTTACATTGTAACGTTACCCAATTTTCTTCCTATCATTCCTGCATTCTGGCTTGCTACTTCTAATCTTTGTCTGGAAATGTCCATTTCAGTTGAGTATATGGTACATTTCTTTTTTTTTAATTTTTTAATGTTTATTTATTTTTGAGAGAGAGAGTACGCATGAGAGAGTGCAAGCGGGGGAGGGGCAGAGAGCTAGGGACACATAGGATCTGAAGCAGGCTCCAGGCTCTGAGCTGTCAGCACAGAGCCTGAAGTGGGGCTTGAACACACAAACTGAGAGATCATGACCTGAGCTGAAGTCTGACGCTTAACTGGCTGAGCCACCCAGGTGTCGCTATGATACATTTCTATTTGAAGTTTAAAAGTTTTCCTTTCTGTATACAGGAATATATGCTCACATAAACATTACACATTCAATAATATTGCATATGTAAATTACCAAGCATGTATCACTGCTTCACATGGACTATGCAAATGTCAAGGAGGAAAACATAGTTCTTTAATTCATGTGAGGGTTGGGACAGAAAGATATGCATACATTTTGTCAAATGAAAATCTAAGCAATAACAGAATATCAGAAAAAACAAAACAATGACCATAGAAGTGAAGAAAAATAATTTCCTTTGAAATTCAGTTCTGGAACGTGTGTCTCTTTACAGGAAAGATGAATTATAAACTATTCAATTTTGTTGTATAGCTTTATATTTGTTACTTATGATTTGTGTGAAATATAAATAGGAAGTATGTGTGGGATGTGTGTGTGTGTGTGTGTGTGTGTGTGTGCGTGTGTGTGTGTCTAGTCACACAATCTGTGTGGTTAGAAATGATCAAATTGCCAATTATCTTGTGAAGTTAGCCAAGCAGTCTGTGTTCTTAGGGAAATCACAAATCCCTGTGTAAGAGAGTTTCGGAGGTAAAGGGTTTCCCTGCATTAGTAGAAAGTTTTCTTGGTTGAACCAAAGAGTTAGGTAAACAAAGTGGAAAAACAAAAACAGCTGTTTTACAGTTCACTGTAATTGTACCAGGGGAGTGTACATCCTTTCCCTTTTTAGTAAGAATATTCTGTTCTGAGCAATGAATACAATTAGTTAATAAATAACTCCAGCTTTATGCCTTAAGGAACAGCCTCAGGGCAATTGTAATAGCAGGCAGTTAGAAAAGTTGTGAGCCTCCTATCACAGGTCGCTACTGAAAGCTAACTTGCAGAAGCATATCCTTTTAAGTTGTGTTATAAATCTAAGTCAACACCAGATCGCTTGTTTACAAAATACTGGAGGAAATTAAGAGCTTTTGTAGAGTATTATGTAGAGTAAATCTGAAGATTAGCAGATGTTTATTTGTTTTGTGTCATTAGAAATTATCTATAAAAAGTTATGAGTAATATAAATGTGGTCAAGAAAATTACAGACTGAGTTTTGACTTCTTGCAAAGTGAATTAAAATTTAAGATGTATTAACATGATCAAGAAGAAAAACAATTTAGTCTACTTCAATAAACATTTATTGAGCTCCTAATATATGCCAAGTACTCTCTCAGGGATATAAAGATGAGTATGGTCCTTGTCTTTGAGGAACTTAAGTTCTGGAAAGGTTTCACAAACAGGTAAACAGGATAATTTTACTGTTTGGTAAAGTGAGCCACAGCAGAGGATAGGGACTCAAAGTGGAGGAGGTGCCTTGGACCAGCCTGTGTGACTGGGAAGGCCTCTTGGACATTGGAAGTAGTTCTGAGGTTGATCAGGCAGGGAGAGGAGGAAAGGATGTTTTCAGGAGAGGAAAAGAACATTATCCAAATGAGTTTAATTGTCCAATTATGTCATATGTCATAAGTAAATTCCAAAAAATGACTGGCATATTCTACCCTATTTTTTCAATCTTCCTGCTTCTCCTACTGTCCTTGACTTTCAGTATTCCTTTCAGGTTTTAGATAAAGAGAACAATGGAAAGAAGGTAAAAAATTAAGGGGAGTGACTTGCTATGTTCTTGGATGATCACCTTTGTAGTATTTCCTTATCCTTTCAGAAATAATAGGGATGAGGGGCACCTGGAGGGCTCAGTTGGTTAAGGGTAGGATTTCTGCTCAGGTCATGATCTCATGGTTTGTGGGTTTGAGCCCCATGTTGGGCTATGTGCTAATAGCTCAGAGCCTGGAGCCTGCTTCAGATTCTTTGTCTTCCTCTTTGTCTCTCTCTGCCTCTTCTCTGCTTGTGTTATCTCTCTCTCTCTCAAAAATAATAAATAAACATTAAAAAAAAGAAATATTAGGGATGGGAAAGAAGCTGTTGGTTCAAACTATCTGTGCCCATATAAATTAACCACCCCCGTGCACACACTCGTAAGCTTTCAAAAGACAGGAGATTCTCTGGAGTTCTCCTAAATCTTTCCCTTATTTCTATTGGTTTCATTTTAACCTCAGAAAAAAAGTAAATAAATAACATTAACAATTCTGGCTATTAAATAACATGCTTACACGTGGTGAGTACAGTGTCATTCACCTTCCATGCAATGTCTAATTAAACCTTACAATAGTCCAAGAGGCAGATAGTAAATTCCTTGTTTACTTGGGGAGAGAGGAACACAGGTTAAGTAACTTCTCCAAATTTGTCACCTAATAATTTGGGTAATCAGTGTTTGAACCCAAGCAGTAAGACTCAGGGGCCATACTCAAACTTACTCTATGTTGCTTACTGTATGTCTCCTACCCGTTTCATAAATATTTGATATGTCTACAGCATACAAAATGTTCATGTGGATTGTTTTTTATGGCTTATAGAATTTTATAGAATTTAGGGGCGCCTGGGTGGCTCAGTCGGTTGAGCGACCGACTTCGACTCAGGTCATGATCTCACGGTTTGTGAGTTCGAGCCCGGCGTCAGGCTCTGTGCTGCCAGCTCAGAGCCTGGAGCTGCTTCTGATTCTATGTCTCCCTCTCTCTCTGACCCTCCCCCACTCGTATTCTGTCTCTCTCTGCCTCAGAAATAAATAAACATTAAAAAAAATAAAAAAATGGAATTTTATAGAATTTAGTGTGTTTCATCATTTCATGTTGATCTTCAACACACTTCTATTAGGTAGGCCAGATAGACAGCAGAAGTTAATGGTAAGAAAACTAAAACTCCAAGGTTTTGAGTCAATCAGTGTTCTACATTTAAGAAATAACAGGGTCTTTCGATCCTAGTCTGTACTTCTTTTTAGACCAATAAAATGGGCAATCCTGGAACTATCACTATAACATAAGAGACAGGAGAAATGAAACAACTAACGATATAAGTGACTCCTACAAAATAAAATGCTGTACTAGTGAAAGACCAACACTAGAACTGGGTCTCTAAGTAGTTATTCTGGCCTTTTCTTCAATCACATTATTTGAAAAACTTGAGCAGATTTTGTGCATTTTTTTTCGTTGCTAGTAATCCTGAATAGGATGTAAACTGCTCCAATGTCTCATTTTCTTTGGGTAAAGTAGGTCCAAGTCATTATATTCATTAAAATAGGAGACATTTGTGTAAAGACTTAGTTATTGCCTTCTCAAAGCTAGTTATATAGTGTGGAACAATATGAAGCATATGGTTCTTCTATTTCCAATGATAGATGTGTACATGTACAACTTTTGTATATAGTAAGGAAAAATATACTGTTTCCCACTAACATTATTGAGAAATCTACTATTTCCAATTGGCATTATCAGGTACTCATTTCCTAGTCTTATACAACTTCCCATTTTCTTCTACTAATCTTAATTTTTGGGTGGCTTTTAGAGAGACACCATACCAAAGGAGGGGAAAACACAGACTCGTTCCATTAGCTCTACCACTTACAATTGTGTCATGGTTGGAAATTTATTTAAAATCTCTTTGCCACAGTTTTCTCAATTTTGTTATGAGAATAGTCATCCTTAACTAACAAGGTATGTAAAATATGTTGGCTATCAGATAACAGATGTTTAATTAATAGTATGTCATTATTATCATCACTGGACCTAATTTGTGCTCAATGTTTGTTTATTTATTTATTTATTTATTTATTTATTTATTTACAATCTATTCAGGAATTGAAAGCACTATTATTTTACAGCAGGTAAGGTTTGTTGTTAAAAGTCATTGTTTACTTTTAGTACTACTTTTCCTCCTGCAGAAGCCCTTCTTCCAAACTAGTCATGTGGTGTGATAAAAAGACACACAGATATGGGACCAAACAGATCTGAGTATAGTATTCAGCCTTGCTGCCGAGTTATTCCATGTCTATGAGGAAGACCATCAACTTCTCGGAATCTCAGTTTTCTCACGTGAGATGAGAATAACAACCATGGTGGTGATTTATGACTGTTTTGAAACTTAGAGGAAACGAGATGAAAAAACATGCAGCACAGGGCATGGGTTCTGGTAGACTTTTGGCATAGATTGGTGACTTTTTCTTTTTACCTTTTTGCATACCTTGTCCTACCAGACTCTATTCCTTTATCCTCCTAACCAAACCATAGCACAGGCCCTGTAATCACAGCAGTGGATAAATAGCTAACACCCTAAGGTAGAGTCATCTAGTCTGTAGGGCAAGAGGAGACTTTAACAATAATTAAAGACTTAAAGAGATGGAGCAAGGCTTCTGGTTACCCTCTGCTTAGACTGTGTACTCTAGTCATAGCAGATGACTCATCTATTACCCCTCTTTCAAGTAGCTAAAATACTAGATTATGGTGTTCCCTCTTCTCAAAATATATGCCTCATTTTCATCTTCCTAGTGATCTCCTTCTTTATTAAGAGTCTTCTTAAATGGTATCTGCTTTGGGAAAACATTGCCAATTACACACACAACACACACACACACACAAACACACACACGCAATCACATGCATCACTCAGTTTATAGCTACCTGAACTTAACCACATTTGAGGGCAATCATTCTAAAATGCATGACTTAACCAGAAAATTCCAAGCATCGTTAATGTCATTTAGCCCTTCCCTTTTGATCCAGGACGATTGTTATGACCCAGTGTGGACAGTGTGGTAAAAGGTTGTCAGCCATCACCTCTTTTCACACTCTACCTGTTTCAGACAGCTTCTGACCTTTTCTGGTTTGCTTCTACTAATCTATCAGAGTCTGAGAAGCCAGATAACTAAGCTTTAAAAGAATTGCATATTTAAAAAGTCAATAAAGTTCCGCATGAATCCCTAAGAGCCTTAATGCAGGCCTTCGGGATAGATATTTCTGGCTTCTCTGAAGCCTTTATCAGACTTCTGACAAGCTGGACCTTCTGGATAAGTGGGGAGTTACTATATTTTAATTCCTTAATGTCTACCTAATGGAAACACAGGATAAAAAAAAATGTAGATATAAACAGAATTTAAGTTAGAAAATAAGGGCAAACTCACCTAGGCTATTTTAAATATAATTTAATATAAAAACATTCAGTTTATATCCAGCTTTTCCATTATGAAGTTAAGAGGTAAAGGGCCCAGCAGATAAGACTAATAAACAAATTGCTAGATTATCCTCTGCTTACATTTCAAATAAACCAGCTAATTGTTTATTTACCTAGCAGTTGCTGCCTTGATGATAGGCCATTAGTGACCATTAATAAATAAAATTGTGTTTTCAGTTCCCAAAGCAATTTTGAATTCCATAAATCTTCCATTTCTCATTACAGATGTTGAGTTTTACACGTGCTTAATCAACAAAGATGATCAAGACCTACAGTGAAACTTTAAAAGTAATGTAGGAGCTTTAGAATAAAAATAATAAAAGAATGAACTTTTTTATTGTTTTCCCCAAATGGTGATATTTGTCTTCAGGTGTATATTACTGTAGGACTTGAAAAATAGGAAACATGTTAAGATATATTTGCTCTTTACTAGAAAGAGTAATAGTTATTTATATGCATATAAGCACTTTATGGTGCATAAAATGTTTTAATATTTATCATAGTTTATGCAGTTGGATATTATTCCCATTTCCCAAAAAGGAAAATGGAGTCTTAAAGAATTAAATAATTGTCCAGACAGGACTGCATTGAAATCTTGACTCTTCTACTAGCTGGCTATGTGATAGGATATCTTAACTGACATTCTGAGTCTTATTTCCATCTCCTATTGAAAACAGAGCCACTAATATATTGTTTTAGTTATCTTGAGAACTAACTAAAGACACTTTAGGCAAAGTACTGGGCACAATGTAGGCACCCATTTGATATGATTTCTTTTACTTTCTCCATTAAAAAATGTCTTCTTATTTTATAAAAAAAATGAACATTCATAAAAGAAGACAGGCATTAAATTATTTTATAAAGTTCAATACCCTGATGGATTCAGAAAATCCACATTTTAAAAATATGTTGAGCTTATAATAAAATATACACTAGTAAGTGAATATCATAGATTTGGGAAGACACTTTACTATAAATTATTTGCATCAATGGTAATTGACTTTGTGCCACGTATGTATCAGGTGGCAAAACTATTTTTACTGTTCATATTAATTTACAGAAATATAGCATGTGGAGTGAAAATAGCACTCTAATGGGAGTCAGATGGCTCTTAGTTCTAGCTGTAAGCCGTATCAATAACTGTGTGCCTTTAAGCAAGTTACTTGGGTCTTCATTTCACTCATGTACAACTTGCAGAAGTTGAAATAAATAATGTCTAAGGCCTTTTTTAGATTTTATGAGATAAAATTCCCAAGATGAATTCTATAGAACATAAGTTAGATGAGATACTAGGTTTTTCTTTATAAAAAAAGTTAATATTCCAATAAATCCAAGGAACACTGTATATTATTGCCTCCCTTAGATAATTCACAAGCCATAGTGACATATTAAAGGCTCTGACATGTCCTGTACTAAAAACATTCTGATGAACAAACTTAGGGTTGATTAGGGTTAGCATTAATTAATTAAAGTTAACATTCCCTGATCTTTTTGAACATAGAACCTCTTTGTGGGGGGGGGATGGCGGGGTTATGGTTATGGGGCCATACTAAATGACATTTTAATCTTTCAGAGAGTAGATAATAGGTAGAACAGGTAGCCCACTGTTTAAAAAAATATATTGACTTTTATAATCTTCCTGATTTTTTCTAAAACCTAAACCATATTTTTAAATATAATGAAAGTATAAACCTAAGTAGAAAAATTCACCCAGATGGGCTTAACTGTATGCATAGAGTAGATTTGATCTCTCAGCATTTCCATATGTCCTGGTCCTCTACTCCACAGTCAAGAAAATTCTGAAATCATTTTGGAAGAATGGGTACTTCTTAGATCCAATGTAATCTCCTTCATAGAAGCTCTTCATTTACAATAGTAGATAACTTGGATAATGGAGCAGCCTTTGGGTGAGGACGTTCAGCCTTGAGTTCTGTCTGTCTTTTGATCCTTGGTAATCTTGGGCAAGTTACGTCTTGGAGTGTATATTCCCTTATTCATCAAATGAAGATGCAATTACCTATCTCACAGTTTCATTGTGGGTGTTAATTGAGTAAGGAATAAAAAAAATATAAAAGTATAAATGTAAGTGGAGTTATTAATACAGTTTGTGCTCAATAAATATTTCTAAAATTACTAAATACATTTTTTTTTAAATATTCATTTAGAAAAAGGAGTGAGGAGGCAGAGAGAGAATCTTACAGGCAGGCTCTGCTGTGCTGACAGCATGAAGCTTGACACGGGGCTCAGTCCCACAAACCATGCATGAGATCATGACCTGAGTCAAAATCAAGAGTTGGAAGCTTAACTGACTGAGCCACTCAGGCACCTCTGTCATTTCTTAAAACAAACAAACAAACAAACAAACAATGTCTTGGTCAGCTCTTTCTTTTATTTTCTGTTATTTCTCTACTAATTTTTGGTGCTAAGCTATGATTTTATACTCTGCACATGTTTATGTATTACATTTTTTTCAACTTATGACAAAGCCAGAATGTGATGGCCTTTAAAACTAGATTCTACCTGGGCTATTTATCAGCTATGTATATTGCATTTCCTTAATCTAGTTAGCTCTTTGGAATCTGAAGATGTACAACTTGTAGTCAGTAGATAATTTGGTTATAAATAAGTAATATAGAATTTCCATTTTATAACTATAATTCAAAGAAAATACTGATAACATTCAGGTTTATTTCTTTATCACTACTAAGAATAGAAGATAATACAATGAGCATAAGCTGAATCTCAAAAGACTTGGGTTGATTTTAGGATATTTACCTGAAGGTGAAAGCTGTGACTTTTGAAATATGTTAGTATCAGAAATTCTTTCTTTTGGAATCTAAAATTTTAAAAAAATGTCCTTTTGACCCTTTGAAATATTTTTGTTTTCCATGGAAATTTGGGATCAGATGGGTTCTCCCACTTTTGTTTTATAGTTCTATTTAAGGCAGACTTGAAGACAAATCTTTCCCTCTCTCTCTCCCAGCAAAATGTAACCAAATTACAGCTCTCCTTCTCCTACATGGAAATATGAGCATCACATAATGATGTTTCTGAGAAACACATATGGTATTTTAGCAAATAGCTTTTTAGTAATAGGTAGAATATCCCCCATTAAAGTGATTTATTTTATTTAGACTTTAATAGGTTCCAAAGACTTGGAAGGGTAGCATATTAATAGAAAGAAACACCATACTAAATATTGCTAGATTCATTTTCTGATTTCTCCTTTAGCACTAACCTAGCTATAGAGTTTAGGCAAGGAAACTAATCTCTCTCAACTTCACATTTATAATGTATAAAATGAGGCAGTATCACTTGCTGTAAGCACTCTGGTAGAGTGTGTATCGGGGCCATACTAAGACTTAATTCTTTGATGTTCTAGGTCGTGACAGAGACAATGAGTCACTTCAGTAGAATGTAAATAAAATCATTTCTCTCACCAAATTATTGCTAACTCACCCTTGAGCAAAAAGAAAATTCTTGTTTCAAATAAGAAGTAATACTATTTTACTGAATTTTCAGATATGGAAAAATGACCACTAATCTCAATTCATGTTTTCTTCTGAAGGTAATTACTTTCATCCTGGCCCTTACCATCTGTCCTAGATTGAATTACCTGGGAAACAGACTATGAGACAGTAAATTGTTTACAGAAGTTTTCTTGTACAGCATTGTCTGAACAACATCTATATGATATGAGGGAAGCAGGGTTGGGCAGAGAAAGAAGCAAAACTATGATGCAGTTCAGCCCATTCTATGGAGACCTCAGGAGCTGAGATGGCACTTCAAGTTTATCCCAACTGAGGCAAAGGGCAGAAGGAGCCCACTGTTACTAAGTTCTACCAAGTGACTTATTGCTGTCTTTGAGGCATAGTGCCATGTCACCAGCTCAGCATTAGTCTCTGTGGCTGGTAGTTTGGACATTTGGCAGTAGCAATGTCTGGCTCAGACTTGGTGAGTGGGAAGAGCCCATTAAATTTGGGCTCATACATAGCCTCTGTTTCTGTCACCATGGCAACTCCATTCATGTAATGCATTGTGATGATGGCAGAGGATGGCAAATGTCAAATGACAGTCTCAGTCTCTCTGGTTTTATTAGAGCCTTTTTTTCCTTGGTAATTGCCCTTTGGTAAGTGTTAATATGTGATTCAAAGGTCTTAAATTTCATGAAATTCCAAGAGCACATCCACAAACTTCTTTTCCAGATACCTTTTAACACAATCTTTCATTCATTTTCCTTGCGGGTTGTTGGACAACCAGCTAAAGCATGCACTAGTGCCTTTGAATCCCAGTATATTTTCATCTCAGGACAGTTATGTTTTGCAAAAATATATATATAATAAAATGTGCCGCTCAAATCTCTGCCCAGTGAATTTTCCCTCACCCTCAGTGGGACTGTGATGAAGCAGTAGTCCACCTTTAGCTTGTTCACACATAATATCCCCTCCACGAGCCTAAATCAGATTTTTTCCTTCTCCATCAGCTAGTCATAAGAGCCTCTCCTTCTCCCCTATTCCCCATATATCAGATTCGTCCATAGGTATAAACTGAGAAGTTCTGATGCAACATAGTGGATGGCATGAGGTCTGAACCACCTGTTCATGAAAACTTTTTATACTCCTGGCCTTATTTATGTCTAATCCTAGATTTGTCACATTGATCGTATGATGAATTACCTCTGGGACCACCCTACTCTATGACCTAGTGGTTCAGATAGAACTCAACTCATGATGGGCGGCTCTGGCCTCATGGTCACTTGATATTCTACCAGAAATCAGAAGTTCTTTTTCAAATGGTGTATAATTCTTTGTGGTAGATATCATGGACAAAACCCCAGGTGTCTGTTTTCTTCTCCTATTGGACGTGTCATAACTGCAGAAGTGCTTTTCTCATGACAGATACTTGTAATACCATAGATACTGTGAGTCACATGGTCCAAGTGGTGACCTTGCAAGCACTGTAGCCTAGATCTGCTACGGAGCTCTTTCGTATTCCAGGCCCCTCTCATAGCTGTCAGCTTTCCATATCACTTGGTAAATGGGTCATTACAGACTTTTTGAGTATAAAATATTCTTCTGCCTGAAACCAGAGGCTTAGCTGGTATTATGCCTCATGGCAAGAGGTATAAGATGCTAAAATGTATCTTTTCCCTTTGGAGGGCTTGTCTTGTCCTGGCATGATCAAGATAATAGGACACTTAAAAAGTCACTGATATGGCACATCCTGGAATTTTTGTAGCTCACATGTTTTGCCAGAACCTCTAACAATTTTTGTTTATTGTGTCCATTTTAAATAATGTTCTTAAAATAGTGGGCAAATGTGATCTATGGAATTTCTCAATGACCCAGTCCTTTTGGAGTATATTATAATGGAGGGTGTAAGATTTAACCAGCCCTCTGGCAATATTATAATATTATTTTCTTTTCCTACATGAATGTGAACCACTTCTGTTAGAAATGGAAAAGAACACATATAGTAGACCAATGGCTATGTCCCATGTACTTGAGACTATGTTAATATGTTCTAACAAAGATACCACATCTGGCCCAATAGCTGCAATTGGGCATCACTTGGTGGTTTTGATGGTTCACTGTCATACTTCAGAATCCTTCTGGTTTTGAGGTGGGGGGACAAACTGGTAAATAAATGAAGGTATGATGGCAACCATCACCTCTGTATATTTTAGGGGTGGTCCCAATTCTGCCATTCTTCCCATGATGCACTATTACTTATAATTTTTCCATTTTGACTGGAGTAAGAACAGCTTCAGAGACTTCCATATGGCATGCCCCATTATAATAACTCTTATCTTTAGGTTAAGAAACCTATGTGGAGAGTTTTTCAGCTACTAAGTATGTACATTTAAACATACAATGAACTCAACATGAGTTAACCCGGGTCAGGACTCTGTTTGATGCCCATCTCACATGTGGCCTCCATTCTACAATGATCTATTATGAATTATTACATAAATGGGTAGTAATGTCAATTTGAGTCTTTGTCCAAGAATCCTTAAAATCTCTGGGTATACCCATTTCCTTAGGCTATGATTGTTAAAGTAAATGACTATAGGCCATAGGTAAGATCTAGATTGCAGGATCCATCCAGCCTCTTCTTTAGTCAGAGGGTTCCAGGTCTGAGAACTCTCTCAGATCTGAAAATTGGGCTTGAGAGAGGGAGTTTTATTTAAACAGTTGTCCTCAGACTCCTGATCATAGATCCTTAGTATGTTTTTTGGGTTTTGATTTTGGTTGTATAGATTGTATACATTCATTGGCAGTATATTTATCTTAATTCTGGGAACATTGTATTCTATCAACCATTTTCATAACTTTGTGTGAGTCAGACCCACTTGCTTCTCATAGCACTATCTCCTGGTCTGATTGCTACGCTAACAATGACATTCATAACGATGATTGCACATACTGCTTTGCTCCTAATGGTTAAGTACTTCTACCTGGTCTCTATTATTTGGGGATCCAGTCATTTTTATTGCTATCACAATGCTCAGTTATTTAATATCATCTCTTACTATCAGCCCTGACCTTCAGAGAATGACCACCATTGTGATTATTGATTCTAGTGCCTTTCTTACCAGAAAACTTTGTATTAATTTGGTAAAGAAACTGTCTTCCATGGAATAGAGTGGGTCATCTGGTAGGCTTTATGACCTCTGTTAGTATATCCACTCTATTACTATAATCACTTTTCTGAGCCTTTTAATAATTTACTGTGAAGGATTTGGCATTGCTACTCAATTGGTTTGGGCCTTCACTTTATTCAAGCTTCCAGAGTTATCCTAAGAGCATTATCTCCCAGTGTCCTGCTAGAGTGTTAAGTCTTATATCATGGTAGAATGCTGCCATATTACTAAACTTTTTCTTATCCAACTGAATATTTCTTTGTTAATGATTGGCTTCTTCAGGATCCAGTTCCATATATATTATCTCATAGAATGCAGGCCTGTATATATATAAGCCCAGCTCTTGCCAGTACATGTAACCTAGATTCTGAAGCTCTTTCAAAGTATTATCCCTTTGTTTCCCTTAACAGGCCTAATACTTCCCTAGCCAGGTTATATTAAAACTTGATCCTAGTTACTTGCCTAAGATCTAGAAGGAGAAGTGATGGTGGCTCTCAGGTGGCTTATTGTCTTGCAACATAGAAATCTCTACATTATCTTCAGAGGATGAGCACTAGTTTTTAGAAGGTAAGAATGGGATGCTTCTCAAGGCTGAGAGTGCTTAAGGGATCCTACAGGTTCACAGGTATTTGAGACCTCAACCTAGATTTCCCCATTCTCAGTTTTAGAATCCCATTTCTGATCTTGGTAATCAACTTGCTAGGGTTGGAAATTCAACTCAATCTGGAGCTCTACTCTTAAATTCCTGAGTCTAATACTCAGCTTTTATTTTTTGCCTTCTGCTTGTTAGAGAAGAGAGTCTACCTGTTGTCAAGAAGGCCTTCTGGCACTCACTCTGCTTTATGCTGGTGATTAATCACCTTTAGCCTTTTGTTGTCTTTACCCAAGGCATTAATGATCCCCAGCAATAACTGTCTGATTCTGTAGTCATTATTTTGTCCCCAAACTTCTTAAACATCCAAGATAATGCATCTTCACTGATGAAAGTTTTAGTAATTGTACTGCAACCACATTTCTGGGGCCTATCAGTGCTCCACCTGTCATAAGAGACGGAATTCATTGCCAGAAAGCTAGTAAGTAATCTACCTTCAATATACTATTTTAAAATCATCCCTAGCCTCACTTCTGGTATCAACAGTCTTAGGTCTGGCTTCTTGAGAAAGAGACCCTGAGACAGAGAATTATTTATAGAGGTCTTGGAGAGCATTCTTAGAAACATCACCTGTAAGGGGTGGAAGCACAAGATTGGACAGAGGGTGAAGCTGAATGGCAATGCAGTTACAACCATGGCCACAGACAGTCCCAAAGGGAGCTCTGGAAACAGGAGAACTCCCCATCCCAACTAAGGCAAAAGGACTAGGCCTTTGCAACACCACACTGGTCAGTTATTGGATGCAGGTTGTCACTAGGAAAAGAGTGTAGCCTTGGATGAAGCACTTTAGCTAACTGCAGTTACTGGCAAGGGACCCAGCTACGAGCCATGGGCAGCCAAAACTCCAGACACCTGGGATAGTGAGTGCCTAAAGGGTCATCTAGAAAGTGTACTGAAGTGGCCCTTACACCATTTCCTATATGTTACTTTGTATATTTTTATGTGCTGTTATTTCATGTATTTTTATATATTCTTCATAACACTTTATAAGTAGCCAAGCCAAGGAATTACTAAAAACAAACACACTTCTAAATAAAACCACTCATTCTGCCCATGCCCAACACATCCATGTATACTTTTTTTCTTTTAACCTATTACAGCTTTTCAGTCATTTCCCTAGCGTTTTGACATTACCCAAATAACAGGCTCTAGGAATTAAAACAGCATGGCTCAAAGGGAATGGATGTGGTTGTGCACTGTAGGAATTTTGCTGGCTTGCAGCTCCCCGATGCTTCAGAAATGCCTTAGTGCACTACTGCGCTACAAAATATTGACTCTAAAACACCTCTGTCCTGGAATAGATCCACCCAGGAAAAAGCTTTTGAATCTGTTCTTCCTTAACAATCGAACAGCTGTTATATCATCAAGAGTTTTTGTTGTGTTGGTTATGATTGTTGGGGTGCGTTCAAGGGGTGGTGCCTAGGAGTAATGGTTAAGGAGATAAGAAAATACTTTCAGAATGAAGGGAAATTAAATAGAAAAGCTGTTATTCTAATGTTCAGTTGGTAAAAGTAAGAAACTGTTGTAAGAAATATTTGTAGGAAGTCTGCTTTATAGCATGGCGGTATGGGTAAATGGAAATGGCATCGAATTAGTGATTTGTAGCTTCTAGTCCAAATTTCCTTCTTCTTATATGGATCAGGTAACATGAACAAACTCCCACATACTCAATCCCAAAGATATAGTCGGAAATGGACAGTAAGGTCTCTTTTCTCAGGTCTCTACATTTTGGTGCATAACTTACTAATGTAATTGACAGAAAATATGGGTCATACTTTTCTCATTGGAGTCCCCTTGCTCTAATCTCTGTTACCACTCAACAATTAATTGAACAAACCAGGTGCAAGGCTTCAGTATTTGTTCATTTGCTATAGATTACTATATAAATCCTCAGAGCTAAAATGCAAGGGCCTAAAAGTCATACTCAGAACTCAGTGTTTGCTTATAGTCCATGTTCCCTCTAGACTTTTTCTTCCTTCATTATGCTAGATGACTATTCCTCATAAACAGTGTACCATGATTCTTGAATACATGTAAAAAGTGTCTGCTGTTATAATCAAATACTGTAACATACATAATATGAAATTTTCAAATATATTGAGTTATTTTTCTTCAAAACCAAGTTATATTTTTTGCACTTTTTGTCATTGTAAAGTTAACATCGGTGTGAAAATTACCCAATGCCATGTGTGATTTATCATATACAGATTAAATGACCAAAAATCTAAGGGGTGCCTGGGTGGCTCAGTTGGTTAAGCATCCAACTCTCAGTTTCAACTCAGGTCATGATCTTGCGGTTTCATGGGTTTGAGACCCACGTTGGGCTCTGAACAGATAGTGCAGAGCCTGCTTGGGATTCTTCTCTGCCCCTCCCCTGCTCATGCTGTCTCTGTCTCTCTCAAAATAAATAAATAAATAAACTTTTTAAAATGACCAAAATAATGAATGATATTGTAAACATTTAGAGTTTGCAGACCTTCCCCTCTCCTCTCCATACTCTGCCAGTTGGCTGAAGTCCAGTCTCTTCCTTGATGTCCATTCACATCTTATTTTTTCATCCCTTATCTCTCTCCTATTTTCTCAGCCACACTGACACATCTAAAAGCAAGGTCCCTGAACAGTGACTTCTTGTCCTGTCCTCCATGATGAGGTAAGCTGGATTCTGGAGGCTTGAGCTAATTTAGTCTTCCAATTCACCAGATGTGAATAAGAGCCTAGAGATCCTGTATCATTCCCTTGCTCCTAGCAGGACAGGAGTAGAGAGGGTGGTGTGAGGTGGTGCAGAGAAAGGGTACACATGATGGGAATGATTCCCAAATTAGAAATAGTAAGGTCATGCTTTTAGGTACCCTTTTGCCCCCAAAACATAACATTATTGGACAGATATGACATAAATAACATATTTGCACCTAAAAATTAGATACATATTTCTGGAGGGAACACTTAGAAAGCAAAGCAGTGCAATGGATTGAAGTTACTGAGTCCCAGTTGAATGTGAAGCACTCTAAGAGAGCCTCACCTGAGGTTAGAGAGTCATACCGTGATGTAGGGTTGAGCACCTGGGCTTGCCAAATACTGAAAAAAGTAGAAGCTAACTACTGCATGAAGCCATGGTTCATCTAAAACTGCTTGCCCAGTAGGGCAAGAGGACACACAGGAAGTCTCAACACCAAATTGACACTCTTTAACAAAAATGTGCAAAAATTGAACCTTAGAAACATTTTCCTTAAAACCATAAAGAGAATGAAGGTGCACACTATTGCCACTTTCATCCAGCATTGTTTCAGAGGTCCTAGTTAGACAGTAAGGTCAGAAAAGCGATAGAGGTTCGAAAAATCGGAAGGTTAATTTAAAACAAAACAAAAAACTCTGATTTTTGCATGTACCTACATAGAAAAAAATAGAATCAGTAAGAGTTTAGCAAGTTTGCTAGCTAGAAAAATAAATATTCAAAAATCAACACTATTTTTATACAGACAGAAAAAACACAATTATTTTTAAGACAATGTTTATAATAACAGTAGAAAATGTAAATTATATGGGAAAAAATCAAACAAAGATTGCATAAAACCCTAATGGAGAAAAAAAGCATAACGAACTATTTGTTGAAAGGTAGGAAGGAAACATACATAAATGGAGCTGTATAGTGTATCCATTTAATATAAATATGGTGAACTAAGTTCAGCAAAATCCTAATCAAATCCCAAACAGATTTTTGTCTGTATATATGTATGTGTGTATATATATATGATATATTTTAAAGTGCAAAGGTCCAAGAATCACTGATAGAATTTTGAAAAAGAATAAGATGACATTTTGGGAGAGAGAGCTTGCTTTTCCAAATGTCAAGATTTATTATAAAGTATAGCTATTAAGATAGAGTGGCAATGCCTCAGTGATACATGACTGGATTAGCATTGCTTTTAAAGATTACTTGTTTATTTTGAGAGGGGGAAAGGGCAGAGAGAAGGGGAGAGAGAGAATCCCAAGCAGGATCCACACTTTCAATGCAGAACCCAACATGGCACTTGATGGGTTCTCTATCCCACAACTGAGAACAAAGAAATCATGACCTGAGCTGAAATGAAGAGTCGATGCTCAACTGACACCCAGGTGCCCCAATTGATTACAACTTTTAAACTTTGAGAAACATTCCATCACATTGCTGTCAGCACAGAGCCTGCTTGGGATTCTCTTTCTCTCTCTGCCCTCTCTCTGCCCTGCTTGTGCTCTCTCTCTCTCAGAAATAAATAAGTAAACAAAAATAAAGGTTTTAAAGTTGTAATCAATGTTTTTGTGTCATGGTTAATGTAAGGGAGGACACTGAAAAGCAGGAAGGCATGTTGTATCTATAGAAAAGCAAGGCTGAAAGTCTTGGGTGTGGAAAGCGGGACAAAAAAGGAAGACTGGAAATGTCAGAGGAAAACTATCAACTTCACAACTATTGCCAGTTGCTCTGTCTATGTGCACTTGTACCTGGGAAAATAGAAATGGTACAAATACTTTTTATGCCCAGCACGTTACATAAGCAAATATCTTCTAGGGGAGACTGACTCAGGGCTGACCCAAACCCTTGACAAACTGCGCCCTCTGGCAGAGTACCACAGAGCATAACTCTTCAAGGTCATCTTGAGCCTGTACTTAGCTCTAGGGAAATCCACAGGCCAGCACAGTTAATTACACTAACAGCCACAGAAATCATATTGGTCCACTGTGGCCTAGTAAGATGAATATTTCTCTTCCTTAGTCACAGGGGGACGTTAATGGTATTTTTATTAACTTGTGACCTGTTGACTGCTATTAGAATATAGATTGTGTGCATAAACCAGGTCGGATATTACGGATATGATTATGGAACAATTACTGTGGCAGCCACTGGGCTTCTGATCATTGTTGGTGAAGAGAATTTGTAAGACTTGAAACTGCTTTTTGGAGTTCTGCAAGAAGAAACACTTGAGGTTAAAGTTCATATTGTCTCTCTGTGTCTTCTTGAAATTGCAATTTGTGATTGTGATGATTAGACTGCAAACGAAGGCAGATTTTAAAAGAAGAAAACTACAAAGGAGAGACAATAATTAGAGTAATCTTAGATTTTGGAAGCTCAAGATTGCAGACTTTCTTTGCTGAAACTATTTTAATTAAAAATATATACAGTTTGCTAGCAATTATATTTGTGTACATATCCCTAATAATCAGTGACCAGATTATATTCTGGTCTGTAATTTTAGTAATGTGAAAATTCACTTCTGTAGTTGTGTGCCTTGTGATGAAATACAGCATTAAGTACTTTAGTCATCCTCTTTAGAGTCACATATTAATGGTGATGCCATCAAGGTTGCCAAAATGTCTTCAGAGTCGATATCTAAGGATGCTGATATATATTCTGCAAAGTGCATTATTTATTCTGCAAAGTGCATTATTTATAATCACAAACCTTCTCCCCCTTAGTTGGAGCAGAGTTTATGCAACCCCTTTTAAACTGCTGCCTCTGCATGTAGAGTGAGATCAGAAGGGACAAATGGTACCATTAACACAGTAAATTACAGTATTAACTGACTTGACTGGAAGCAGAAAATACTATATCTAAAATCTCACCGTCGTAATTTAGAAGTCACAAGTGGTTTAGATAAAAAAGAAAAAAAATATTTATAATCTACCCTTCCAGGTTCTTAGCTCAACTAAATGTTTGAACTCTGAGCTGGAGTCAGTTCTACGTGAACTTTAGACAGTCTACTTTCAACAGGACTATTCAAGAGCAGAGAGAAAGGAGGCATTGAAAGCAGAATGGGATTGCAGTAGAGTCCCTGGGGTTCTGGGCAAGGAGAACTCACAATGCATACAATTGATCTTCTGTCCCAGGACTGACACTTTCACTGATCTCTCCATGATCACCATTATAACCTTTCCTCTTCTGTACACTGTATTAGAAACAGCATCATCTCAGAGATAAAGCCACTTATTTGGAGTAGTTTGCATTAGAAAAGCAGCTATATTCTTTTAGTAGTATCTTGCTGGGATAACTTTTTCAAGTTTTTAAAATAAAATATAGACCTTATTTTAAGTAAGTTTATTTTCATGACAGCATAAGCATAAGAAACAACACACAAGGGGCGCCTGGGTGGCGCAGTCGGTTAAGCGTCCGACTTCAGCCAGGTCACGATCTCGCGGTCCGTGAGTTCGAGCCCCGCGTCGGGCTCTGGGCTGATGGCTCGGAGCCTGGAGCCTGTTTCCCATTCTGTGTCTCCCTCTCTCTCTGCCCCTCCCCCGTTCATGCTCTGTCTCTCTCTGTCCCAAAAATAAATAAAAACGTTGAAAAAAAAATTAAAAAAAAAAAAGTTAAGAAACAACACACAAAAAATTAATGATAATATAGAGTAATGCACATGTACTTTTCAGTTAAGTATATTGGAAAAATCAGAAAGCCTGGTCACAGTTCTAACTTTGCTACTTATTAACAACATTGTGTACATTATTTATGCAGAGCCTCAATAAAAAGCATCCTTTTCCTATAAAATTATTCTGAAAATTAAATAAACAATATCTGACATAGAACACACCTGATATAGTTTCTAGGGCACAGGATACCCTCAACTGTATAAATACTCTTTTTCCTTTCCTCTTGTTAAACTTTAAAACTTTAAGTGCATAGGATGCCACATTTTTAAAATATGATTTATTGTCAAATTGGTTTTCATACAACACCCAGTGGTCATCCCAACAAGTGCCCTCCTCAATGCCCATCACCCACTTTCCCCTCTCCCACACCCCCCATCAAACCTCAGTTTTTTTGTCAGCATCCAAGAGTCTCTTATGGTTTGCCTCCCTCCCTCTCTGTATTTTTTTCTTTTTCCCCTTCCCCTCCCCCATGGTCTTCTTTTGGGTTCTCAGAATCCACATATGACTGAAAACATATGGTATCTGTCTTTCTCTGCCTGACTTATTTCACTTAGCATAATACCCTCCAGTTCCATCCATGTTGTTGCAAATGGCCAGATTTCATTCTTTCTCATTGCCAAGTAGTATTCCATTGTATATATAAACCACACCTTCTTTATCCCTTAGTCATTTGATGGACATTTACACTCTTTCCATAATTTAGCTATTGTTGAAAGTGCTGCTATAAACATTGGTGTGTGTGTGTGACCCTATGCATCAGTACTCCTGTATCCCTTGGGTAAATTCCTAGCACCACTACTGCTGGGTCATAGGGTAGGTCTATTTTTAATTTCTTGAGGAGCCTCCACACTGTTTTCCAGAGTGGCTGCACCAGTTTGCATTCCCACCAGCAGTGCAAGAGGGTTCCTGTTTCTCCACATCCTCTCCAGCATCTATAGTCTAGGATGCCACATTTTATTTATTTTTTAATATGAAATTTATTGTCAAATTGGTTTCCATACAACACCCAGTGCTCATCCCAACAGGTGCCCTCCTCAATGCCCATCACCCATCCTCTCCTCCCTCCCACTCCCCATCAACCCTCAGTTTATTCTCAATTTTCAAGAGTCTCTTAATGGTTTGGCTCTTTCCCTCTCTTTTATTTTTTTTTCCTTCTCCTCCCCAATGGTCTTCTGTTAAGTTTCTCAAGATCCATATAAGAGTGAAAACATATGGTATCTGTCTTTCTCCGTATGACTTATTTCACTTAGCATAACACTCTCCAGCTCCATCCACATTCCTACAAAGGGCCATATTTCATTCCTTCTCATTGCCAAGTAGTATTCCATTGTGTATATAAACTACATCTTCTTTATCCATTCATCAGTTGATGGACATTTAGGCTCTTTCCATAATTTGGCTATTGTTGTGAATGCTGCTATAAACATTGGGGTACAAGTGCCTCTATGCATCAGCACTCCTGTATCCCTTGGGTAAATTCCTAGCAGTGTTATTGCTGGGTCATAGGGTAGATCTATTTTTAATTTTTTTTTTAAATGAGTGGCTGAAGATTAGAAAGAGTTCAAATGGATTTCAGTCTGATTTTGAAGATGTAGTAGAAAAACACACTTGCAGGCTGAAAAGAGAAACAAAATAATTCAGGTTCAACAGTTTCATGCCACCTTTTTCTATCTGACTATTTCCCCCTTTGTCTAACTTCAACAAAACTTCACTAGGGAGTGAAGTTATTCCCATCTCTTGACCTTTACTTATAATAGAGATAGAAATAGTACAAGTGACTGACATTAAATAAATAAATAAATAACATTTGAATAAATATTTCCTTGCCTTGTTTGGTTTTACTTCCTTTACTTCACTTTGGTGCCTACTACCAAGCAAATTACGTAGTCAAAAAGAAGCCACAGGGGCGCCTGGGTGGCGCAGTCGGTTAAGCGTCCGACTTCAGCCAGGTCATGATCTCGCGGTCTGTGAGTTCGAGCCCCGTGTCAGGCTCTGGGCTGATGGCTCAGAGCCTGGAGCCTGTTTCCGATTCTGTGTCTCCTTCTCTCTCTGCCCCTCCCCCGTTCATGCTCTGTCTCTCTCTGTCCCAAAAATAAATAAACGTTGAAAAAAAAATTAAAAAAAAAAAAAAAAAAAAGAAGCCATAGAAAAAAGTAGAGCCCTCTAATACGCAGATCCATGAAGGTCTAGAAGAGGGAAGTAAATCTTATATCAAAAGAGTGGCATAAATAGGAACAGTCATTTCATAATTATTTTGGAATCTCCATTAACATAATTAAGTAGGATATGATATCATTTACAGACACAGTTTACTCTCTCATGTTTACTTTTATTTACCCAGCTTCTCTACAGCCCTGCAGGAAACCTCTCAAAACAAAACAGTCAATTAATTCCCTTAGTATTGGGAAGGTGAAAATGAGGAAGGCTGGCACATCTCATGTCGGGTAGGTTTTCTGCATCAAACTGGGAAGGGATACAAAAGAGATTAAAGAATTTGCAAGAATGTGATTGGCCAAAGAATCCTATTTGTTTCAGCTTTTATAGGGCAGATCTTTCTCCATGGCTTGTGTTGTCTGTATGTTATGTTTATGTATATTATGAGTTAGCAAAATATCAAATATATCAAAATTCTATGTATATCAATATGTTCTATGAATTTGGGTTTGTCTATGCCATAACTCACCTCTATTAGTATGGATATCTGCATTGAAATGAATATTGTATTGAATTGGAAAGTATCATGAGCTGGTTAGTGATACGTAGTAAGGGACCCTTCTGATTCAGCAGAAATTGCTTTCCCATTCCAGAAAAAAAAAATAGATCAGTGCCATAGCACTTTAATCATACCCTGGATGTCAAGCCTGTTGTATTAATGGTTTTTGAATTTAAATAGTGAAAGTGGATTCAATATAGGGAAAATGAGTAGCAGCTAACCCGGAAGAAAGGCATCTTCTATCCACAATGAAGGTATGACATTCCCTCGAGTGACAACTTGCTGCAAGTCTGTCCTTTCAGTGCTCAAGGAGACCTGTCTTTGAGGAAGTTATCCATTGTAACGAGAGGGCATTTAATTCCTTTTTGTGACTGTTAGTCTTTGGTTTCTGCAGAAAAGTCTGATAGACTGGTACACATAAAGGGCAATCTATTTAGATTCGTATTTTAGCCCCTATCCACCAAAAACCAGTTCAGGGGTGACAGTTCATTAGCATTGATTCCACATATCCTGCAAATAACAAGTCAGAGCCAGGACTAAAGACAAAAAAATAGAATCTGCACTTCAATTTAAATCTCTAATATTTTGTATTTTCATTGTGATTCAGACTGCTCCTATGCCTGTCAAGTTTTATTAAAATTTTTAATATCATTCCTTTTACCTTCACCTATTTAGTAAAAGTGTACCAGTTGATCATCATCATGTGAATGCAGTTAAAATTGACATATAAAACAAGGCCTGACTAGACTTTAGGGCTTATAGCTTTGAATCCTCAACCATCAAGAAAGGCTTCTGTAGGTTGTTTTAATAATGAGTGTACACATCTTAATAACCATTATGTTTATCTGTAATGAAAATGATAATGCCAGAACATGACAGCACCTAGTTTAAGCAAGAAAATATTTAAAATGTTTATCATCAAGCCATCAGTTTCCTTGTCCCTTTTTGAGACCCCCACCTCAGAGTACATAAACAAATATTTGCTAAAATAGCTGCGGAAACTAATTCCATGCATGATGTTCATGCCGTGTTACAAATTATCCTGTAAGTGAATGTGTGTGTATGAGAGCAAAAGGTTATTCTACATTTCTTATTCATCCTGTTCATCTTCCAGAGTGATCTCTGGTTCTCAGAAAGTTGAAGTATCAGATGTTTGGTCACACTGTGCTATCTTGAATAAAATAGAGGATCTTGAAATGACTGAACATCTTGATGACCTCATTTCCAGTTTACATCTGAATCCCTTTACCTGCCTGTAATAGTTCCCAGTTCCCAGTTACTTTTTTTTTTACTTGACAAACTTTTATTGGAGTGGAAAGACAGAAAAGTGTACAAATCACGAGTATACACCTTGATGAATGTTCCCAAGAGTCCACATGTAACTACCACTCAGACCAAGAGAAGGTACTTGACCAGCCCTTCAAGAACCATTTCTTGCCCCTCCAACCATTACCACTCATCCTCTCCACAAACTACTGCTATTCTGATTTCTGACACACTAGATTAGTTTGACCTGTTTTTAATATTTATATGAATAGAATAATAATCAGCGTGTTCTTTTGTGTCCAGCTACTTTTGGTTAATGTTGTGTGTTGTGGCAGTTCGTTCATGTTCGTTGCTATATAGTATTCCTTTGTGGAATACCATGACCTATTTATCCATTCTCCTATTTATAGTCAGTTATACTGCATGGAAACAACAAAAAGTAAGTGCTATTAACATTCTTATATACATGTTTTCATCTTAGGTATACATGTATTTGGGATATACCAAGGAGGGACATTTTGGTGTAAGGTATAAATATATTCAGATTCATTGCATCATGCTAAACAGGTTTTCAAAATGGTGTTACCAACTCACACTACCACAATCAGTGTTCGAGAATTGTAGTTTCTTAGTCACAATTGGCACAAATCATATTCAGACCATTTTTTTCTTTCTTCTTAATAAGTAAAAGTAAATTCAGATTTTTTAAAGTTCTCACTGTAGCACCGTGCTCCAATGGCTACTTATTATACTATATAGAAACACCCACTACCTGTCATCAGCATGGTCCTTTCTCATTCATGTTGTCCGTGTTTAGTAATCTCCAGTTTTTCTCCTGTCTCTTCCCCTCTACTCCAAAAAACTCTATACATTTTCACCCAATTTATATTTCTAATGTACATTTCTCAACCTATTAATCTCTTCTTCAAAATCCATAAGGTTTCCAGTTCAAATAATAACTTCATAGTATTACCAACTCCTTCCTGCACAACTCAGCTGCCTAGTTCGGCCAAATGCAATGACTGCACAAGTGTGACAAAAACTTTCCCATAGCCAAGTGTTTGTATGTACTGTTATCTTTTTATGCGATCCCTCCCTTCCCCCAACTCTTGTTTTACCTCAAATGCCACTTTTTTCCCCCCAGAAACTAGATGTGTTTTATTTGTTAACTATAATCCTACTGGCACTTTGTTCTGATGGCACTTAAATCACCCTTCTTGGGGCGCCTGGGTGGCTCAGTCGGTTAAGCATCCGACTTCGGCTCAGGTCATGATCTCGCGGTCCGTGAGTTCGAGCCCCGCGTTGGGTTCTGTGCTGACAGCTCAGAGCCTGGAGCCTGTTTCAGATTCTGTGTCTCCCTCTCTCTGACCCTCCCCCACTCATGCTCTGTCTCTCTCTGTCTCAAAAATAAAATAAAAAAACGTTAAAAAAATTTAAATCACCCTTCTTTAAGTTATTTTTCTTTCAGTATTAAGTTCTGGTACTGTCCAATTAGATGGTAAGCAGTTTCATTCCTGGGGGGAAGAGGCAAACCTTAGCACAAGCTTTGCATTTAGAAGAAGCCTGAAACGATTTGTGTAATTGAAGTGCACATACCAGGTATAGATATGTAGGTAGGTAGGTAGGTAGGTAGGTAGGTAGAGATAGATAGATAGATAGATAGATAGATAGATAGATAGACAGACAGACTGACATGTTACTGAAGTTCCCTGGATTGGTGGAACATAAATTTATTTGGTTGAAGAGTGCCAGAATTTTTCTGAGCTGAATAAGGACAGCAGTCTCTAGGTGTGAGAGATGAAGCAAAGTTGGCCAAAGGATCTGTGTAAAATCTGTTTGAACAGCACAATCCACCCTGTCCCAGACTGCTGCAGCTTATTGCACCTAAGGGATCCATATTTTTTTATGTAAGTTGATTTCTGAAAGGAAAAGAAAGATTTGGATCAATTGACCAATTTGTACTTATCTAAAGGAATACTTCTTCGTATTGGATTATCTTGAAAATCCCCTTGGCACAAAAAGTCTTCATCAGACATCAGCCAAAATGACTATTAACATACTTAGGAGCCCTGCGGTTTTAGTACATGCATTGTGATTGGCCAGACTCTGAGACATTGTTGGAGACGGTGGTGTGGTAGGAGTATGCGTTTAAGAATCTGATAGATTACAATATTGATTATGCCTCACATAAGCAGTTTGGATTTAGACAAGTTACTTAATTTTTCTTTCTCAGTTTTGTCATCTATAAAATGGAGGTAATAGCATGTAACTCTTCAAAACTACTGTGAGAATAAAATAAGATCATGTATCCAGGGGTGTCTGGGTGGCTCAGTCAGTTAAGCATCAGACTTCAGCTCAGGTCATGATCTCACAGTTCATGACTTCAAGCCCCACATCAGGCTGTGTACTGACAGCTCAGAGCCTGGAGCCTGCTTTGGATTCTGTCTCCCTCTCTCTCTCTGCCCCTCCCCCACTTTCTCTCGCTCTCTCTCTCTCTCTCTCTCAAAAAATAAATAAACATTAATTTTTTTTTAAATCATGTATCTAAAGTAATTAATACCATGACTGGACCTCAGCTTAAGTCTTTTTTTTTTCAGGGAGTCTTCTCCAACCTTCTGTGTTAGGTCCCCTATATTCTGTTTCATAGCACATTGTATTTTTACTCCAAAACCTTTATCATAGTTTATTTATAAAGTCATTTTTGTAATGGTTTGTTCTCCATAAGTGTGAGTGTGGTCTCGTGGTAAATAGCCTTCTGCTATATATTCATATTTACCATAATGCCTGACCCATAGTTCATAATTCAAAAATATTTATTAAAAAATGAATACATTTGTAAGTGAATGACAATTTCCTTTCACCTGTATACACTGTGAGAGTATCAGGTAGAATGGCTGAGTCCTTTTTACTTTTTCTAACACAAAACAGAATTTATATATTCTAATGAGTCCTACCCTTTCAAAGCGGTCATGTTTGGAAGCTATATACATATTTCCATGGTACCGCATAGTTCTAACAATTGTTGAAGGGTCTCTTAGGGTGATACTGTAACACCTCCATCCCCATTGTGCCCATATCATCAAAAGTGGTGAATCTGTCTTCTGAGGGTGGATTTCATTTTTTGAGAACAGTTAACTGTCATTTGAAATCAACTGTGGCAAATTTCACGGTTTGTTTTATTTTTCATATGAAACAAAGTTTGATGAAGCATTAATAAAACTGCTTTTCTTCTGTAACCATAAATTTAAAGACTCATTCCAAAAAAGACTTCCATAAATGAGTAAGGAAAGACTCTGTAATCTCTCAAAATGTATACTGTGCAGGAAAATGTTCTTTAAAATGAGTATTAAGTTTATTTGTGAGACATGCACACACACACACACACACACAGATAAACACACACTTAGTCAAGCATACACACACACACACATACACACACACACAACAACAACAACAACAACAATAATCCCTGTCCTGCCTCCTCTGAAAATTACATTTCTTTAAAGTCATGCCTGATATAAATTCCATTTAAAACTCATTTCCCACAGGTTCTTCTAAGGAGTATGACAAGAATAGTAAATATCTCTCGCTGAATAAGGCACAATACACACTTAATAACATTATAGTTAGCATCTCCCACCCTCCCGCTGGTCCTATGCATCTTCCCAGAGAAGTGTATTTTCCATGATATTGTTATTAGAGGGATTGTATGTTAGAAATGAACTAAACAGGCTTTGGCCTTATATTCATTCTGTTTGAGCATATAATACAGAAAAGGAAATTCTAGGGAAAATCATCTAACCAATCCAAATATACATATAATTTTTATAGTCTCTAACAGTGAATTCCTCTGACACTATGTTATTAGGATTATAATTTATATGTTGAAGATGGCTGCCATAAACTGAAAGTCAAAGAAATGTCAACAGTATGTCGGGAGCCTCTTGAGTATTTTTGCTTTGTATGTCAATTGGGAACATTTCTATGGTACAAATGCACTCTGCTCGCTTCAATCACTTCACTGACTACAAAGGTACCAAATCTGAACAAAACAAAGTGTGTTAAAAGGGTGAGATCAAAGACAAAGAAAGTGGAAGAAAGAAGCTGGAAATTGGGGAGCTAATGGGTGAATGTGTGCAGTCTGACGTAAAGATCTTCACTCTCTTCAAATAAACTTATTTCCCTGATAAAGGCATTGTTAACACCTGGGATTATTGGGTTTTATTTGAAAAGTGATTTGCAAGTAATTGAGTGCCCCACCCAATTGAATGCCTCTCTTGGCAACTTGAATTAGGATGAAGGCTGAGCTATTACTTGTGATAATCAATCCTCCAAAGAAGAAATCACTGATAAAGGTGATTTGTGCATTTGAACAGTCAACCAACATCTTTCAAAGAACGCAAAGGCAAGTTTTGCCTATGCTTCCTCCACCAGGTGAAGTCTAGAAAAATTGCATTCTACCTGGTTTCGTTTCTTTTTTGTTTACCGGAACTTATTTATTTTACTTTTTTTTTAAAGAGGCCACATTGGCTGAGACATTTAAAATACAAAATGGTAATTAAGAGTGTTTGAGGCAGCTCCAGCTGGCTTTGGAATAGCTCCCAATAGGTAGGCTGACATTTCCACCCTCTAAGAATCCCTGCTTGGATGCAGTTTACAGCAGCCAACCTTGATTCCACCCACGATTTGATTAAACAACAGAGAAACTGCAAATAGGAAAAGTCACTTCTCTGGGGCCAGCTTAAATTGACAGCAAATGCAAGAAAAGAGAGTGATGGAAAAGGAGACTATAAGTTAGTATCAAATGTCACTCTTCTGAGTGAGCATTTAATTGGTCAGCAAGTCTTCTAAATGTAGAAATAGCATCAGCATCTCCATAGCAGAGTGAGTATCTTTAGGGCCATTTGAAACACAGTTTAATTTTCATTTAGAATCATACCCAACTATGGATTGAGATAAACAGCTACCTGTCTGTCAAGTTTTAGGTAGGTACAGTTTACATGGTGACTGCAAGCCTGAGAGGTTGATGGGACAAGATGACAAAAATCTGTAAGACATAGTTCCTGTCTCCAGGGAGTTTATATGGTAATTAAGAAGACAAAAGTTGTTCACCTGGAACAACCAAGTAGAAATGCCAGGTGATATATGTCTAACTATCAAAATATATAATATGTATCAATGTGTGTGTGTGTGTGTGTGTATGTGTGTGTATACAATTAGGTGTACACACACACACACACACATATACACAAAAACACATGCTGTCACATCATCAGCTTTGGGAAATAAATGAGAGCAATTGGATAATAATCCAGGGGAGAAATATTTTGTTAATTTTGCTATTAGTCAGCAAAGTATAGGCAAATAGCAACTTCCAGGATCTCAGGGATTTTTTCTGTGTGATGAATGGGTGGCTTGTTCACTAAGTCCTCAGGTCCTTTTCAGGACTTCTACTTTAGATAATAGGCATGTGAGCCATTAAATTTGTGACCAAGAGGTTTTTAGTGAATCTGAAGAGGTCACTGGGAAAATGTGCAGATTGCATGGGGAGAAAGAGAGTGATCTCTACTGGATCTTTACTCTGGATTAGGCGTCTAGAGTCTTGAGATTTATGTCCAGTTTTCCCACAAGAAGGTCTATTGACAATAGAAAAGCATTTTCCCTCCCTGCATTTCCATTTCCCATTTGAAAGATGAGAGTGTTGGACTAGGCAATCTCTGGCATGTGTGTTCCATTTTCTCAGAGGCTTTGAATATGCATCAGTTCCAATGTATTGTACCCACAGCCTCCACCAGTCCAGTGGAACACTTTACCAGTGACTGCTCATCACTAGGTATGACCAGGCTAACACCAGTTTCAGGGCCCTTTATTGCACATTAAGTTTTCCAGACATCAAGTGCCAGTCTTGTCCATTCTTTATTACCTAGCAATTCATCACATGTCCTCTGTTTCCCATTTCCAACAATTATCTTTCATCCTAGTTACTTCTCTAAAATCCATCTCATCTTCTTTAGACCTATTTTTCTTACATACCACTTTTTCCTTTCAAATGTTTCCATAGGATTAAAGGATATATTTTAAAAAATCTTAAAATATTAATTAGAAAGCATGATAAAAGTAAAGCCTTTTTCATCTTTTTTTCATTTTGGTAAATATCTTAATGTGCATTGTTTAATACTGTATATTAGACATAAACTACAAGAAAGATCTTCCCCCACACCCACGGACAACCTTTTCTAACTCTGCTAACTAAAGGTTAGTATTTATAAATACTACCTGATATTTAATTAACTTATTTGTATTTGAAATTGGCACATTCCATAAACAACTTGGCTGTATTAGTACAGATGCTGAAGGCAGTTTATGCTCTTTTTGTTGCATACCTATGAAGGCTAAAGTGACTGAAATCTTTGCCTTTACATATAATATTCTTCCTTTGTTCTATGATAATTATACTCTAATTATGTAGAAAATATCATTTGGTTACATGGGTTAAAACTACAATCTTTATGTTGGCAGTTCCCAAATCCTCACTTTATTCTTTTTAAAGTTTATTTATAGTATTATTTGTGGAGGGGCAGAGAGAAAGAGAGAGAGAGAGAGAGAGAATCTCAAGCAGGTTCTGTGCTTAGAGCACAGAGCCTGACATGGGGCTTGAACTCTCGAACTATGAGATGACCTGAGCCAAAATCAAGAGTCAGATGCTTAACTGACTGAGTCTCCCAGGCACCCCCCAAATCCTCATTTTAACCTGTTTCTTACTTTCTCCAGAAGATATAATCACTGAGAAGCCTCTCTAATTTTTAATCTTACTGTGCCTTAAACCAAATTTTATTTCCATTTTAAGAAATTAATCACATATGGATTGCATAATATTTTTTAAAAAAAGGATTTGAGATAGTTTGCAGAAACATGTGCAATACCATCATTGTTGCATTTGGGAGCATAAATTGGTCAACCTGAATGAATAATAATTTGGTAATATCTATCAAAACTACAAATGCACATGTCTGTCAGCCATAAATTCCACTTTTAGGACTATGTTCTATGAATATATTTACACACACACTAAATGATATAGGGATAAGTGTGCTCATTATGGTATTGTTTATAATTGGCATTGTTTGTAATTATAAACATTGAAAACAACTTAAATATGCAATAGTAGGGAATTAAACTTTTTTTTCATTAAAAGTAAAGTATCATTCAGCCATAGAAAATATTGAAGAAGCAATATACTTACATGGAGTAGCCTTCAACATAGATTAAGTAAATAGAGAATCATATGTATAACACTTTTGGGGAAGGAGAGAATGGCTAGCTCGTTAGGTTGGTATATCATAATTTTATGAGATATAGGAATTTACGTTTATGTGTTCTAAGATACTGTATATCTTTATAAGTATACACAGAAACTTATTACATTGGTTGATTCCAAAGAAGATTTCTGGATAGCTTCAGGGCAGAGATAAGAGGAAAACTTTTCACCACATACCCTCAGATCCTTTTGGATTTTGAACCATGTACATATAGCATCTCTTCAAAAACTAATAATAAAAATAAATTAATTACCCATAATACCAAGGAAATAAAAAGAATTGGAACAATGGAAAATAAGTCTATAAAAATATCTTAATGATAAAAGCAGTGGTAAGGCCAATACACAAAATTTCTACCTCATTCTTATTTCTGCCTTGTTCTGTCCAAGGAAGACTAGATATCTTGATTTTGATGCCTTGTGTGATCCATAGTTGCTGTTAAAGCACCAATAAGGTTTGACATACAAGAACTCTGGTAAATGAGTCCTCAAAAAAATCCTCAAGCCCTCAAAAAATCCCTAAAATGCCTGCAATTCTAAATTTCATAAGGCTGATTTTTATAAAACTTCTCAAAATAGTCCAAAGCATAATTCCTAAGTTAAATTCAATAAAAATAAATCTTTGAGATGCTAGAGAGTGGCATACAGATTCACGACTCTGTAATAATGTTGATTAACCCAAGGAGAAATCTGGAAACGTTTTGAAACTGTGGATCGACACCCATTAGTGAGTCATATAGTCACTTTGGTGAGTCACAACCAGCATTTTAAAAAAGAAACAGAAGGGGATGCAATATAATAGAATATCAATTAAATGGCATTTAATAAAGGTATTTTCATTAAATATGTATGTGCACATATTTTTCCAGGCTTTTATATATGAAGAAGTAGAGAATTTGAGGTTAGACTACTCCAATAATAGCTGACATTTATTAAACACATATTATCTTAATCATGCCTTATGTTATACATTTTACATACAAGATGTAATTTAATTTTTATAATAGTACCATGGGTAAGGAACTATTAATGGTGACAAGTATTTTGCAGTTAGAAAACTCAGTGTAAGACAAGCTCAGTAACTTGCTAAAGATCTTATAGTTTACACTTGTGAGAATCAAAGCTCAAATCTAGGTAAATTGTATTATGGGTTAAAGGCTTAAGCCATTATAAGCTTTAACTGTTGCCTAGACCAGTGGTTGGACGCCTCTACTGATTTTTGCCCTTCAATGCTCAGATCTCCCCTTATGACACAGTTCAAAACACTCACATGATGTTAAAAGTACCAGAATACTCTTTTCTCAAACCTCTCTCATTTTAATCTAGTCCAGTTTGACAACAGAGTGTCTTCCTCTAGAGTCATTGTAATGTCATTCTGTAGTAATAGCTTTGAGCTTCCTCCTTTATCAAATCAAAATGCCATGGGAAGGTTTCTTAATTTCCCTGGATGAAATTTGCTCCTTTGTAAATAAGGATACCACTATTTCACGGTGTTGGAATGGTCAAAAGAGATAATGTGTGTAAAATAAACACATTGCCCAGGAGGTGGTATAGATGCAGTGAATGGGAACTATTTTTGTATAGAATAGAATGTATATTTAATAATAATTCATTCAACAAATATTTTGAATATTTGTTCAAATTGAGTACCTATTGTTAGTGATTTATTAGCATAATTGAGCTTTGAGGCAAATTCTCTGCTAATTTCTCCTTCTTCTTACCTCTTTTGGTTTTCATCTTCAAATCTATTAGCTGACCTCCTGATATATGACTTTGACCTTTGATGTGTCTAATTCCTCTAGTTTGGCATGTTCTCTTCACCAGGGCCATGGTTCTTTTCATTCAAAACTCTGTGCAGAACTTGAAGCCTTCACAAAAACTTACCAATCAGTAATAATTTCTAAAGTACGTGTAGCAATTTCATTGCATCTCTCTGTGTAGTTGGACTTGGGACTAATTATATCTCCATATGCATGAAAATATTTTATATGGTATACAATTTCACTAAAGTGTGTCCATGTCTTATGTTAGATTTGAAGTTCCCTGATAAATGATTATATTAATTAGTTTTTATACCTTTCATAGGGTTCTATCCAGTTTTGTGAACAGTAGAGCTATCCCTCATAATTCTCAAGCCCTTGGTATTTTTGTGATGTTCCTTCTTGGGAAGGATATAAATGATATCATAAAATCCCACATACCTCATTGACCATCAACAAAGACTGATTTCATTTTCAAATGGCATATTCTTTTTTTTAATTTTTTAAAAGGTTTATTTATTTTTAAGAGAGAGAGACAGACAGATCATGAGCAGGGAGGGGCAGAGAGAGAGGGGGACTTAGAATCCAAAGCAGGGTCCAGGCTCTGAGCTGTCAGCACAGAGCCCAACGTGGGGCTCGAACTCTTGAGCCATGAGATCATGACCTGAGCTGAAGTTGGATACTTAACTGACTGAGCCACCCAGGTGCCCCCAGATGGCACATTCTTATATTCTTCCTTGTACTCCTTTACCATCCTAAAAATCATGCTTATGTCTCCCTTTTCATCAAGGGAATAACATATAAAATGGCATGACATTTTCATCAATTATATTGATATATAGTTTAATTTTCATTGTTAGGTATTTTATGATTATTTCAAGAAGCTATGTCAACAGGTTGCATGGGCAATATGAACCTCAAGGGTTTTAGTAATATTATCTTGGCTCAGAAAAAATATCATGTTTATTGACTATTTCTCCAAGCAATAGAAAGTCTTTATTGAATACAAAATACTTTCAATGTTGCATTTCATATTTGTAGGATTAAAAAGGTTATATGCAAAATAAATCTGGCAATATCAGCTTGGTTCAGTCCCATTCTACAAACCTCAGCTCATGTAAAGCTATGAGATTGATTTCTCAATATTCAATTTCTCAGTGGAGCAAATAGTCAAGACATGCATTAGACTCTGCTCTTTAAAAAAAAAAAGGCATCAGCATTTGCTCCTTCATGCATAATGATATTGGCTAGATCCTCAATTTGCTTTGGATTTTCCCTGTCTTTTCCATGTCCTGCATTATCTCCAAAGTCAATGAGAGTTTAGTGCATGGAAGAGTCACAGTGGTCTAGAATAGAACACAAATCTATCTGATTTAAAAAAAAAAAAAGTCCAAGGTACTTTATAAAATACGAGGCTTAATTTTACCACCTTCTCTCAGGCAACACTCCCATTGAGATCAGTGGGAAGTTGGCTCAATCGAAGAGAGTAAAATCCAATCCAAGCAGCATGTCGAAATAACTTTACCTGTACTAACACTGAAATCTAGCTACTTCTGATTTGGATGAAGACACATACCAATACTGCACAACAGGTAAAGAAAAGCAGAGAAAAACTATTTTCAGTGGTTTTTCAGTGTGTTTTGTACTTTGGGCTATAAAGTGCCCAGGGAGGTTTTTTCCTTCTCAACACAATATAAAATCAGAAATAAACATGTCAGAATGCAATTTGCTAAAGGCAAAATGCACTGTTAGAACACATTATTCTAGCATTATCATTTATATGTAGTTTATATGTAATATCTTAGACTATTTTAGGTATAGCTTAAATTTGTATGCTTAAGTTCAAAAGCAATCATTGTTTTCTATTAAAGATGAAGAAACTGTGCGGTAACCACTGATGACTTCACTATTTTTGCATATTTGTAAATATATATACTTACATTTTTAAAAGGTGCTATAGCTTTGCTGTGAGAGTACACCCCAGGCAGGAAGGAACCAGTGATCACAGCTGTCTTGTCTCTGCTCTAGGGGTTTCACCTCTCTGTCTGCTTCAGACTCAGCTTCATCAGCTGCCAGGGAAGGAAAAGAAGGGGAGGGGATGGTATCCAGCTGAGCTGGCATCTGCCACCACCTCGCCTGTGCCCTCCAGCTTTCTCATCACAAGGTGGAACATTTTCAAGGGGAAGTTTACTAGAAAAGTAGAAGGAAAACAAAACAAAGCCCCAAGTGAAGAAATAAACATACCAAAACAGATACATTTGCAGAGAATAGCTCTTTTAAGTCTTACAGTGTATCCACAGACTAACATTGCTGGCAGTGACCTGAGGGCCTGCAAACCACACTGCCTCCTACCAAAGCTTCTATCTGACCAAGCTTCATAGAGATTAGCTTTAAATCCATTTGTTTTGGACTCAGTATTAGGTCTGGAATGATTTTCAATACCTTCTTTATTTTATGCTCCTCCCGCTCTCAACCCCCAAAGACAACCTTTTTAATATTCTCCCTTAACACACAGAATTATTGTTGTACTTAAATTTGTTTTCACTTTCTACTCCCACTTCCAGCAGCTCCTATAGGTCTTGGCCCAGAAAGAGGAGACAGCGGTCCTTTCTAGCCCATAGTACAGTCCTTCTATGCTTTTGGAATTGAATGTGGCACCAGCCTTAATTTTGCCAGATAATCTCGGAATGCCTAAAATCCCTGCTTTGTTTTTGACCCATTTAGGACTTCCAATCCAGTTCTTCTGAAGCAAGTTAATAATCCAGTAGATAAACTGGGTTAATCTGTAGTTTTAATTTGCTTTCCTCATCTGGACTTATTAGCAGCCACCTGGACTGGTCAAGAATCACATTCCCATCTTTTGTAATAGCTTCTCTTACATCTGATCTTGCACAGACTGTGGGATCATCCATGAAAGTCTTTATTCTTGCCTGAGAAATGCTTTTAACTGTGGCCACTTCTGCAGGTTCTCTCAGGCAACCCATTTATGCCTCTCTACTGGATTGGGTTTGCTATAATTCATAGCTTAATAAAAATTGCAGCTCAATCAGTTGAGCCTCTGTCTCTTGATTTCAGCTCAGGTCATGATCTAACGGTTTGTGAGATTGAGCTCCACATCAGGCTCTGTGCTAACCATGCAGAGACTGCTTGGGATTCTCTCTCTTTCCCTCTTTCTCTGCCCCTCCCTAGCTTGTGCGCTCTCTCTCTCTCTCTCTCTCTCTCTCAAAAATAAATGAATACTTAAAGAAAGTAAGTAATAAAAAGTTTTCCTCTCAAATTCATTTTCTCTTTTCAGATTAAATTATAACCTGGTGAAACACAAGATTTAGAAAGTAGAGAAGTCAATGCAAGTATGAAATATTAAAGACTGCACTAGTCAATTAATTACAGACATAGACTAATTTTAATTCAGAATGAAATTTCACCTTAGTATGTGGACCCTTGATCTGTAAGTTTGGACTCACTATTTTACTTTAGAAAGACTCCTTGCCTTAATTTCCTTATTTTTGTCCACTTATAAAGTTGGACAAAAGTTAGACTTTACCTGGGAATGTTATCTGAGTCAATCCAGTTCTCCATAATCTATATCCAATCACTTATGATTTTTTTTATTACTATTATCATCGTCAGCACATTGTCATCATCATTTTCCCTCCTAAAATCTTACTTTATCAGTCCTTTTAGCTTTAGTCCACCTACCATGATATCAGTCCCAGTGGTCTTGATGGCACCTGGACATTTTCCCTGACCTCACTTATCGATTATTTTACTCCATATAATCTCCAGTTGAATCTTTAAAATCATCATTTTTGGGGCGCCTGGGTGGCTTGGTCAGTTGGGCGTCCGACTTCAGCTCAGGTCATGATCTCACAGTCCGTGAGTTCGAGCCCCGCGTCGGGCTTTGTGCTGACAGCTCAGAGCCTGGAGCCTGTTTCAGATTCTGTGTCTCCCTCTCTCTCTGCTCCTCCCCAGTTCATGCTCTGTCTCTCTCTGTCTCAAAAATAAGTAAACATTAAAAAAAAAAAATTTAAATCATCATTTTTATCTTGTTCCTTTGGTTAATCTCCATATTAAGGATTATTTCTGAATTAGTCTTACTGAATTTCATGATCTGCTCTTTGCCTTCATTGTGTTTCTTGATATACATTATAATGTCCAAGTTCTAGTGTTTTTAAGTGTCCACAGCCTCAAACAAAATACTGTTCCAGTTTGATCTCCCAGGTTTCTTTCATCAGATACCTTTTATATTTATTTCCACACTCACCATTCCTCATTTGTATTGTGAATTTTTCTGCTTTTGCTACCATTATTTCTCGTAACATAAATACCAATCCCATTCTCAATATACATAAACCCTACCACAGCTAAAAGTAAGCTCTTTATCTTCAGATGGTAAGGATAAAGATCTTGTTTTACTTTTTGTATCCCAAGTGCTTAACAGAGTGTGTGCATAGAACAGATTATCAGAACAAGAGTAATATCATGCATGAACAAACTAATATGAGTATTGTGCTGGCTCCTTCACTATTCCCTGAAAATAGCACTTTGTCTCTCAGTCTTTTCTCAGTTTCTTATTCTACTTCTGAAATGTAACCTCCTTTTTCCTCTGTTGACCTTGAGGGCTAACTCAAGACCCATTACTTTATAAAGCCTTTTCTCACTGTGCTTCATCATATTCCTTCTCTGATTTCTCATCACTGACTGAACCATACTGCACAATCTGGCCTGTGATTATGCACTGTCTTTTATGGTTCTTTAATTGTTTCAAAGTACATAAATCTCGTCTGCCCAAATTGACAACTGTACACCTTCTCAAGGGCAAAGACTGTGTCTTCTGTATGTCACACAAATCTATCAGAGTACTAAGTCTACAGAGGGAAACAGTTGTTGAGATGGCCCTCCAACTGAATGAACTCAACCTGCACAACCTTTAAAAACAGAATGTTGACCTTGCCAACTGAGAGTGTGGTAGCCAAAGCATATGGATCCTCCTTTCCTCAGCAACAAAGAGTAGCACTCCAGGCTATAGTGAGAGTATGTCCTTGAAGTGACTGCTATATGCCATCTTTCGAAACTCTAGTTGAGTGATATCATATTCACGGTAGAAAATCCAAGGCAACTGTTCCCAGCATTGAATTTTGTTCCAGCTGTATCAAATTATTTGGAAATTTTTTTTTTGTTTATTTTTGAGAGAGAGAGGGCACATGCACATGAGGGGAGGGGCAGAGAGAGAGAGAGAGAGAGAGAGAGAGGATCCAAAGTGGGCTCCATGCTGAGATCCAGATGCGGGGCTTGAACTCACAAACCTCGAGATCATGACCTGAGCCCAAGTGAAACGTTCCACCAACTCAGGCACCCAGGCACCCCTGGAGAAAATTTTGAAACACAAATCCCAAGCCTGTATTAGCTTATCAGAAAGTTTCTCACCTTGACCTCTGTTTCCTCAAAACCAGACTTTCCTGAATTACCTCATAAGTGGACTGCTGTAAGTTTTTATTGCTGGGTCAGTAGTGGCACTGTTATGTGGTGGTCAGGAGCTTTGCCTCTGGAGCCCCACTGTGGAGTCCACTTTCATCTCCTTCATGTAATAGCTGTGTACCCTTGGTCAAATGACCAAACTACTAAGCTTCAGTTTCTTCATTTGTGTAAAGGGGATATTAAGTGCCTACTTGTACAGATACAATTTAGTAAAAGCCCTTAACACTGCCTGGTTTGTAGTGAATATTAAATAAATATTAGCTATTTTTATTACTTAAATTGGGCATTAGGCTATTTTAGGTAATCAAAACAGCTTAATATTTATTTAATATGGACTGTGCTACTGTATATTCTGCAGAATGATTGCTGAAATTACTGTAGGATAATTTTTCAAAGACAAGGAAGCATCTTCTTAAAATTTTTTTAAAAATAATGTTTCCATCTTGAGAAAATCTATAAGGTTATAAAAGTTGTAGTAGATTATGAAAAATATGATAGGCTATACTTTACCAGATGATAAGAATTATAAAACTTGATTTTTTTCACTTTTTCTTTGATTATCTGAAAATTTAGAATTAAATTTAATGATTACTCACTTTATCCATATTAACTAGACTGGTTGTTATATTTAAGTTCTCATTCCCCTACGTGGATTTATGGTTTTCTTATTTTAAAAATATATTTTTTTAATGTTTATATTTGAGAGAGAGAAAGCGCGCAAGCAGGGGAGGGACAGAGAGGGGGGAGACACAGAATCCGAAGCAGGCTCCAGGCTCTGAGCTGTCAGCACAGGGCCCAACACAGGGCTGGAACTCACGAACTATAAAATCAGGACCTGAGCTGAAGTCAGGTGCTTAACCAACTAAGCCACCCAGGCTTATTTATTTATTTATTTATTTGTTTGTTTGTTTATTTTATTTACCCTTGGTTTTATTATTTTTAATGTAACAATCTTATTGTTTTCAAACTTTTTTTTTTTAATAGGCTACCTTAGGGGCACCTGGGTGGCTCAGTTGGTTAAGCATCTGACTTCGGCTCAGGTCATGGTCTCACAATTTGGGGTTCAAGCCCCTCATCAGGCTCTGAGCTGACAGCTCAGAGCTTGGAGCCTGCTTCGGATTCTGTTTCTCTCTGCCCTCTCTCCCACCTGCAATCTGTCTGTCTCTCTCTATATATATCTGAAAAACAAGTAAAACATTTCCCTCTGTTTCCCTCCTGTTTTCCTCTCTCTCTGCCCCTCTCCCACCTGAAGTCTGTCTGTCTCTCTCTATATATATCTCAAAAATAAGTAAAACATTAAAAAGAATTAAAAAAAAGAAATAGGTTACTTTAGAAATAAAGGAAATAGGTGTTGAGTTGAATCTTTTCAGCTTATCAGAAGCTGATCATTTAATTAATTTTTTACATTTATTTCCTTTTTTAAGTTTATTTATTTTGAGAGAGAGAGAGAGCGAGAGAGAGAGAGCATGCACACGAGCAGGGGAGGGGCAGAGAGAGAGAGGGAGAGAGAGAATCCCAAGCAGGCTCAATGCTGTTAGCACAGAGCCAGACACAGGGTTCGATCTCACAAACTGTGAGATCATGGCCTGAAGCAAAATCAAGAGCCAGATGCTTAACCAACTGAGCCCCCCAAGTGTCCTTTTTACATTTATTTTTTAAAAAGTGATTGAGATTATAGATTCATATAATTAGAAAAAATTAAGGTATAATACAGTAAAATAGCTTCTTCTCCATCACTGTCCCACCTGCCCAGTTGTCTTTACCCAATCACATACAATTTTTATTAGTTTTTATATGTATGTATAATTTTAAATTTTCTTGACTTATATAAAACTAAAATGAATACATATTATTTGATATATTTTACATACAAAGCAAAATATTCTGCTATTCTGCACTATGATTTGCATTTTGCTTTTTTTATCTGATTTTCTAGTGATCTCATATCCATAAATGCAAAGCTACAGCCTTTATCTTTATAGCTACATATTATTTATTATTTCATATAGCTATATGAATTCCCATAGTTTACTTAGTGTGTTTATGTTGTTAACACTTTTGTGTTATTACAAATGACAGTATAGTGAATAACCTCAGACATAAGCATTTTGGTATATGCATGTACATCTGTAACGTAAATTCTCTCAATTAGGATTGCTGTGTCAATAGTATATTCTTTTGTAATTCTGGCAAGTATTATCAAGTAGCCCTCAGTGGAACATCCATTTCCATAGCCTCACCAAGGTACCATTATCAAACTTTTAGATTTTCCCAGTTTGATAGGCTCTTTAAAAAGTGATATTGGGCATCTTTTTATATTTAAATGTGATTTATACTTCCTTTTTAATTAACTCTGTATATGTGGCCTTTGCCCCTTTTTCTTTTGCGTTGTGAATCTTTTTCTTACCAATGTCTTGGAGCCCTTCATTGTCAGATAGATGAACCTTTGGTGATGAGTTGCAGTTAGTTTTCCCCTCTAGTTTGTCATTTGTCTTTTGAGAAATTTTTACTTTAAAAAGTTTTAAAACTTTGTTTATCTTGGCTACCATGCACATAGGAATCATCCAAATACATTTACCTAAAGTAGTATATTTGGTAGCAGCAAATTTTTACCTAAGTTACATGCTTTGCCATGCTGCAAAGTATATAGCTTTATACCTACTGGTAGAATGTCAAGACATGCAGATGTATAGATATTTATGTAGGTTGAAAAACTATCGATTTTGCAAATAAACCTCTGAACTATGGGAGGAAGTATTTTACATTTATTTCATTTCAAATCCTCTACTTTTGTACCTGAATATTTGTCTGGACCAGTAGTTTCCTTTTTATAAAGTATTTGAACTTTTTTTCCTTAATGGTAACTCTATGCAGAGCCCTAAAGAGGAGCTTCTCTGGTTGAAAGCAGGATGTAGGCAGTGCGAGGCTCTAACTCCTCTGCTTTCCCCTTATGCATATGCTTTCTCTTTCCCTTCATCTTACCGTACCTAGTGGTAACTGACTTACTCAGGAGGACCCTAGTACTCTACTAATGCAGTTTCAAAGTCAAGGCTCTATCTCTTAATTCTATGAATAAAGTAATGCCAACTCTTTTTTTTTAATATTGGGAATATTTTTTTTTTTTTTGCTGTGTATCTACAAACCTGTCTAGCCTTGCTTAATGGAAATTCTTCTCTAGGTTTCATCTAAATCACACATTCACTGTAATTATCTCTCTCGCTCTCTTTTTTTTTAATTAGGAATATAAATAAGATCTCTATAGTAATCAGATTCATAACATTTCTAGAGGCTTAGTGGTAAGAAGAATCTCTAAGACTACCACATCAAGCTCCCACCAAAGGAGGAACTGCCTCTCCAGTATGTTTAGCTCAGAGTCACATAGTCTAATCACACAGAATTAATTGCCCCACAAGTAGCTGCTTCCATTTTGTATTTCTTACTATTGGAAAGTTTCTCTCATATTGAATTCCTGTGCCTTCTACTCATTGATCTACCCTTGGTTTTCTAGAGCTACACATAAGATTAATTTTTCTTCAATAAGGACAAATATTTAAAGACAGTTATGACATCCCCTTCCCTATCCCATTCTCCGATTTTCTGTTCCCTGGAGTAAACTTTTATTGTTACTTCTATATCTCAAGTTGGGAAGACCTCTCACATTCCTAGTTACTGTTGTAGACTCACTTCAAGGTGTCAGTCACTCCTTTAAAAGGCAGCAGTTCCAAAAAAACACAATTCTGCATGTGGGGACTGGCCAGTGAAGAGTTCATGGAATGGGTAATCCATCTGGTCTAGATAGTACCTTTTTTGTTTGTTTGTTTTCCTGTTTCATCTTTTCTGAAATCTGAATCATCCAAATTTATCAAGGGGCGATCCATAAAGTTTAGTTCATATGGCCTTAAGACATCCTAGCCTTTGAAACTAGAAGGGTAACTAGTGATTGTTTAGTCCAACTGGTTCACGTTGCAGATGGAGGAAAAGTTTAACAGGACATATAGAGTAGGAGAGCTTTAGGAAAAATTCAGATCTTCCTTAATGGCTACATAATGGAGCATTCAGAAGACCTACAGCCATGTTTTTAACAGTGTACAAAAGAGTCCACGCTCCGCACTCCCGATGCCATATGTGGTAGGCAGAATAATGCCCTCCTAAAGATGTCTATGTCCTAAAAAGTTATGATTTGTGAATATGCTACTTTACATGGCAAAAGGGACTTTACAGATGTGGCTAAGGTTCAAAATCTTGAGATAGAATGATCATCCTAGATTATCCAGGGGGGTCCAAACTAACCACCTGAGTCCCTAAAAGGGGAGAGAACCTTTCCCGGCTGCAGTCAGAGGAGGATGATCAAAGGGAGAAGCACCAGAGATAGGCAACATCACTGGCTTGGAAGGTGCAGCAAGGGGACCAGGAACCAAGGAATGAGGATAATATCTGGAGGTTAAAAAAGGCAAGGAAAGGATTTTCCCAAGATTTCCCATAAAGGGATGCGGCCCTATCAACAATTTCATTTTAACCCAGTCAGACCCATGTTAGACTTCTCACTTATAGAATTCCAAGGTAATAAATGTGTGTTGTATTAAGCCACCAAGTTTGTAATAATTTGTTACAGCAATAATAGAAAAGTAATATACCAGAAAAACCCAAACACTAAGCCAAATGCATTTACAGCTTTTTAAGCCTCAAGCATTAAAGACATGCAGTATGTGTAACATATTATGAAGCCAAATTTGCTTTGTTTGATAGCTATATTCTCATAATGAGCTAGGCCCTTTTAGAAGTTCATTAGTAACTCAGGGTACCATTTAGTCATTATTGCTTCATGGTGTTGTTAGCTGTTATCCTGTTGGTGATAGCCTAAATCTCCTAAGTCACTTCAAGGGAATTGCTCCTGTGCTGGGAAAAGTATCAGGGTAGATTAATATTTTATATTATCATTTCTAGAAAGCTTGTTTGTAAGGTATTTGGGAGCTCTCTCCTGTTTTACACCTGGGTTCACATGGCATTCACTTCCGTAGTAGGGGCCAATTTACACTAAGCAAATATGTTTCTAAACCAAGTTAGAATTCTGTTAATTTAGTAAATTCTGGGGTGCCTGGGTAGCTCAGTTGATTGAGCATTCATTTGGCTCAGATCATGATCTCATGGTTAGTGAGTGAGCTCACATGGGGCTTGCTGCTGATAGGACAGAGCCCACTTTGGATACTCTGTCTCTCTCTTTGCCCCTCCCTGCTCATGTGGGTGTTCCCTCTCTCTCAAAAATAAGTAAACTTTTTTTTTAATTTAGTAAATGCTTGGAAGAGGCTTTTTTTGTTTGTTTGTTTTTCTTTCTGAGAAGTTGGGCACAGTGGAGACTGCTCTGGGGCCTTTTGCCAAATGCGTATCTTTGAAATGCACTGCCACCTAGGTACTTCTCCAGGAGCAGAGACTTGGTTATATTTCAGGACCATGAGGTTCCTTTCAAGGAAAAGAAAAAATACTTCTTACTACATATTGAGTAATTATTTTGTGTTAGATAATGGGCTAGTTTCTGAACATGTATTTCTGTGCCTAATCATCAGAACTATATGAGAAGGATATTATGAAGCGCTGTTTCACAGTTGAGGAAACAGACTCAGTGACAGTGAATCAGTTACTCAGGATTTATAACTGCTTCAATGGGACTCATCCCAGCGCCATTGTGACCCCGAAGTTTGTGCTCATTGTTTCCACGTGCTGCCTCCGTGTACCTGTGCACCTATCATACCAGGTTGGGTGATCACAGCACTACTGTTTTCATCCTTCCACAATCTCTAGAACATGGTGGGGATTCAGCAAAGTTTATTCAATGGGTGGATGAATGAATTAGTAAATTCTTCAAGAATAGAAAGAAGTAATCAAGAATAACTTGTGCTTGGATCTTCACAATAGCATCTGGGAGAGTTGGTATTTAAAAAGAGTCATTATGAAGATATAATTAAGCTACAAGAAAATTAAAGCAAAAAAACCCCCAAACTCTCTATAATATATATAATTTTTTTTAAATATAATTTGTTACACATACATTTTACCCTTTCTCTTCCAATCCTTTAAGCATACCCATGCACACACACACACACACACACACACAATTAGCAATATGTTTTAAAATACCGTGTATACTCCTGTAAGATGGCCAATTCCTTGCCCCTGTCCAGAATACATAATAGGAAGTTTCCTAGGGCAGAAGGAGAGAAAATCTATGCAATAGAGTGGATCCGATTTAGCATTAACTTTGGAGTAGTCCTTGACACGATGCTGAAACACTGAGCTGCTGTAAATTTGGTGTGACAGGCAAGCTTTGGAAATGTTAAAGAAAAAAGTCACTGGACTGAACCTTCCTAAAGCTGTGGTTTTCAAAATGTTTATTTGATTGATTTTTATTAGCAGAAAGCTCCCTTTTTTAGACAGCTTAATCGGAACCTACTTCTATAAAACAGATAAAAGAGGAGGAATTGCTTTGAATAAAGTGGAGATGAGGGACACCAGCCTCCCATGCTCGTTTCCAATGTTCAAGTCACCCTGACTGAAATCCGAGTACTCTGAAAGGCCCAGTGTAAAAACTTCTCTGCTAATAATTTTGTATTTTGCAAAGTTCTTCAGACTACAGTCAACAGAATTTGCTGTAGCATGATTTCTATAATTTGAGTTATATAAATGTATATGGCATTTGCATAAATATTTGCTGTTTCTAAGGTTGTTTATTTTATGAACATATGTACACTGTTTTGTTTTGTTTTGTTTCTGGACATCCCAAGGAGCAAAGTGAGATGGCTGCTCCCAGATAGCTGCATTCTGGTACACACAGATTTTCAGAATGGGGTCCTATTTTTTATGTAATGTGTCTGACACTTAGAATGGGTGAGCACATGGGAGAAGGGATCCTATTGGTTTGTCTTATGGGCAGGAAGTTCTCAGTACATGTTTGTTGGATGGATGGTTGAAGTTAGATTGATTGTTCTGCAGTGAAGAACATCAAGAATCTAGTTCCAGGGGCGCCTGGGTGGCGCAGTCGGTTAAGCGTCCGACTTCAGCCAGGTCACGATCTCGCGGTCCGTGAGTTCGAGCCCCGCGTCGGGCTCTGGGCTGATGGCTCAGAGCCTGGAGCCTGTTTCCGATTCTGTGTCTCCCTCTCTCTCTGCCCCTCCCCCGTTCATGCTCTGTATCTCTCTGTCCCAAAAATAAATAAACGTTGAAAAAAAAAAATTAAAAAAAAAAAAAAGAATCTAGTTCCAGGGTGAGTAAATGCTTTATAAGAAATTATAATTGACATGGTTTTCCTCCCCTTCGTTATTTGTTTGATATTAAGATAAAGTAATAGGGTTTAAGGCAGATTTTTAGCTATAGCGTTCAGGGATGTTGTCTGACTACTAAAAATATGAGACTTCCTTTTGCTAATTTCAACTACTATTTATGGAGCAGCTCCTAAATGTCGAAGAACCATGCAGTGGCTTATTAGGCATGATGTCACTTGGTCCTCACAATAAACTTGACAGGAATTATAATTATTATTCCCATTTACGGAAGAGAAAACAGACTAAGAAGTTAAGTAACGTGTCAAAGTCACCAAGTCTGTAAATGTTAAGGCTGGGATTGGAGGTCAAGTCTTCCTGGCTCTGGAACCTTATGTTCTACAGCTTCCCTGCTGAGTTAATGCATCATTTGTGAAGAATTCAATGTTCTGTTTTGACTGGAGCTATGCTGAGAATTATAATTATGCCAAACATCAGTGAAAGCAAACTCAAGTCAACTCAAAGCGTTCATCTAGTCCTTTATTACAATGAAAATTTATTCTGAATTATCCCAACCATGGGGAAGGACCTAGATCTTAGTGAGCCAAGTACTCTTACCTTTTCTCTCTCTGACATTACACACTCTTTCTGGCATCCGGGCTGTTTCCATTGGATTTTCACACAAATTCTGATACTCCACTTTATGGACCTCACAATTAGACTGCTTGGCAAAGGACATGGTGCCCATGTTTTGAAAACGTAGCTCTATCACTGGGGTTGACTTCCATTTAATCCCTTCGCAGGTAAGAAAAGCATGTGTCTGTGACATGTTTTTGCCAGTCTTTGTGCTGTTTCCATGATGGAACTGCCCCCAAATTGCACAGAAACATAGAAAATGCTTTAACTGCTGTTAGGGCAGGACTGTGATGGCAGTGAAGTACACCTTGGGGAAAGCAAGGGGAAGATGGTGGTGTGTGTTGAAGAGAAATGGCAGCATTACTAAAGAGGTCTCTGAAGTGGCAGCTGCTTGTTGTGCTCTTTGATGCCTGCATGGAAGGTCAGGGGAACGTTATTTAAACAAGTGAACTCCGGAGACTAGTACGTTCCCACAGCCTTACATCATTGTGGAAGTAAACTGTGCCCGCTGGAGCCAAACAAAGCTGGATACTGTCTTTCAGATACTTACTACTGGTGGAACTGGGGCAAAGTTTATCAAGCTAATCTAATAATGAGACTGGTGCCTCTCACATTGTTTAAAACTATCACACTCACAAAGACATCACAGAACAAAGAGAAACTGTACATGTGGACAAGCTAATCCCAGTAAGCATGGCCTTGTTATTTTTTCCTCTTCTTCACCTCTGCAAGAGTCACCCAGATTTCTTTCCTCTGCCTTCACATGTTGAAGAGTGTGTGGGTGGTGAGCAATCTGTTGTGGTGCCTGAGGACTAAAGCTGCATCAGATCGGGCTATGAGAGTGGTGGAAAAAGGCCAGAATCGGAGATGTGGCAGGAGCATTTCACAGGGTGTTTGAAGTCTGGAGCTTTTATTGTCCTTTGCAAAAAGAATAAAAGGTTTCATCTCTGCAGGCATATTGAGCTGTCCTCACATAAAATCTAAATCCAAGTTTGAACGCAAACTCTCCTTGTCTTTTTCCTTCCTCAACCCATCCTCCATTTTATTTTGCCACACTTTGTAATATCTCCTGTCCATCTTGTTTTAAAGAATTCCTCCTAACCGAGGACATCACCTTGACCCTTTGAACCAAACAAATATTTCCAGTGCTCCATGGAATCAGCCTCCTTGCCTGGCTTTGGTCAGCATAAACTCTGCCTGTGGCTATTGTAAGCTCTCTGGATCCCTGGCTTCTCACTCATGACAGGATGAAAAGACAGGGCAGAAAGAGTTCCTTTAACAGAGAAACCTACCATGCTAAAAATAAAGGAACTAAAATGTAATGACTTTCTCCATACAGATCTGCAACATGCTGATGATGGACAACCTGTTTTCATCTCTCTCTCTCTTTTTTAAAGTTTTTGATTGTTCGGGCACTGAGATTGTTGCAACTTATGAAAATTAGTCTATACTCTGTCCCTGTTAGGACCTAACAGACAATTTCCTTAAGGCCCAGAGTTATATGGAATAAAATCACATTTTCAACATGTTTTAAAAAGGAAAATGAAACAGAAGCCAAAGGAGAGATAAATTCTTTTAAGACACAATGCATGCTTTGGTTCTTTAGAAAAATCACTTTAGCAATGATTATGACAGAAATTACCAGAATAACGTGAATAGTGAGAAAGAGGCACTTACCTATTGTAGGATTCATGAAAACAAAACAAAACAAAAAACATTGTGGAAACACCTGTCATGGCATATCCTTTTTAGAAGAAGAGGCCTCATTGTAAATAGAGCATTATAAGTAACTGAAATTCCTCATGGGAATTAATTCTTTAATGATTATTTGGATATGGACATCAGCTTAGAGTTTCTATAGAAAACAGCTGTGTGTTTGAAGTAGACCATCTTAAATCATGAAAAGAAGTGGCCAAGAAAGTAAAACCACGGCCAGAATTGAAAAAAGGCTACTTTTCATTCTTACCAGAGATGGCCAGATATTAAAAGCAAGCAGAACAGGGGCGCCTGGGTGGCGCAGTCGGTTAAGCGTCCGACTTCAGCCAGGTCACGATCTCGCGGTCCGGGAGTTCGAGCCCCGCGTCGGGCTCTGGGCTGATGGCTCAGAGCCTGGAGCCTGTTTCCGATTCTGTGTCTCCCTCTCTCTCTGCCCCTCCCCCGTTCATGCTCTGTCTCTCTCTGTCCCCCCAAAAATAAATAAACGTTGAAAAAAAAATTTTTAAAAGCAAGCAGAACAAAACAATAACAGAGAATAAAGCAAAACAAACAGACAAAATCACTGGGAGAGACAAGAGAGATGATGGAAAATCACTTTTTTGTGGCTACTTTTATTTGTTCCAACACTAAAATATTATCAGGTAGCTGGTAGAAGGAGATAACTCTAGTAAGATATGGTGATAAAGCAAAGGTGGTTTTACTTCTTTGATGGGATAAACTTATAGTGTTGAATTTGTGAAGCATCTGTTTTAATTATTTAAATAATCATTTATTTTCATTTATAAACAGTTAAGATCATTCTTGTACTCTCTCCAAATTCCTGCATCTTTCAACTTTGGGGACCTACTTGTTTTTGAAAGGAAAAAAAAAAGATTAATGTGAAGAGAATAATGGTGAGCTGGTCTTTCTGCAGAGAATTGAGAGGATCTAGGTTCCCTACAACATAAGAACACTAAGGGACAGCTTCTTGACAAAAAGAGAAATAAGAACCTAGTGCAAGTGACTAATGGAAGGGATCATGGGACCTTTCTCCATGGAGTTCCCTACCAGTAGGAACAAGAGGCAAATTGCTAGGATACCTTATGACATCAGCTCCCTGCTGACTAAAGACTGTTGACTCTCCAGGATCTGTTGGTCAGTGTTTTCTTGGTGGGGGTAGAGGGACTTGCCAGAGGTCTTTCCCCTTGTACATCGATTGAAGATCTGATTGAAGATTCTTAAAGTGAAAATACTCCTGAAACTATCCTGTGTCCTCTACAGTCCTATTTTTGCTTTTTTTCAATAAGAAGGGAGAGTGAATTTCTGGACCACCATTATTTACCTGTTACGTTTACATTTCCTTGCTAAAGGGGAGCTGGGAAGGCTGGCTTTCTGAAGGGCTTTCAATCAGCAATTGAATGGATGCATTCTGCTACTGTGTACCCCCTCTAGCACTTGGCTTTTAATTTTTACATCTGAATTATGAAATGCTACCTCCACCAACTACTGCCAGGAGCTGGGAACATTAATATTGATGTCCAGAAAGGTTGGAAGCACAGCCACAGGGTGATTTAGAGATGAGAATTATCAGAGATAGCATCAGAGTAAATAAATCCACTATCTAATAATGTGCTTACCTTTTCACCCCAAATTTTGAAGCAAATTTTTTTAAAGAAGGAGAAAAACCAACATATGATCTGCGCCCACTAAGTCTAGCATAGAAATGTTTCCCTCTTCTCTTCCCACCCACACTCATCTCTCATTATAACACGTGTGATTGGCATGGGCTGAATGCAGCAAGGTGTGTGTTACAGCAGCAAACGATATAAATAGAAAATACAGAGGGACAGGAGAGGGAGGGAAGGGCAGATCTGGGACAGTATATGAGTTCCCTTGCAGTTTTATACTCTGTTATAACCACATCAATGTACAGAAGGCAAACTGGTGCCTGTGATGTTTGGGAACCATCTGCTGAGCCTAAGGCAAATTTCACATTAAAACCCAATTTCAGTTGTGACCTAAAAATAAAGAGAAATGCTGTGGTTCTGAGTGAACTCCACTTTGAAAGTCTTATCTCTACTTTTAGCATTGCGAGGTGAACCTCGGTGGGTACCTAAATGAAACAAAAGCCATGGGAAGCAAACATGGAGCTCTTAGTCCCCCCTCGCCTCTCCAGGATTTGCACAGCTGTGGTCATGTCCACAAACCAGGCTCAAGCACTGATGTGAGGAGTGACTGCAAATCTGCCTGACTGGCTTCTGCTCAGTGGGGCAGAGTGTTGTTTCTTTTCCATTTTCCAACATGATTCCACTTCACCTGGTTTTATTTTCCATCAGGAACAAAGTTAGGAATCCTCATGTAATAGCAGGAAATCCAAGAATACTTTTTTTTTTTTCCCCAGGAAAACCAAAACCAAAAACCAAAAAATGAAGGCCGATGGAAACTTGGTTCTAAATTCTCTTTTAATACTTCTTTTCCTCAGTCCACCTCTTTTCCCTTTTGGGACCAAATAATTGTAGATTACAATGTTTCTGACTTTGAAAGAAAGGTTCTACCATGTTGAGGAGATAAATACAAAGCTATAGAAACTATATAAACATTCTGTAACACTATAGCTTGAATAAGTTAGTAATTAGATGTAGACATGCAAAAGTCTTTAGAATGCAGGTAGAATCAGAAATACCTTCCTAGGGAAGGTAAGCAACTTAAAGAATGCCGTGGACATGACTTAATGACACAAAATGGAAGACATGAGCATCATGTGTGAACCTACCATCACTACCAAAACTTCTTGGTGTTCGCATCGCTACAGTGCGTAAAAGAAGGCTGCAGACCCTAGTTCATTCTCTCTTTCACTTAAACTGCAGAGCAGCAGCAAAATCAAGTGGCTGAAATGATTGTAGATGTTCCTATTAGTAGCTCATCACAACCTACTTTAGTACCTGCAGGAAGAACCTTGACAGATTTCCCTCTAAACCATTGCTTCCCAAACTTTACTCTGTGAATTACTGGGGAATCATGTTAAAATGCAGATTCCAATTCATTAGATTTGGGGTAGGGGCTGAGCACCTGCATTTTTAATAAGCTGCAACGTGATGCTGATACTGCTGATCTGTAGATCACACTTTGAAAAGCACAAGTATAGGACAGACAGTGAATCCCTTTATATAGCTTTGAAAATATCCACATCAGAGGAGGCTGTGTATGTGTTTATGCGTATGTGCGCACATATGCATGTGTTAAGCTAGTGGTGGTGACGGGAGTACTAAAATTGTGAAGCCAAATGTCTTCTGAAAGCATAAACTGGCTTGGGAGAACTGTACATGGAGTCTATAGCATTTGGCATCCCAGTTCCTTATTAAACAATGTCATTTCATTTTGGTCAAAGCCTGAAGTTTTGTACGAGGGTATCTACGACTCTTTCATTATTCTTTTTCCCCCTGAAATCTCAGTAGAGAAAAACTGGGATTGCATTATTAGAGGAATTATGAGTCAGAATTCTATTTCCTCTTCTGTAGAAATAAAAATGTGTTCCAAACCCCTTCAGGATTCACCGCTGTGTGTTAGGTGCAGTTTCTGCAAAGCTACTTCAGTCAAGGTCTTTCACAAATCTATATAGGCCTAATCGCAAGGGATTCTGTTTTAACAGCTCTTTCAGTCTGGCTGCTAAGCTTTTATAGGAGTTTATTTCACAGAATAGCATTTTTGTTGCTTTTCTACCGTTTCAGCATTCCATGTTTAAACAAGGACTTTTTGAACACCTATTTTGTGCAAAAAAAAAAAAAAAAAAAAAAAAAAAAAAAAAAGCACCTGGAGACTAGAAAGATGCATAAAACCTGGTCAGGCAGACCCGGCTTCAAATTCCAGTTCCATCATGTACGAACCACATGACTCTAGGCAAGTTTATATAGCCTAGGCCTCATTGTCTCATCTGTAAAGTGGGGATCATAAATAATGCCCATTTAGGGTGGGGTATGGGTTATGTAGATGATGGGGATTAAGGAGGGCAGTTGTGACGAGTACAGGGTGGTGTATGGAACAGTTGAATTACTCTATTGTATACCTTAAACTAATATCACACTTAACTGGAAAGGAAAAATAACAATGCCTATTTATATGTAAGGATCACACAATATAATGTATATAAAATCTTCCACATGGGATCTGTAAGGACTGAAAAAAAAAATTAGTGCTGGTGACAATTACATTATTATGTACCTAAACTGAAGACTAGCAAAGATCTGGCACTAGATCCTGAATTCTATAAATGTTACAGTACCTCATTGTATAAAACATATTCTGTGATATAAATAGTCTCCTTTATAGAGTGTATGTGTGAGTGTTCATGTGTGTTTTCTATAGTCTATAGAAACTGACATGTAGTGTTACAACTTTAGTTAATATTAAGTGCAAGAATTTTATTTGAGAAGAGAAATGGGGAAGGGGAAGGCTTAGATTTTTGAAATAATTAATGTGCTAAGAGGAGCTCCTAGAAAGTTGGAACACTTGCATTATTGAGGTCTTACTTCATTCTTTATTTCTTTCTATACTTAGGCAAAAAAAAAAAAAAAAAAAAGCATGTTGATATTCAAGTAGCAAATGTTTGTTTTGGTCTTATTAACCTAAACTAATTAAAGAAGAGGGAATTCCTAAGGTGAGGTATGCAGCCTGGTGAAGGAGCCCGAGAGCACAGGGACCATGTTCATCCTGCCTTATTATCTCCAGTATCTAGCATATGGTGCCAGAACTACATTTATTGAAATGAGTTGAACTAGATATCTCACTCATGGTTAAAACATTTATTTTATAGGGGGTGGGGAGACCTGTATTTCTCCATATAACCTTTGAAATGATTTAAAGTTAAAAGAAGTCTTAAGACACAGCAGAGAAAGCTCACTTAGGCTTTATGAGGTAGCATTTTTGTCACGGGAGGGACGGCTAAAAATGGGGCACATGAGTGGGCCAGGACTGCTTTTTGTGATTAGAGCACAGAAGAACATTTGTGGGCTACATGAGTTAGCAATGTCAGCAACTGCTTAGGAGACAAATGCAATAATACAGGCTTCTAGAAAATCTCCACTGGGTGTGTGCACTTGGACAAATTATTTTACCTTTTTTGGGTTTCGGTTTTTCTCTGTGTTAAATGAGAGGATTGCATTAAAATATACACAATTTAATTCTATCTCTACCATTAAATAATTGTCATTATTTTATCTTCTATTGAGCAAAGCAATTTGGCATTTAAAACTTCTGTCTTCAGGGTGCCTGGGTAGCTCAGTCAGTTAAGCATCCTACTCTTGGTTACAGCTCAGGTCATGATCTCTTTGTTTCATGAGTTCAAGCCCCACATCAGGCTCTGCACTGTCAGCACAGAGCCTACTTGGGATTTTCTGTCTCCTCTCTCTCTCTCTGCCCCTCCTCAACTCACACTCTCTTTCTCTCTCAAAATAAATATGTTTAAAAAAAAAAGAAAAAGAAAACTTCTATCCTTAAATTATTTTTTGAGTCTTAAATGCAGTAACTGTTAAAAATAGTGGATGACAATCCCCAAAGGCAAGGGAATTAAAAGCAAAAGTGAATTACTGGGACCTTATGAAGATAAAAAGCTTCTGCACAGCAAAGGAAACAACCAACAAAACTAAAAGGCAACCAACGGAATGGGAAAAGATATTTGCAAATGACATATCGGACAAAGGGCTAGTATCTAAAATCTATAAAGAGCTCACCAAACTCCACACCCAAAAAACAAATAACCCAGTGAAGAAATGGGCAGAAAACATGAATAGACACTTCTCTAAAGAAGACATCCAGATGGCCAACAGGCACATGAAAAGATGTTCAGCGTCGCTCCTTATCAGGGAAATACAAATCAAAACCACACTGAGGTATCACCTCACGCCAGTCAGAGTGGCCAAAATGAACAAATCAGGAGACTATAGATGCTGGAGAGGATGTGGAGAAACGGGAACCCTCTTGCACTGTTGGTGGGAATGCAAATTGGTGCAGCCGCTCTGGAAAGCAGTGTGGAGGTTCCTCAGAAAATTAAAAATAGACCTACCCTATGACCCAGCAATAGCACTGCTAGGAATTTACCCAAGGGATACAGGAGTACTGATGCATAGGGGCACTTGTACCCCAATGTTCATAGCAGCACTCTCAACAATAGCCAAATTATGGAAAGAGCCTAAATGTCCATCAACTGATGAATGGATAAAGAAATTGTGGTTTATATACACAATGGAGTACTACGTGGCAATGAGAAAAAATGAAATATGGCCTTTTGTAGCAACGTGGATGGAACTGGAGAGTGTGATGCTAAGTGAAATAAGCCATACAGAGAAAGAGAGATACCATATGGTTTCACTCTTATGTGGATCCTGAGAAACTTAACAGGAACCCATGGGGGAGGGGAAGGAAAAAAAAAAAAAAAAAAAAAAAAAGGACGTTAGAGTGGGAGAGAGCCAAAGCATAAGAGACTGTTAAAAACTGAGAACAAACTGAGGGTTGATGGGGGGTGGGAGGGAGGGGAGGGTGGGTGATGGGTATTGAGGAGGGCACCTTTTGGGATGAGCACTGGGTGTTGAATGGAAACCAATTTGTCAATAAATTTCATATATAAAAAAAAAATAGTGGATGACACTTGTGGATACTATTATTATTTTTCCATTTTACAGAGGAGGAAACACAGATAGGTAAGATGTGCAGGGCCATATAGCTAGGAAGGGGTGAAGTCAGAATTGGAATATGAAGCAGTTTGGTTTAGACACTACACTTTGAATCTGTGTTCAGGGTTCATACCTAAGTTTTTCATGCTGATGGGTGGATAAGTCAAGACATGAAAACATAATTCAGCCCAATTTTCCCCAGAGGTGCCAAGTAGATCAATGTGGTCTCAGTAGAATACAGGTGCTAGGACATAAGGAGAAATGATAGAGTGATGCCAAAGAGAACAATGGCAACTATGGAGATGAGAACATGGTGGAAACAATAGAAGTTTCTCATGAGGCAGAACTGAACTCTAAATACTAGTTTTGTCGCTTCCCAGATGTCGGGTCTTGCAAGGGTCATTTAACTGCATCTCAGTCCTTCATCTGTAAACGAATCATAATATTATAAACTTCTCAGGATTATTGTGAGGGTTAAATGAGATTATATACATTACAGCATCTAGCACCTCTACCCTGGGGGCATGGGGAGGTCATGGGACAATCATGAAGATTCACAAGGGTAGAAATTAGATGTGCAAAATAGGTTCCACCACATATCTTAGAACATATTTGTTGTTGTCATCCTTTGGAGGCCTGGTCTAAGAGAGCCCCCTCCCTCCATCTGTATTATAAACCCCTTGAAAACAAAGGCAGGTCTGTCTGTCGTGGTTTGTGTCTGCACAATAGCCAGGTGGTACCAGGTGCGTGGGGGCAAGACTTAATGAATGCTTCATGAGTGATGTTTGGATGGTATCCCCATAGCAGTGTGTATCAGAATCGAGAGAGAGTGGGAGAAGGGAGATGAGCTGGGAGGGTGCTGAGAACGAGAGAAACATTTCCATTTTAAACCTACCAAGTCAGCAGTTCAGAGTATGTATTGATTTGCTTTTTAAAAAGAATATTAATTTCCCTTTTAAAATGTGGGTGAAAGACTAAACAAATTGGACCTTGGATTTATTTACTAAGATGCAGTCCCTGATTATTCTCCCCTTTAAATCATTCCCCTGCCATACTGCAGGCCCTTCCAAACATTAATATTAATGTTTCCTTGCTTCTGGTCGAGGCTGGGGAAAGTGACATTTCAGAATTCAGATGTAGGAGTGAAAAGGGCCTCGCAATTTCAAATCCAGTGTCTGTACTGTGCCGTGAGGGGAAAAGGAAAATTAGAGTATACAAAAAGGATTTGAAAATTAATAATATGCTTTTAAGATGATTAATCCCCTGTGAGAATATTCTAGATTTCTACTTGGGTAAAAGGATGCTTAATGTCCAGTTTCAGTTCTGGTCCCACTTCTGTTTTGTGTGAACACAGATTTAATGCTGGTTTTGGTTGAATTTATTCTTTTGTCCATTCATTCAACAAATATTTATTGAGTGCCTGGTGTTCGCCAAACCAAAGATGGTCAATAAGTATTTATTGGCAGGACAGCCAAGCCCCTGTCCTCAGGCACAATTTGGAATCTGTTCCTCTCAGTCCCAGAGGAACCAGAAATACAAGGTCAAACTATAATTAATTCATCCAACTGAAGATAATTGAGTACCAACATAAATCAGGTGCTGTGCTGAGTACTGGTGTTATATGCCAGTGAATGACACTGGATCCCTCTGAGGGGGCTATCAGTCTCATGAAGGCAACAGATTCACAAAAAGAAAACAGAGGGTGATAAAGGGTGTCCAGGAGAGTAGCAGCAGTTAGCTAGGGGAAGACCAGGGAAGCCAGGAGGGGAAAGAGTGTGTAGAGAGTGGCAACAGAATGAAAACAGAAGTGAGCACCTAAGCGTGAGAGTTGAATGTGGACACCAGAGTCAAGTAACCCAAGTGGTAGAAAGATGAGCAATGTCTGAAATGTGCAAACCTCATATTGCCACATCAAAAAACTGGGACTGGATCCCTAATTGCAGGATGAGGTCCTTCTCCAGTGCTGAGTGCAGGAATCAAGCTCATCCTGCTTTCTTTCGGTTCCCTCACTGCCTAGTACAGGCTGAATAAGTATGCAGGGGGGAAAGAAGGGTTTGGAGAAGCTGGTGTGTGAGGGAGTGGGGTGGTGATGACCTGAGCTGGTTTCTCATGCAGAAAAAGTACTCTGGCTCATAGGGAACAAAACTGGGGCTCGTGAGCTTGTTAGAGGACCAGTGGATGATACTAGCAAGAAAATACGGTTGTGTGAATGAGGACAGTGGCAGTAAGCATGGGGTTTTCTGCCCATTGGGAATAGGAACACATTCTGCAGTCTTCTGTGTAGTTTCCATATGTTTAGCTTATATATATAGTCAAGTTAGCTAACATACAGTGTATACAGTGTGTTCTTGGTTTTGGGATAGATTCCCATGATTCATCTCTTACATACAACACTCAGTGCTCATCCCCACAAGTGCCCTCCTCAATGCCCATTACCTATTTGCCCCCTCCCCCATAGATTTTTTGTTTTTGATTTTTGTTTGCTTGTTGGTTGGTTGGCCTTTTGCAGAGTTCTCAAATTTTTCTTTCTTTTTTTCTCCTTTCCCCTTAAATAATTCCCACACATCCAAAATGTGCTTATTTGGTCCCCATATCAGTGTCAGGCACCCAGCACACACTCTCAAGGCAAGTTGTGTTTTAGTATTGAGCATTATCTTGAAGTATTTACTCTTCGATTCCACAAACATTCCCCTCTTAATGTATCTCCTTTAGATAATCGCTATTAGCTTGATATTGAGCGTTGTTAGAAGTGCTAGCTAACACTATGATCTTTAAGTCCCAAATCTATATGAACAAAACTCTTCATTAGGGCTTGCTTTTCTCCAGTATGGTCTGCTTCCTAGTTGCAGAAACGACTGAGTGGCAGGACACCTCCCTACCCTTCTCATGTCCTGCCTCTGTCTTCTCTTTGTTGGCATATTTCCCACTGATAAAGTCAGCATTCTTAGCACCCTCTGGCAATGACAGGGGTATTTCAGACTCCTTGCAGTGGAAAGGTACTTCCTGTGTGAAGTCAAAGTTAACAATGATTTCCACCTTTCAGCTCACCATGAAGTTTTCTATGTAAACCTATTATAAAATGTTCCTGGAGGCAGTTGAAGCAAACTATTAGTTCTGTGAAGGAGGAAAAAAAAAAAAAAAAAAAAAACAAAAAAGAAGTTCTATGGGAGCTTAGCAGAGAGTCTTGAAAGTATCTCCCTCAAATAAGTTTTAATCTCTCCAAAAAATTAAATATTTATGTAGATGTGTCTGTAATGAGGCCATGCTAATTCCGGCTGTGAGCTGATGAGCTTTCCTTAAGCGAGGAGAGAGATCATAAGACACCACAAAGAAGTGTTTCTTTCTTCCTTCAGTGGCTGCGCCAGAGGTCTGACCAATTCCCTCTCCCGTTGTCATTGGATGACATCCCCCAAGAGATGAGTAGCCAGATCTGTGTCTGGATTATAGGCAGGAGGAGGGCAGAAGAGGTGGAAAAGCCTGAGGATGAGGTAGGGCCGGTGGGCAGTGCCATCCGCCTTGTCACTGAGTGACAGAGGCCAACAATTTTCTCGACATGATTAGTACAGGAAAGCAAATTAAACAGTTATTAAAGGGAGGCAGTGAATTGGTACCTGGCAGTAGGCTGTAAGAAGATCTGTCAGTCTTCTTTATTAATTGAAAAAACTGCCTTCAGGGGAATCCTTTCTAAGCATGTTTACTTAGCAAGTAACCTATCATTGTTATTAGCAGTAACTTAATAATAACAATAATAATAATAATGATAATAGCAAATATTTTCTCTGGAATGATAAATCTTGGAGGGTATTATTATTTTGCTATTATTATTGCTCTTAGTGTGAGAAATGTGTCTCAGGCAGGGCTCTAATTCCCAATTTTATGAGTACTATATATTCTTATACTTAGGCAAACAGATTTTGTTTACGAAGGACACTCCCCCCTCCCTGCATTACTACTCTGGAGCTTAACTGTTTCTAAGACAAGCGTGCCAGTCTGAGAAGAGGGTGTTATATGCCATCAGTGGAATTTTACATTTTCAAATAATGAGCAAGGGAGCTGCAATGTTCCTGAATGCTCAACGGCATATAAGCTTGGATTTTGAGTTTTCTTTCATTTACTTCATCCAGGCATAAGCTGGACAATGATTAGCTATATTGTGGCAGGGATGTCAGTGTCAGATAAGAAAATGGACTCTCCTTTAGCGTTCCTTCTAACCCTGAAAATCAACAGTTCTGTGTTTGATGATGCTATACAAAGAATGCCCAAATGATCAAGAGAAACCTGTGCCACTTCTGGGAAAATAGCACTGCTGGATTCCTGCTTCAAATAATTATAAGGAGAACTTCTTTTTCTGAGCTCCCTAACCCTTGGCCAGTGAGGGCAATGTCAGGAACACTCCATCAAATCTAATGTTTGGGTTAAGGAAAAAAAGTGAAGGATTATTTTCTTGCTACTTATGATGTTCTGTGAACATCTCAGGTAGAATACAGACCTGAGATATGCCTATTAGTCAACTGAGACTCACTCCTAGCAGCTGAGGTCCAGAGTGGACTGAAAAGAAAATTTAGGCAGGAGTGTTTTTGTCTCTTTTCATCCCATCTCCTCGCTCTTTCGTGCACACACATACACACTCACACGCACTCTCATGCACACACATGATTTCGCTCTTTGTTTTCTACACTTTTCTCACTATTTGTCTCCAAGGAAAAGTTCTTTATCCCAGTTTGTACACCACTTCCTTCCTTGTCCTTTGTCAATAAAAGGAAGCACCTTCTAGACCAGTGCTTCTCAGTTTTATTTCAACATTAGTGTGTCTATGAATCACTGTGGATTTTGTCAAAATGCAGGTTTTAATTCAGTGCATCCTGGGTGGGACTTGACATTGTGAATTTCTAGCAAACCCTTAGATGATGGAGATGCTTTATCAGTGGAGCACACTCAAAGCAGGAAGGATCTAAACCAGCCTGCTTGTCTTGTTTACTTTGTCCTTCCTAAAGAGTAACTAAGGAATAACATAATCTTCTTCCTCTCTCTCCTGGCCTCCACCAGAAGTGGAGTAAGAGGGACAGCTACAGGGCTGAGTATAAATGATTCACACCACAGGGAGATAACAGTGAAATGGGACACTGCCTCTTTTCTCTTGCCTGACAAGTATTCTGACTTGCAGTGGCCAGAGGCAGAGAACGGTTCAGAATCATATTCGTCCAGTAACCAAAACTGTTGGTGAAAGTGGATAAAAGCTCTAAAGACTTGAGACTTGAGATAAACCCACATATCTGAAATGTCATATTGGCCAAAGATCTCAAGGCATATATTTTTTAAGTTTATTTATTTATTTTGAGAGAGAGAGAAAAAGAGAGAGAATGGGAGAGAACAAGCAGAGGGAGAGAGAATCTCAAGCAGGTTCCACTCAGCTTGGAGCCTGCTTGTGATGTGGGACCAATTCCCATTCAGTGAGATCATGACCTGAGCCGAAATCAGGAGTTAGGTGCTTAACTGACTGAGCCACCAGGCATCCCTCAAGGCATATGTTTTCTTTATTTTATTTTATTTTATTTTATTTTATTTTATTTTATTTTATTTTTTAATGTTTATTAATTTATTGAGAGCTAGTGTGTGAGAGGGGGAGAGGGCTAGAGAGAGAGAGAGACACAGAATCCGAAGCAGGCTCTGCGCTGTCAGCACCGAGCCTGATGCAGGGGCTCGAACCTATGAATTGTGAGATCATGACCTGAGCCTCAGTTGGATGCTTAACCACCTGAGCCACCCCCAAGGCATGTGTTTTCTTATGCGTTTAAGAAGCAATCCTTGGGGCGCCTGGGTGGCTCAGTCAGTTGAGCGTCCGACTTCAGCCCAGGTCACGATCTCGCGGTCCGTGAGTTCGAGCCCCACGTCGGGCTCTGGGCTGATGGCTCGGAGCCTGGAGCCTGCTTCCGATTCTGTGTCTCCCTCTCTCTCTGCCCCTCCCCTGTTCATGCTCTGTCTCTCTCTGTCTCAAAAATAAATAAACGTATAAAAAATTTTTTTTAATAAAATAAAAAAAAATAAAATAAAAATAAAAAAAAAAGAAGCAATCCTTTGTAAAACACTTACCACCAACTTATAGGAAATTTGACAGTGGTTGGTATGTTTTACCCTATAATTTTATTTTTATACCATCTTAAATTTCTTATTTGCAAGGCACACTAAAGAACTGTAGAGAATTAGAGAAATAAAGGTGGAAAGGGAGGAGCAAAATTGTGCTAGTTAGGTTTAAATTACCACTCTGAGTGGTGAGAAGGAGGGGTAAGGGATATAATGTTTGACTCCAGAAATTCAGGGATGGCAATTCTATGGTTTATAGTGAAAACTCAATGAAGGGCTAACTCAGGAAAAAGAAGATGGAAATAAGGAATATAGGAGGTTGGAGAAAGTTCACAGAGAGGTAGAATTGAAGATATATTCTAAAGGAGATGAGGGAGAAGGGAGTAATCTGATATAGAATACCAGATGCTTTGCCTGATAGTGTTCAACTCGCCTGGTAAAAAAGAGTGACCAGGCTAAAGAAAGGAATTTCTATTTTGAATGATACACTTCTATACATAATATTCTGTTTTGGTAAAATATGTTGAGGGCAAGAATTTCATCTATTTATCTCTGAGTCTTTCTCTCTGACTTTAAGAGACAGAGCCTAGCATGGAACTAGAGCCTAGCATGGAACTTTACACATAAATAGATGCCTAATAAGTGTTGAGTGCAAGGATGGATAAATGAAGGGTAAGATATCATCAAAATTCTTAGTTGTGACCGAATCTCAATGTATAGAGTATTATTTAAGAGACAGATTTTGGGGCACCTGGTTGGCTCAGTCAGTTAAGCTTCCAACTTCAGCTCAGGTCATGATCTCACGGCTTATGGGTTCAAGCCCTGCATCAGGCTCTGTGCTGACAGCTCAGAGCCTGCAACCTGCTTCAGATTCTGTCTCTCTCTCTCTCTCTGCTCCTCACCTTCTCACTCTATGTCTCTCAAATAGGTAGATAGGAAGCAGATAGATATTAAAATATATAATGTAACACAATTTAATCTGTATCTTGATTTGATAAGAGTGGGAGTGAGTAGGAAAATAAGGACAGGGATAGTTATCTCTTTAATACTGGTGCTTTATTGATGATCACAACCAGCAAGGAAGTCAAAAAGAGGATTCTTCCATTCCTGTGGAAATAACAAGGAAGGGAACAACATCTGGTCCTTTCTTTCTCAATTTTCAATGAGGAAAAAAAAAACTACACATGTCTACTATGCATCCCTTCAAAGACTTTGACATTCCATGATCCTGACATAAGTTGTGGGATAGGGAAATTTTATGAACTTGTTTGAGGTGGAGAAATCAGAAGGCAAAGACTCTTGCTAACTGTGAGTCTCCTGCCCATCTTCCCATCCCTAATAAGAACCAGGGAACAGTAAAGGCATCACTCAGGAAAGAACACTAGCAGGAATGGGGACAAATCTCAGCATGTCCCTTTTTCCAGGGACCCTCAGTGCCCCCTTGGATTTCAGCCACAAAAATATAATGCATTTCAGCATAAACCTGTAACAGAGATCAATTGTTATCAACCAGATGACAGCTGAGAGAGGGGACTCTGGGGAGACACTCCAAATCTCCCTTGAGACGTCAGATTTGGGTTCACATCCTGAAAGAAGATGTAAGTGCTTTTCTTTGTGACCCAAAGAATCTTTGTAATGTTCCACATGCTAACTAGTATGTTTTTCTAAGTTTCTGTTTTTTCGTATTTCTTTGCATCTCACACATTACCATTCCAATAATCCCTCCAACAACTTAGTTTTCCTAATCTGTCCAATTAGTAATATATGTAAAGACATTTGTGAGACGAAAGCCCACATCTTCCTGCCTGCTCTCCTTCATACTTGAACATTAGGTCCAGTACAGATCATCAACATAGTGCCCCCTCTGAGGTGCTTTGAGTGAGGTCTCAGCAAAAACACACGTTTGATTGCTTACGGGAACAGGGTTAATTGCCAAACTCAGTGCTTACACGCACAGACAGGCAAGCATGCCTTGCCAGCTTACAAATACACGAAAATCAAATTACCCAGCTAATAGGCTAGATGTGGTTTGGGTTTTTATCCTCCTTTTACTAACATTCACCCACAGAGGGAAGGGTTAAAGATGGGACAGTCAGCTCACACTGAACATATCCTTTTTGATTCTAGAGTGTTTTTAGCTTCATTTGTAACATTTCTTGTTTATTTCATTTTCTTTGTTTGCAGGCTTGGGAAATTAGTCATTTTCTCAGAGAAAATCAGATAGTGGATATAAATCATTTGATCTCTAGGGCATTCATTTTAAACCATCTCAAAGTTCTCACTTCCCAAAGTTCTTATCATCTACTGACTGAGGAAAGAATAGATGGCTACCCTCTTCTTGCAGATAGACAGTTATTCACATAATTTAAAACCCTACCAGACAAGTAATTATACATCATCTCCCCCAAGGTATCTTCTACCGAGAAGGCAGATGACAGGGGATGTTTCATATGAGATGGTGAAAGGGGGCCAGGGTCCTACATTGAGAACTATGTCCTGCTGTCTTTACTCACAAAGGAAAAAAGTGCTTTCATCAGAGATTTCACCTAGCAAGTGGACTCTATAGATGAATGGAAGGGATGGATAATGTATTCATACCTCCTTAAAACACAATTCTAAAACAACGTGGCAAAAAGCATAAAATAGCAGGGATGTATGGCAACTACTTGAAAAATTAGAATGATTTATATTACCATAGCATCTACTAAAGTCATATAACCTCTCTGAGCCAAATATTAAGTATTTTTCATTAGTAGGGTAGAGAAAAATAATAATGCTATTCTCCAAGTTTTGGGTTTTTTAAAAAAAAAAAAAACTTTTTTGAGGCATGGGTAATTAAATTATATTCACTCAGTGACTTGAACATACCAAGTATTTACTAAACATTCATCATCATCATTATTTTATTTTGTGAAGTTTTAGAATATGGACTCTTAACCTTTCACTACCAAGTTCATGTTGTTATGTTTTTGTTCTGTGTTTTGTGTTGTTTTGTTTTTGTTTTTTGTGTGTGTTTGTTTTTTAATCAAGGTCCTACGTTTGGGAATATTTTCATATCAAAAATATTGTATTAATCATGTAATAATTAACTTCTCCTATTTTTAACTGAAGATACAGCTATCAATTATAGCTTCAGATTTTTTTTTTAAATTTTTTTTAACGTTTATTTATTTTTGAGACAGAGAGAGACAGAGCATGAACGGGGGAGGGTCAGAGAGAGGGAGACACAGAATCTGAAACAGGCTCATGGCTCTGAGCTGTCAGCACAGAGCCCGAAGCGGAGCTCGAACTCACGGACTGCGAGATCGTGACCTGAGCCGGTTGGAGGCTTAACCGACTGAGCCACCCAGGCGCCCCATAGCTTCAGATGTTTTTGATAGCAAGATGTTTTAACACACTGAGTTCGTATTCCAGTTCAAAGTGAAGAGGATGATATTTTAACTAAAACATGTTAAACCATGTAGTCTCATCTTAGATGAATATGAGCTGATTAGTAAAAATATCTCAAGGACCTAGGTGTTCGGAGTCCCTGGGCAAGGACGCATGTCTGCAAAGTCATTTTTACAACTAAAGCTCTATGATGCTGTGGTTGAAGATTCTCGGCTGCTATGTAAGGCTGGCCAAGCTAAGGATATATAGTGTAATTTCAGGGACATCGGAGGGTATTTATACCCTTTCCCAAATCCCATCAATTGGATGTCGCCTGTAATTTAGCTATAACTTCAGAAGCAGGATCACAATTAATGCAAGAATAATAGAAGAAACAATATTTTAATCGACTATTCAGTTAACATTTATTGTAGGTCAACTATATGCAGCCATTTGCATATATTATAAATGAAATATTTAAGCTGGGGCAGAAAAACGTGAGGGAAAAAATCTTTGAGCTGTGTTTGCCTGAGTGCTAAAGGGCAATGAAGAAAAACTCAAAATGAGTTGAGGATGGCACATGGAGCCAATTTTCTTTGAAGTGACCAAGGTTCAAAACCTAGGGATCAAGTAATCAAGGACTGAAGAGTACAAATTTGTACTTGGGACTGATTTTGTCAAAATGGTCTCTTTCTAATCTGTGCGTATAGGACATTGTAAGAGGGACCCTCATCTGCTTTTTGAAACATGACATGCAACTTTAACATAGCAGGCCACATAAGTTAGAGCAGAGTTCCTCTCATCTCGTTGATGAGGCAGGGCACCAGGACCAACTCCAGCCATCTGCTGTCCTTCGGAACCCCAAAAGGTCCTGGAGCTAATGCAGCTCTGTAGCACTGGAAGTATGAATGAACAAAAAAGGAGGTGACCCCTAATTCTTGTCTCTGCACACAGTAGGAGCTATGGATAGAATGGTGGAACAAAGAGTCTACTCCTGACTCTCACTGGTGGCAAAGACAGCTCTTCTTATGACAGGTGCTCTCTTAGGTGCCTATCATGGGAGGAAGAGGTGAGGCTCAAACCCCAACTCCTGTGTGGAGGAGGCATCATAGGGGCTGATGCCCCTTACACGATGACGGATCATGAGTTAAAAGCTCAGTCAAAATATGTTCTTGAAACAGCCCAAACACGTAGTTTCCCTGCATTTGAGAGAAAAAGCTTCTGTACATATATCTATCTACCCATGCCTTTTGCAAGGTTCTCAAGGACAGGTTTGTGTTTGGGGAGGTTTTGTTTTGTTTTCTTTTCATCATAAACTGTCTTTTATTCCTTTTTTTTCTTATACTTTTGAGTGCTTTATTTCCAAGCATACAGAAAACATTTCAAAGCACTGTGTACCGAGTTAAATATGGGTGTCTGCCTTTCACCACTTTCTCTTGCTTTCGCCATGTCCTAGGAGAAACACACTTGCATCAGCATATGATTAGCCCAATGTGAAGCACCCCAGTAAGCTATGTGCAAAGGACAGAGGAGGAAAGGATTATTAACTCTACCAGAGGGGGCAGGAGTCAGGAGATATGTCAGAGAGGAGGTGTTCGCTGAAAAGAGGCTGAGCAAAAGTTTGCAAGGAAGATGAGGAGAGGTGGCAAAGGTAGAGCATCAAGATGCATGGGGTATTTTTAGAACTTCTAATAATCTGGTGTCTTCCCCCTATACACTGCTTATAGTGATACTTCTGAAGGTAAATGCTATAAAAGAGGTGGAGATCTGGTTAGGGAAGACTTTGTATACAGTGCTGTCTAATTGTATTATCCAAATGATAAAGTAGATAAAGTAGGACTGGTGTGGGCTGAATTGTGTCCCTCTCAAATTCTATGTTGAAACCCTAATCCCCAGTACCTCGGGATATGACTGTAATTAGAGACAGGGCCTTTAAAGAGGTGAATAAATGAAAATGAGGCTCTTAGGGTGGGTGCTGATCCCAGACTACAAAGGATCCCAGATTCCTTTTCCTTGTAAGAAAAGGAAGTTATGGGACACCTGGGTGGCTCAGTTGGTTAAACATCTGACTTTGGCTCGGGTCATGATGTGGCAGTTCCTGAGTTTGAGCCCCAAGTCAGGTTCTGTGCTGACAGCTGAGAGCCTGGAGCCTGCTTCAGATTGTGTGTCTCCCTCTCTCTCTACCCCTCCCCCACTCGTGCTCTGTCTCTGTCCCTCTCTCTCTCTCAAAAATAAACAAAAAAAAATTTTTTTAAAGGAAGTTATGACACACAGGGAGACACCAGGAATGTGTGTGCCCCAAAGAAAAGACCTTGTGAAGACACTAGGAGATACCAGGAATATGTGTGCCCAAAGGAAAAGAAGGCAACTGTCTCCAAGTCCAGAAGAGAGGCCCCAGAAGAAACCAGACCTTTGTCCTAGACTTGTATCCCCCAGAGCTTTCTGTGGGGTCACCCAGTCTGTGTGTGACTGTCATTCTATTACAGCCCTAGAAAATTAATACAAGCACCTTTATCTGCAGAAGCCTTTTCAAAGAGAGGATTGGTATGTTCAAATAGGGCCTTTAGAAGTCTAAGTATGTTGATAGTGTGATCCTTTAATTATCTTGATAATCTGAGGTTGTTTTGTTTAACAGTCTCTTTTTTGGGCCATCATAAAAGATAACTTATTTTGTTACTTTGACCAAGAAATCTAGGGGTCTAGAGAGTGAAACCCAGCATACTCAAACCAGTTAGTGCCACATTTATTCAGTAGACCATGCAATATTCCCAAAGGGGGAGAGATGTGATTTTCCTCTGGCAAGAGGAATAAAACTATCAAATCTGTAATAAATAGAAATCCTTTTACCTTTCACACATTTTCATAATTTCCCCTGCTGCTTCAGCTAATTAATTATCAATGCTATTTGTGTTTAGACAAGGGGGTTTGTCTCCTTCACAGCCCATCTGCTTCTTGGTAACCTTGCTGTGAAGTCATTGCAAAGCAGAGTTGCTGATAAAGCTATCATCTCCATGGCAACCCGCTGCTATGTCACAAACACAGGAGTGTGACCTCACTGAAGTTAAAAGGAGAAATCAAACTGGTGTCTGTTGTGTGAAGCGATAAGAGTTTTTAATCAGACACACAGTTTACTTATTTATTTATTTTTCAGAAATACAGGAGAGAAGGATCCTTCTAGAGGAATGTTACTGCAATAACCTTGCTGCTAATTACTCAGTATGAAATGAACATTTTTATGTTAGGAACACAGTATAAATGTATAGCTGCTTATACTTGGGTGACATGTCCTATGAAAATATGCTGTGATTCAGAGAGGTCTTTTCTGGGCAGATTCCTCCTTTCTTCACTTGGCTTTGCATTTATTTCTATTTATTGTCTTAATAATGGCAACAACTAGCATATACTACTTACAACTTGTCAGATCCAGCAACCCATGAGATAGGGACCATTGACTCAATTTTATACATGATGGAACGGAGGCTTAGCAAGGTGGGGGACTTGTTGAAGGGCACTCACACACAGGCGGAGTGGTGGAGGTAGGTGTGGAGCCCTGAACTATGCCTACTAAGCCGGGCTCTTCCCCACTGTGCTGGATACCTGGCTATGTATCATTTACCCCTCAACATAGGCTTTGCTGTAGATTCTTTTTGCTGGAAAGAGTTTACAGAATGAGAATTTAGTTCCATAAAATCTTAGCAGTTGTTAGACAGTGATGAAATTTTAGTAATAAAAGAATTACAGGATATCAGAATTGATTTTGTCTAATTCAGTTTTATAGAGGAGAAAACTTAGTTACTTAGAGGAGAACCTTTACCCAAAGCAACTCAAGGATTATCTGCTGCTACTTTGATCACTTAGAGTTAACAGTTGTTACAAGCTATTCTTGCAAAATTCTGTATCCATCCCACTTTCTCTAGCATGTGGAAATGACTGTGGTAGTGCCCTGGGGGTGGCTACCTGGCTGTGCATCAGAATGTCTCCGGACAGGTCACCCCAAATGCCCAAACAAGGGTGCTTGTTCTGCTCAGACATCTGTAAGATAAAACCTCAGTTCTAACCAGATAACCTCTTGAAATCCCTTCCTGTTTAGACATCCTGGAGCCTGCAATAGGAACAACAAGATAAACAAACAAAAGCCAGCAACAGAAAAGTATAGCATTTTGTTTTAAATGCCAGTTTTGTGATTCCATTTTACTTCCTTGACAGGATAATTTAGGACAAGTCAGAATTCCTTAAAAAAATCAGCTTGAAGTTTTTCCTTAGGGAAAAATAGTACTTCATCTGTTTTATTAACTGGGATTAACTAAGTAGAAATTAAATTAGTAAGAGCCTAATTCAGTGATTTCTCTTTTGTTTACCCCAATGGCTCTAAACAGGTTAGTTTCTTTCACATCCAACTAATGACACCTTTATTTATCCTGCAATCATCCTATGATTGTTTGGTTATACATCTCCTAGCAAAGATGACACTCCTTGTGTGATATTTACCAAGTTGAGAAAGAAAGCAACTTCTCCCTTGCTTATTGCATCCATTTGTAGCACAGCCCATATACTGAGAGGGAATTATGACATATAGCCACAGAGTGTATCTCCTAAGAGAAAGAGCTAGTGAGAAGGTGAATTCTGAAATCGACCCACAGGAACTGTTACCATAAGTTCTGATCAGCCTGTTATTTTCTTCCTTGGATGGCTGGTTAACTAGTTACTCAGTTGTATAACGCAGGCAGTAAATATTGTAACCTGGAAGTGTTGCATCTCTCCAGCTGTCAAAGAGCTAAAGCAACAACATCCATTGAGCATTTGTTGTGTGTGCACGTACTAGAAACTGGTAAGAAAAAACTAAGAGAAGAGTGTATGTGGCAAGGACCCTGTAATTCCTTATAATATATGGGAGGTTGGCAGGTCCCAACAGAAGCCTAATAGCTAAAGGGACACAGAGTCAAAGATTATAGCAATTGTCATGCTTTGGTGTGTTTAGAAGTGCTAGGTGTGGTAATAAAAGATATCAGACAAACGGTGTATTAGGTAGTAATTTTTAAACACATGATTAGAAAGAGCAAATACAAAAATAGCATTATTCTGAGCATTTAGTATGTGCCAGGCACCACGCTGAGAATCGTACATTCTTACTGTCATTTAATCCCTTCAACAAACCTGGGACATAGTCTTAGAGCTAACCCATGAGAGAGAGAATTGAGGTTTGAGGGGTTAAGTGACTTGTGCAGGTCAGTAGGGAATAAATTGGTGAATTTCAGAAACTGTGTATTTCATAACCTGCAAATTTATGACAAATTTATGTCTCCTGGAAAGATCCAATAGGGAAATGGCAAAGATACAACACAGAGATGAGAATAAGTATCCTGTAAGAGATGCTTCAAATTCCCTTTATTCCATTCCCCTCATTTGGATTGACCTAGGCATAGCAGGATAGACTGACCCATACAGCTTTACTGTGATTGCTTCAGATTCATTTTTTTTTTTTTCTCTTGTAACACTAGAGAAAGACATGCCAGCACAGGTTGCTTGAAAGTACTCTCCCTTTTGGAATCTTTCACCTTGAACACACTTACCTTTTAGGAATTAACTGAGTTGAATAGAAAAACTCAGCAGGATTACTATATTGATAGAATTGATAGATTTTATTTTTTACCTACATACCTGGGTACTTAAAACTGCAAGTAGTTTGTAAGCTGCTGTTTAAATATGTTTGCCATTATATAACATCTATAAATCTATAACATTCATATGTTTTCTGATATTAATAATTCACTCAGTCTACTTGCTTATACTGTTGTGTTCTCATTTATCCCTGGTAACACTAGAAAAGGAAAAACAAACAAAAAAAAATGGACAGTTAAGAGACTTCAACCAGCTGTCCTTGTAGCTGAATAAGTTAGATTTGGAAAGATGGGAGTAGAAATTACAGGTTGGCCTTAAAGTTTAGATTATAAATTGGAAGCAACTGGAGGCTCCCAGACATAACTTATCAAGGATGTTGTATAAGAAAAAAAAAAAAAAAAAAAAAAAAAAAAGTGCTGTTGAGCTTTTCTTTAACTATATAAAATCGTAAATAATTTATATTTCTAAAAGAAAAAAGGAGAAATGGGATTGAACTATGCACAGTATTATGTAATTTGGTATTTTTCACATAACACTACAGCTCAGACATAAAGTATACATTATAAATAAATTTATTTCATTCATTTTAATCACAGCATAGTGATTTACTCACTTTATATTTATGGATTTAGATTGTTTCTAGGTTTTGTTTTGTTGGTATGGTTTGTGCTGTTTTGTTTTGCTGCTACAAATAATGTTACAGTGGACCTCTTTATACATATATTTTGCCAAATTGGTGAATATCTCTGTAGAATAAATATCTAGAAGTCCAATTGTCAGGTCAAAGGATAGGTAGATTTACATTTTTATAGATAGTGCCGAAAGCTATACAAAGTGCATCAATTTAAACCTTCAGCAGTGCATATCTAGTGTTTCAATATAATTTTCTTGTGTATTAGGTAATATCAGTGTTTTAAATTTTTACCATTTTGATGTATAAATAAAGCATTTAGGTTAAATTTCTTTATGGGGTGCCTGAGTGGCTCAGTCGGTTAAGCGTCCTACTTCAGCTCAGGCCATGATCTCACGGTTCGTGAATTCAAGCCCCGGTCAGACTCTATGCTGACAGCTCAGAGCCTGGAGTCTGCTTTGGACTCTGTGTCTCCCTCCGTCTGCTCCTCTGCCACTTGCACTCTGTCTCTCGCATTGTCTCAAATAAACATTTTTTTTTTTTTAATTTCTTTAGTTATGACTGAGTTTGAACATTTTCTTATGTTAATTGAGCATTGGTGTTTTTTTGTCTTCCTGTACATTTTTTGTTTTTTGTCATTTTCTCATTTCCTATCAAATTGTCTTAAGATTTTATTTATATAATTGTTTAATATAAAAAGTGTTAGTCCTAGAATATCACATAGGTTAGATATAGTTTTCTCAGTTATCATTTGTGTTTTAACTTGGTTTATGATAATTTGGGGAGTGGGTAGGAGTATGAAATTTTACATAAATTTATCAATTTTTTAATGATTTTTTTTTTTTTTTTTTAGTTTTAATTCTCTACCTCTGGAATTTAAGAGGAAAAAAAAGTCACATATTTTCCTTTTGTCCTTATGTAATACCATTCTTCTTCTCTTTATATGTTTATTAAACCTTCTATTTGGGATTTATTTTCATGTGAGATATAAGAAGGTGATCTAAACTTTTTTTTTTTTTTTTTTAGTCACTAGCCAGTTGTCCCAACAACATTGCTATATAATTTACCTTTTGTTCACCTTTATCGTGTAATAAATTCCCTTAAGCATTTATCTCTGTGTATGATTTCTCTTTGCATTGATCTTCTGATAATCCAGTACAAAGTAATTTAAATATTATAGTTTAATATGTTTTAATATTTAGTAGTGTCAGTTTCCCTTCATTATTATTTTCATAGTTATCCTAACTTTTCTGCATGCTTTCATTTTCCATAAAAAATTTGAAATTATCTTGGTACTTGGATTGAGATTATGCTAATTTCATAGATTAATTTAGTGGGAAATGCTATCATTTCAATGTTGAATCTTTATGTAAGCCTAAATTATGTATTTCCATTTATTCACTTTTAATTCTGTGGGGAACTACACAGAGTATCTTTTTAATATATTCCTTCCTATTTTCTCCATAACCTCTAAGTTCTTAGAGAAAACTATGTTGTTCACCTAATGTCTAATATGTTTTGCTTTTCATTACTCATTCCATTTTCCTGATATCGTTATTTATTTTCTCATTTAACCTTGGAAATTTCAAAATTCTGCCACAGTGAATTAATTCTTCCTAATCCTGGAGACTAGTCTTTTAGATATGGAAGGTGAATGACATAGTATTTGAATAATGACTAATGTGATAAACAGTGTAGAGCGGCTGCCTCTCATTGCTTTTTACTAGTGTACAATCATTACTAGTGCAGGATTGAGTGATTTGGATGAAGTTTACTTAAGGATCACTGTCATTATATATTTATGAATAACTGCAAACACTATTTAGGATAAGCCATTCCCTGAGAATTGACATGCCACATCAGGGACTGGATGATAGAATTCCTAGGCCTGTGTTTATGGCACTAACAATCTGTTTCATAAGCCAGCCTGTGCAAGCTAATGATCATAGTCACTAACCATTCTATTCTCATTTTAATAAAAATTGCAGAGAGAGGAAAGAATAATAAGAGAAAAAAGGTGATAGATGTACTGCATAGGCTATCTGTAAACAAATAAAATCCATTTAGCCTTGTTTGGAGGAACAGCAACAAAAAAAATGTTCAAACCTCTAGTAGCAGCAACAAGACATTGCCATTTATACTCATATAGTGTCCTGTATTCTATCCCTTTTTTGCAAAAGAGGAATAAAGGGTATTCCTGAACAGAGTAATCAAATCCTCTGTTTTTGGTGGTGGTGATGTTGAATTTTAAGGGAGGGGGAGGTTGCCCTCTGAAGCTATTCAAATAGCCTAGTATTCTTTTCCATTACCAGAATGTTTATTTTGTCAGTAACAATTATAGCTACCATGGAAGGTACTGTGATTTTGTGGGACACACAGAGAAACAAAAGATTAACTTAAACTATTGTCACTGAACAGGCTAAACAGCATTCTAAGGGTCAGACATCAACAGTCTGTCTGCTCCCCCAACCCCATCTTACTCTTCCTCAATCTTTGTTCCTATGCCTGTTCCCTACTATCAAGGCCAGCATTATCAACCTTGACACATTACAATACTGTTATTTATGAGAAATTTATATTTGGTTATTGAGATGACCAAAATGTATTTCTTAATATATGTGGTTCTCTCCAAGGTTCCTAGCTCACAGCAATTAAAACCCTTGGAATTTCCGGTGATCAGGGCACTAAAGGTATTTTGTTATGTTAATGAAGGTGTCTTTTGGACCCCACCCAAGCTCTAAGGTTGGTTTCCTGGAGGACCAACCATCTGATTAAAGGATCAGAGAGGGGTTGGAGGTTGAATCAGCCAATAGCCAAAGAGTTAGTCAATTATGACTAAACAATAAAGCCCCATAACACACAAAAGTAATGAGTATGGAGAGCTTCTGGGTTGGTGAACCTGTGGGTAGAGATTGGAGAGAGTGGCTTGTCCTTTTCCTGTACCATATGTATCTCTTAATTTGTTGATTCATATCCTTTATCATATGATTTAATAAGCTGGTAAACCCAGATTTTTTTCCTGAGTTATATGAGCTGCTTTAGCAAATTAAAAGAATCTAAGAAGGACATTATTGGCATTTTTAATCTGTAGCCAGTTGGGCAGAAGCACAGGTAACAGCCCGTGGCTTGCAACTAGTGTGTGGGAGAGGGTAGGAAGGGAGGGGTCATCTTGTAGAACTGAACCCTTAAATTTTGGAATCTGATGCTATTTTCAGCTAGAAAGTGTCAGATTTGAATTGAATTCTTGGACACCAGAAGGGACACCAGAAGGGTATCCGAGAATTACTTGGTGTTGTTGGAGCTGGGTGCCCACACAATGAAATTTGGTCTGGGAACCCTTAAAAGAGAGGCTAATAAGTGGGCTTAGTCATAGAACAAGGTAAATGAAATTCTTTTTGGATATTTACTGGGAGTCTGATCTGTCATAGATTTGCATATTTCCAAAAACAAAGCCAGAGCTGGTTAAAAGTCTGGTGACTTTTGTTATCTGAAACATTGTGATGTAATATCACCTACTAAATGGTTCTCCTGGTGTTGTCTTAGGAAAAAAAGATTGGGAAGGCTGAAGAGATGAGTATCAAACTATGTCCCCTCCAGCCTTTTCTTATTTTACTAATGTAGGATCACCACAGTATCAGGGTAGGAGGAAGGTGGGGGGCCAGGGATACTGAATAAGATGCCCTTACACTACACAAGAATAGTGACATTCTAAACCAGAATGTTTGTGGGCTTTCTGTTGCTGAGGATGGTAAGGAATCTTTTTTGAATGATTACACTGTGTAGTTGTTGAGATGCTAGCTAGCAGGAATGGGAATCTCACATGGAGTTTGTAGTTTCTCAGGAGTAACGAAGAAGCATGTATTTAATTAAAAATGGGAGAAAATACAGAACTATCCATCATAAGGACCCTGGATGAATTGTAAGAATAATTTGGGAGTTGGCAGTCCTCTCTGTTGGACATATGGGGCAAATATTTGGCAATCCTATCTAAGGATATTCCTTTAGAGAACATACAACTCTCTTTTCCCTCACCTGGCAATGCTGTGAGTCTACTTTCTTGGAATCTTGTAGGACCTAAGACTGTATAAAAATGTATTTCAATAACATAAATAATGCAGACATAAACCAGAGAAAAATAGCTTCTGATTGTCCCCTAGCACTGTGCCAGCTAAGTCCCATGATATAGTCTTTAAAATTAGACATTTAAGGAAAGTTAGGCTTAGCAGCCCAGAGCAGACTCCAGGATAACAAGAAAGCTATTACATCACTTTTTAATTCTCCACACAGTGTGATCCTAGACAAATATACCTCATCTCTTTCCTTTTTCACATGTAAGGTGATTGATAAGTACATCTAATCACATTACTAACATCCCATCCATGATTTCCTTTCTTCTTAGAATAAAGGTGGAACTTCTTAAATGGGCCAAAAGGGTCTTGCATACTTATATAGTCAGGTTTCTACCAATATCTCCAATCTCCTGTCCTACAGGCTCTTTTTTACTTTCTGGTATCCGGCCACATTCGCCTTCCTTAGCCTCATATACTCGTGTTACTTCCTACCATCACAAGGCATTTTCATGTGACATGTCCTCTACTTTTCCTTCTTTTGCTCTTTACTCTAAGATGCCATTTAGACCTTGGGCTAAGCATTTTTTTGAAAGACCCTTGAATGTGGCTGGACAGGTCAAATAACATAACAGATTTTCAGAATGCCCAATACTTTTCTGTGGTGGCACTTCTCACTGTTGCATTTTCATATTTATTTGCATGATTTGATCCTTGTCTACTTACCCCTAGACTCTAAACAAATTTGAGAAGAGCAAATGTGTCTGTGTTGTTCACTATTGTGTCCCTAGTGTCTATGATGGTTACCGGAATAAAGTAGGTACCCCCAAAAAGGTGTCAAATGAATGTTGACTTTTAACTCATGTCTTTGTCTCCATCGAAAACGCGTAGGGTCTTTGGGGATCCGGTAAAAACTCCTGCAGAAATGTTTTGCTGCCTTGGCTGCAGAGATAATATAGGATGTGGGTATTCTCTGTTGCTTTTAATGCACACCAGCAGCTGAGCTGAATGAGAGATGCTGAATTCAAGAGTGGTGACTGTATACAAAAAGAAGCAATATAGTGTAATAATTTCTAAGATAACACTTGAAAATCATCAAGAAAGGAACAACAAAATAAACTTTTCAAAGAATCATAGAATGTTAAATCTGGAAGGAATGTACAGTATCATGTAAGAATAATCTTCATCTTTTAAAAAACGAGAAAGCAGAAGCCTAGCAGTGGAGAATTAGGACAAGAATCAAAAGGTTCCTCACATGTATTTCATACTCTCTGTGTCACACCATTCTGCTTTTCTAAAAAAAATAGTCACTCTCTGAGATACTTAATCTTTAAAAAAGAAATTGGGAAAAAAAGTCAGTGGAATTCATATTCTACAAAAAGATGATCTGTAGCCCTGTTTTTCTCTTCCATAGAAATGCAAAAAATAATAACAATAACAATATTATCTCTGAAACACATTATGTGTAGAATGGCAGTATGGCAGTCACCCAAAAAAGCTTTTACTGTTTCTAGAATATTTGTTTGAATACATTAAAACTATTTTTTTAATATGTAAAAGGCAGTTCCTCTCTCTGCGCCCTTTAAATGAGAGGGGGTGAATGACAGGGATGGGAATTATAAATCAGGACCCCATTCAGAAGCCAACCAATCACCTGGTCAGGGATTCCCTGGGCCTTATGGAAAGTTTCACTTTTGCAGCAAGCCAGTTTCAGGAGTCAATTTCTACCACGGTTTTCAGCATACACATCGAAATCTAGTTCTTGAAGCTATAGTAATTTGATGTCCCAAACTCTAAAGCTCTATTATTTCTATGTTAAAACCAAAAGATTTAACATTGAGCTTTATTATAGAATGACATCCCGCCTAGGACATCATATGTAAACAATATAAAAAGAGAGAGAAGAAAAAGTCAATCACCTAAGTCTTTTATAAGAATAAGGCAACATCTGATAAAGTGATTGTATGGTGAATATAATTTGGATGTTTTGGGTTAAATGCCCCCTCCATACACTGCATACATACATCTTTGAAAAAAAGACTAGAAGGAAAAACAATAGCATGATTCCTGTGGATTTTTTTTTTATCTCTGTATTCTCCAAATTTAGTTCTTATTAATTATTTTACAATTAAAATTACTTTTTTCAATATGTCATTTAACATGGCAAAGAAACCAGAATAAAATCCCCTTCCCATATCAAACTTTCCATTGCAAATCTACTAATTGAGTTTTGGAGATTTTGTTCTTCGCCAAACTCCAATTCAACCAGGGAAGTTACAGTAAGCTATTACAGGGATAGGGCCCAGAGAAAGCATTCAAATAGCAAAGCATGTTTATCATAAATTACTCTTAACCAGAGGTGGATTTATTGTCAGACTAATGATGCATAAGCTCCTCATTTTCATGAGCTTCTTTCTTCCTAGCCCCTGGAAGGGATGTTGGTAATGTTGTATTCCTAATATTGAATTAATTTTCTGAAAGAGCCTCTTCCCCCAATGCATAAGTGTTCCACAAAATTTAATTCTGATCCTGCTTTTAATCAAGAGGGGGAAAAAAGTATAGGAAGCTCAATCTGGTGCTTTATTTTGGCTATTAACTTGAATTTACGTGAATGAATGTCCTCTGTCTCATACTTTTGACACTTTGAGTCTTGAGTACCCTGTACAAGGCCATGTCTGACTGTTCTTTTAGGTTATCTGTGAAGCCCCAACCACACGTGGTCCATCCAGTGATGATTGCTCTGTAATGAACTTATTTATCCCTAGAAATATCTGTTTATTGGACTTCTGCTTATTCCCCCCCAAGTAGTTGATATATTTATGTCCATTTTTTTAAAGCAAAATGTATGAATTCTTGCACATGTTTACCTGCAAAGTTATGTTCCCCTTCCATATCCATGGCCTCTGGCCTTAGGCAATGGTCTGCTCCATTTACCAGTGCTGCCCTCAGGGATAATAAATCTGAGGGCAATATCTCAGTATGAAGAGAGTTGGTAACCTCTGTACCCTCATGTTTCATAATGGCTTTCCAGAAGACAAAAAAAGAAAATCAATTTATGACTCCTAATGGGATGTCCTTTTATCTTTCTCATGTCCTCATGTTCTGTTTCTTTTTTCAAAGCTCAAGAGGGGTAGCAGCAGATGAGGAGAAGTTCTGTATTACATTGAATCTCTGGCTCTGTCTTGGATCAACTTCAAAGGTGCCATTTCTCTAGGGAAACATGAAAAGAATCCTCTATTTATAAAGAAAAAAAAAACACAACTTTACAAAGGCAGCCTTTAGTGGAGAAGGCTCCCTGGAAGATTCTCCAAAGGTTAATTCTTAAATTGAACTTGACATCGACCTGACACTAAAAGATGAAAATGGAGCTAGTGAGACACTTTCTTGCCAGGGACAGGCCACTGTCTTGGCAGAGCTTCTGATGATAGGCCACATTTAAAGTAGAAATTTCTGTCTATACTAACTGTCAAGACAGAATGGTTCATGTAGCAACATGGCCAGTGGAAGCCATTCTCCCAAGGGAACCAGACCTCTCTGTCCAAGGAGCTAAGTCTTTTGGAATATTCTTCTTCTCCTCTTCCTCCTCCCCCTCCTCCTACTTCCTCCTACTCCTCCTCCCCCCTCCTCCTCCTCTTCCCCCTCCTCCCCCTCCTCCTCCCCTTCCTCCCCCTCCTCTCCCTCCTCCTTCTCCTCCTCCTCCTTCTCCTCCTCCTCCTTCCTCCTTGTCCTCCTCGTTGTTGTTGTTGTGGTGGTGGTTGTGGTTGTTGTTGTTGTTCTTCTTCTTTTCTTGTTATTCCCTAAGTTCAAGGTGAAAGGAGTTGAAGTTCTTTATTATTTTTAATCTTCCGGGACCTTCCTACCAGGCATAGTAATTCTGCAATAATAGCTCAACATAAATGGATCTAACATCAAAGGTACCCTCTGATAAAGGTATGTATTAGCTGTTGAACACTTATTATGTGTCTCTGGTTCCATTTCTGTAGAGATTATGTATATATTGAGAATATATATATGTATATATGTGTGTATATATATATGTGTGTGTGTGTGTATATATATATAATTCCAATATAATTCCTCCATAATTCCCATATAATTTCCATTCACACTAATTTGAATTTCGCACTTAACTCCATGAGGCAATATTGCCCTTTCCCATTTTTCCAATTGAAAACACTGAAGCTTAGGTAAGTTCTACGACTTGTTCAAGATTTATTTAGTAAGGAGTAGATCTGGGGTCAAAAAGTGACACAAGCACATGTCCCATAATGCAAGTATGATTTTTTCCCCTTTGCCACTAGATAACATGTAACAGGGCATGACTATTGACAGAGAAAGGATCAGCCATATTATGTCAGTACTACACTTACAGAAACCAGTTAACAGAGGAAAACCCTGACAGTCATGCAAGCCTGTGTGACAATCATACTGGAGAACTGGACACTCCTAATGTTAGTGCAGTGGTGGCACACAGAGAGGTCAAGTGTCATAATTAGAGCACTCCTATGCAAAGATTACATCTTCTGATTGCAACCCAAATCCACCTGTACTATTGAGAATTTCTGTTATTGCTAATGACAGTAATTTACAGGACTTCTGAAAGAAAAGGAGAGAGAAGGGAAGATGGGATATTCTATCTAGATTCAAAATCAGAGTGACTGTGGCAGGTATTGACCTGAAGGTATTGTACCAGTTAGCGACAATAAATAAGAACATGTGGGGATGAAGTTAAAGCCCACTAGGTTACATTGTACATGCTGTGTGGGAACCTGGGAAAGACAGGTGTGAGCAAATTATGGCTGGCTCAGCAGCTTCCTAGAAGATGGTAGATTCGGAAAACCTTCAGACTGGTAGTTATGCCTTGAGCTGTATCTAATGAACACTGCATCCCACAGTCTTTGAGCTGAGCAGATAAAAAAACTGTGGGCGTTAGAAGTGGGTTCAGTATTTGCTTTCATGACTCATTGTGTAGCTCTTAACCTGTTGCAAATTGTGTTTGAGAATGAAGGACAAAGTATAACAGGAGCTTCCTAATATATGAGAATATTTGTTTCTGTATGCATTTTCAACTCCAACTCCATTTCTATGACAAATTCCCTAAAATGCAGTAAATAATTTACAGTGTTAGTATCACAGCAACAGCAGGTCTGTGTGGGTTGGCTGTCGATTTATATCTAAAATAAATGGCATCTTTCAGAATGAAGGATGGGTGCGGCAGGATGTGTGGTTCTGTATGCTCACTGTTCTCAGGCTATGTTTCTGTGCCAGAGTGTCTATGCAGGCGCACTTGACCGCACCTACAGCTGGCGCAATATGTGTCTGGTCTCTTCGTGAAACCCTCATTTAAAGAGTGCACGTGGTGTAACGTTACAAACTCACCTACTTACATCTCACAGAAAGGAGGAAGTTCTTATGCCTGGATAGCATTTCTCTGGTGTAAATCCTCTGGTCTATCCTTTCCAGAGAATAAACCATCTATTGAGTTTTTTGCAGGGGGAGTAGAGGAGGAACAGGCATTCCCTAATCATAAGTGGGAAAGGAATTAGAAGTGATAGTGACTTCTTAAACAGAAATTCAAAAAAAAAATCCTTCTGTTTCAATTCTACTTTTACCTCCTTTCTTGTAGTTCCAGGTGGTATAAATACCCAAGTCCTATGAGAGAGGAGTTGTTTCTGCAGGGCAAATTCGGCATCTCTTAGATTTCTGCTCTTTTAGTTATAATTAGGCTTTCTCAACTCCATTGACATCAATTACCATAGCCATTCTGCTTTATAGCCTCCAAAGTTTTGTTAAACTTTTGCCTCCTTTTTTCTTTGTGACGTCTCTGCCTTTAAAATATCTCCCCCCCCCCTTGTGTCATTTTAGTGACATTTTGGAAATAAGCATAAGTAGTTTTGTGTTCAACTTGCCATCTTTAATAATCAGGAGTGTGTTTTATTCTTTAGCTTGTATTTCTTAAATTATAATTTTTCTTTGGGGACCTGCTATTATACTATAGGATGAATTGCCCTGAATTTTGGTGATGCAAGAGAGCGTTGGTCTAGATGAGTTTTTGAAAATGCATGTAATTACTCACTGGCCTACTATGAACAGCCACTGAGAAGCTGCAGATGAAATAGAAACTATTGATTACCTCACCCTTAAACAGACTAAAATTTCTGGAGCTAGACCTGGGACTGGGAATTGTCTTTATTCTCAAAAATATATGCATCCCTTGTTACTAGGCTAGGAGATACAATAGATCATTTTTGAAATGACTGTTCTCATTCAATTTACTATCCATGTCCTCAACTGTAAAGAAAGGATTCATGTCATTGCTTTGATCCTGAGGATAATTGTATAGTGTGCCTTGATCTTTTGCTTGTTATATAAGGAACACTTGTTGGTAAATTCAAGAAGTGGAGCTGACCCGCCAAAACTTATAGAAATAATATCAACCAAAGTTACACATAATAAAGTTTGTGATAGTTGAAAACTGACTCAAGAAGAATATCTTATGGGGACACTGAAAACTGCAAAAACTGATTTGAGAAAAATTAGACATATGAGAAACAAATGGAACAAAATATAACTGAGAACAGCTAAAACTATATATAGTAATATCTCTTATTGACTAAAAATTTATAGAGAAATAAAATATTCTTGACAAAATTTAGATCTGTAAAAATGACTGAAAAAATTGGATTTGGTAGAATTAAGAAACACATCAAAGCACAAAAACCCTACATGTAAAATGCAGAAGCTATAATTGATGAAATTCAATATGAACAAGGACCTTGATCTTTCAATTATTCATTATACAATCCACACAGAAAAAAACATTGGTCACAATAAACACGATTTTAATAAAGCAAAAATGAGAATGAAAAAAGATGGAAAAGGTTTAAAAGCGTCGTATAGAATATTGATCAAAAAATGTAACTGGTAAATGAAGTTTGCTTCAGAAAATACTATTTCTACAAAAAGTTAAAAGTGTTCATAGAATCTTGATTTCAGTGTTTTTATATGTAGCAAGGTTTAAACATTCTTGCTGTCAAAATCTCACTTTTCCTTAACACGTTCTCAGGCTACTATTTATTCATGGCTAGAATATTTTTCTCTACAAGTAACGCGATATGAAGGCACAGGTAGAAAAGTGCAAGAGTGCGTGGTCTAACTCAGTGCATGGCATGGAAGCTCACTACAATCTCAGCTCTATGACTCTGTTTGAGAGAGAAGTGGCTTGGATGGTGTTTTGCATACAATAGGACTTTAGTAGTGTTTGTTGAAAAATGTTTTACTGAATTACCTCGGTAGGATATGTTCAGTCCTTGATCACAATTTGTTTGTGGCCCAGGTCATTGTTCTCTGCTTGTTGATACATTTTTATGTTCCCCAGTTCTAATTACTTCTACTTCCAGCCTGTGCTCAGCTGAGGTTCCCTCCCCCCTTGCAACCTGACCCACAGGCTATCTCCTGATTCCCAGCAGACCTCAGGCCTGGTGGAGTTTGTCAGCTTCAACTCCCAATTTAACCTCTTTGTTTAACAAATCTGCTTCAAGACTTGTTTTACCTTTTACCTTTTTTCTGTTTATCTGCCCTTGTATAGTATCCAAACTTTGAGCTAGATACTAGACAGGCTAAGAGTTGCGTGAAAATACATAATAAAAGATCAGTTATAAATCTGTAAATAGCAGTAAATAATAAAATAAAAGCAATCCCACAGTCCTAAGGAGAAATTAGGAGGTGAATACTGTCAGCGTGTAAGAGTTGCATGAAAATACATAATAAAAGATCAGTTATAAATCTATAAGTAGCAGTAAATAATAAAATAAAAGCAATCCCACAGTCCTAAAGAGAAATTAGGAGGTGAATACTGTCAGCGTGAATCATGGTGAGATGGATTATCTATGCTCAAGAGTGAAATAGCCTGCACAAAGTCCATTTTGGGCAGCAAACCCATGTTTCATGAGTCAGGTTTCAAAGTGGCTTCACTTTTTGTTTGAGATGCAATCCCAGGACACGAAGGACACCTGTGTGCAAAAGCAAATATATAAATGTATCCTGTGCCAAATATCAGTTATTTGAATTGTGTCACTGTGGGTTATACTCATTGCTTTGTCCTTCCATTCATGGAAATCTTTGAAGATTGGCTCTTTTTAAAACTTTTTTAATCTTGTAGTAAATATGTACATGTTAAGGAAACGTTATGGAAAGAAGACATCCCTAAAGTGGATATTTATGACTGCTTTGTAAACAAGTGTGGGTTTAAAAAAAAAAAGCTGTTTGTGAGAATGTTTGCACTGTGTTGTTAGCAGAAGGAAATTAAAAAAAAACTTGCAATATTTTTAAACAGTCAATTCACAGTTCAAGAAAAATACAATATGTAAAATAAATTAAAAAGCATTGCATTCTACTGGATAGAGATACTTATAAGAAAGCAGAACTTAAAATTTGAAAGAGCATTAGAGATCAGTTAGGATAATTTTCCTATGTTAAAATAAACAAATTGAGACCCAAATAGGTAAGAGGGCTTACCTAAACCCAGGAAGCTAATAAATAATTGTCTATTTTCTAGGATGAACATATTGTATATAACGATCACTTTTCACTTAAAATACATATTATTGGTAATTCACCTTCTGTTAACTAAAGCAAAACAAAGTGTATAGTTAATGAGTCATCTCAGAATCTGGATGAATTTGTGAGACAAAGGAATACAGGTAATCAAACTGAATGAGCATTTAATATATGTCAAGCACTGTGCTAAGTTCCTTATTTTGTGCAACAATGGAACAATTCATATATTCATATACTTACTGATGAGGGGTTTTAGTGTTGAGAAAGTTCATGTAAATTTATCAAATGCCCTGAAATAAATATTGGAGTTAGGATTTGAACCTAGATCTCTGCCTCCCAAGCGCATTCCATTAAACCACAGTGCTGGGAGATAATTCTCCATAATTCTGGCATTTCCACATGTCTTTTGAGCCACTGGAAGGACTCTTGCTTTACAAACAACTTTGGAAGCTAGTGTTGGTATCTCTTTAAAGATAGAGATCCTTATAGACCTTCAAAGATAGGAAAGTCTCCCACCTTTCCCCAGAGAAGATTTGCTTACCTTCTAGGGGGAAAAAAACACAAAACAAAACAACAACAACAAACCCTAATCTTTCTCTCCAGAGGGTAACATGGGCCAGTTTGACAGCAGTTCCTTCTAAGATTAGCAATGTCCTGAACTCAGTGTTTCCAACTGTGATACAGACCTGAGTGTGCAACACCTGGCGGGGATCATTCCACATAGCCCCCAGGGAAGTTGGGGGGGGGGGGCAAGGGAAATTGATGTGAACATACTGTGCCATAAGTAA